>NC_140071.1:20495341-20981962 GCF_964194135.1 Talpa europaea | reverse complement strand
GAAATATTTTAGACTTTGCAGGCCATACGGTGTATGTTGCAACTACTCAATGCTGGGTTGCAGCAGCAAAGCTGCCATAGACAGTATGTAAACAAATTAGCAAGGCTGAATTCCAATAAAATTTTATTTACAAAAACAGACAGCAGGTCAGCTTTAGGCCGTGGGCTGTAGTTCATGGACCTCTTCTCTGAATTGTCAGTTTGAAGTTAAAGTAAAATTAGCGTTCAGATTAATAAAATCCACAATGTGTCTGTGGGTAGAGTATACTGAATATTATTCATAACTAGACCCCAGATTTCAAATTCCCCAGACAACTGACCCAGGCTTGCTTCTAATATTTTCTCCTCTGACCCTTATATCCTTCCTGCCTCCTGTTTTGCCAGTGTTTTCTGAGTATCAGACAGGAAGACTGGTTCCAGGGCTTTCCCTCTGTACCCCATACCCCAACCTGTAACATTAGGTTGAGATGTGGTAGAGAGAATTACACCATCATGTGAATAAAATCATTTCACATATTGACAAAAGAGAGAATGTGAGAAAAATCTTGATGCGAAGACTGAGGGGGATATAGATGTAAACATATATCCAGAATATTAAGGCAAGGATTTAGAACAAATTACCAGGAAGAATTTTATTTGATAGATGAGAAATCTGTGAAATTCATTGCAAAAAGTCTTTGTTAATGCAAAAAATATTCACAAATTTGACAAATGTTTATATATATCCATGGTCACCTATGCCTAATGAGTGCTTTCAGAAAGGTTTGTAGTGTAAGCACCATTAATCTCTAGTTCACCAGCAATATGCCCACCTCCCTTGATTTAAAAAAGTAGCTTTTGGAATGCATCTGTAATGACTGGTAAGCAGATAACACCCTGAGCTCTCTTAGTGACCCAAGTATTGAGGTTCGGGTCTCTTCCTCGGGGACTGCAAGATCTTCCGATGGTCCAGTCACACCTGGTTAATCCTGACACAAGATGTCATGGGCATCCATTCTGAAAAGGTGATGCCATGGTATATTGGTGGTTAAATATACCACTGAAGACCATATTCTTAAAACACCCTTTAATACCACTCTTAAAGGGAAGAAAAAATTGAACAGACCATTGTATGTCTGACTCAGGATTGTATTTGGTCCTTAATTGATGAAGAACGGACTACCCTAAAACAAGTTTCCTTCATCCTTTTCCTCCCTCAGTGCTGCTATTCAGAGTCCCTAAAACAAAAGACTATGATATATTAATGTACACAGGGATCTTTGAGAATACCCGAAACTATACCCTTGCAATGTGCCAACTCCTCTCTCAAAGTCCTAAGTTTACACATAAAGGCTAGAGAATTTGCAACTGCTTTCAAAATAATATGCCATTGTTATATTATAAATCAGTGCAAGTTGACAGGGAAAACATGTGCAATTTCTAAACGATTGCATAAGTTCAAGTTTGAGTGGATATGTGTGTGCTACTTAAAGCATACTGATTTCTGCAAATCCTGTAATGTTGAAACTGCTCTTCACCTTTCCCATCACTCTTTTGAAATAGAGTACATTCATGCCCAACAGTATTGCTCCACTTCCTCTATCATTGAAATTTCATGGCCTGGGGCATTTCTCAGCTGTGTCCCACCATGGCTAGATCACTCATTTCATCCATTTCTTTTCTTTTTTTTTTAATTATAAATTTTATTTTTATATTTCCCATACAATTGCAACCCCCTTATTTTGACCCCAATCCCTCCCTTCCCCGCCCCCCACCACACATAGAGTGTCTGTGGTTCATAGTTGTTTGTTGATTTTGATTTTCACTTTCTTATAGTTATTCATTTTCCTGGTCCCTTATTTAAGTTTTCTAGATTCCTGCTATGAGTGAGACCATCCGGTATTTTTCTTTTTCTTTCTGGCTTATTTCGCTGAGCATGATCCCTTCCAGCGCCATCCATGTTGCTGCAAATTGCATGTGTTTATCTTTTTTGAATGCTGAGTAATATTCCATGGTGTATATGTACCACATCTTCTTGATCCAGTCATCTGTTTCATTTCATCCATTTCTAAATATCATTCAAGAGGTGTCCTCTTGCCTTCGTCCCTAGCATGGCTAATAGGTGTTCTCCAGTATCCCTGGAAGTACCAACTGGGTAGAATTTCTTGTATTCAAAAGTGTTGGGTGACCTGCTCACAAAGCAAAGCTAAGGAAAACTGTACCCTGCTCCTGTAACCCAACATCTGTCTAGGGAAACTGGAATATTCTTTAATGTAGCCATGTCAAAAATAAGCTTTTGCTCTAATTGTAAGTGATAGGTTCAAAATGCTTAAAAATGTAATATTGTTTTTAAGAAAAAAACATTGCAATTCAAACTAAGTTACCCATTCTTTTCTGCCCTGGAAAAAAACAAAAAACAAAAAACTGGAGATGTACTGTTTTAAAAATAAAACATCTTTCAGATTATATCTTGGGATTGAGACAAATTCAATTCTATTTATATTTTCAGTCTGTATGACTATGGTGTTCATAACTATATTCTTTATAATAACCATTTATAATAATGGTCCAGATTGAAAGTAAGATTTTAAATAATCAAATGAAAATTTAATTGTTTTCATTATATTCTATCTTCTAAATGAAAATTATTAACTAAAAGAGTTAAAAACTCTTGGGGAATTCTCTATTAATAAAAAAATATTAATTCAACAGAGTAATACCACTTTCCCCCAAGTATTTCAGTTAGTTGCAGTAATCATACATACCTGTAATAAGGTGCTGATCACAACTTAAAATAGTTAGCCAGATGAGTTTAAGTAAAACATTTTACATTTTGGGGGAGACCTGTGTACAATGGTGTATAATGATGTATATAATGTATATGATGGTATATAATGATGCCAGCATGCCTCGCTACAGGGAAGGGGTGAAGGAGCAGGAGAGGGGCTGTCATTGTCTATTGGCATATCAATTTCTGTAAAACATATTTACATACTAATTCCAAGAATCCTTATGAAACTCAGCAAATTTTTACAGGAAGGGAGTTATCTGAGCACTTGGCGTTTGTACTATTGGATAAATTTACTCACTTCACCTACTATGTAATACAGTACTACCTAAGCATTTAACTTGTCCAAAAAAAAATAATTAGGTGTAATAATATGTATAATTATTTTACTATCCATAATTACTACATATATATTTGCTGCTAGTAATTGATTTACTACATATAATTTACTATAGTGAATTATTTTTGGACAAATTAAATTCTTAATACTGTATCAGGTAGAAGGTGAAGTGAGTGAATTTAAAGCACTCCTTTCAAATTAATAAGTATTTCTTAAATGATCACTTGTCAGTGTTTGTTTTTTTTTACTAGGTCGCTGTATTGACAGCAAGTTAGAATGCAATGGAGAAAATGACTGTGGAGACAATTCAGATGAAAGAAATTGTGGGAGAACAAAAGCAATATGCCCTCGGAAGCATGACCCGATCCCGAGTGTACAGCTGATGGGCACAGGGTATGTAACATCTTTTCATTTTTTAGGGAGAAAAGGCATCTCAGAGCTAGTGAATTGTAGGCAACAATGAAGCGATGAAACACATCATTGTCCATTAACACCATCTCCATTAACCTCTTATTACTCCCACCTGCCTGATTCTGTACTTGGCTGTTAGGCTCAGAGTGGAACCGATCATGATTCTCACACCTAGGGAATAAAAGAATTTTGCATTTAGTTTTTACCAGTGACACTATAAGACCTTTTTTTTAAAAAAAGATTTATTTATTTATACAAGAACCGGGGTACAGGCTAGATGTGTGGGAGGGTGAGAGGATTCACCAGAGACAGAGTGGGGAACAGAACAGGCAGACTGATGAAATACACTGCTGAGGGGAGCAGCAGGTGAGACAGGAGAGGTCTGCTGCACCATGTGGGTTTCTCTGTCGCTGGATCGAACCTGCGCTGCAGAGGCTGCGGACAGCTTCACTGTGCAGTGCTCAACCACCTGTGCCACCAGGGAGGCCCTATAAGACCTTCTTAAACACAGTTTGTTTTAATTCTCACCTATCATCTGACAGTTTTGGACTGGATAGGGACGAACTGGTGGGAGACCAGTCAAGTAGGAAGGTGCCAGGATGGATTCCTGGGGTCTTGAATGAGCAGGTAACCACTCAAAAAGAGAGCAAGAAGTAAAGTGAATATAACTAGGATGATCAAAACTTCCTCTCATTTGGACTATGTACTGCCTGGGTAAGTCAGCATAGTCTCAGAGGAGGAAGGCAAGACCATTTCATTCTATGTGTGCCTGTCCAGGTCTACCAGCTAGCAAATGGTGGGAGCAGGACTCAAATCCAAACTTTAGAACCCAGGTTATTCCGACTATTTCATGCTAATTCAGCACAATATCCACTTTAGAAATGGAAATATAATGGAAGAAAACTTGAGGAAAACCGTGCACTTTTCCTCTCAATCTTTGTACTCAGAAATTCTAATGCTCCTATTTCAGAAATTGTGATATTCCTATTTCAGGTCATTAGGACACTGGAAGTTTGGGAAGAGATTCTGAGTTCATTAAACTGAGGTAATGTCTTAGACAACTTTAGGAATATAAGAAAAGTCAATGAAAACAAAAGAACCAAGCCTTAGTTGAAAGTGTAAGAAAAATCAGTAATTTCCCTTTTCCTATGGCAAAAGCGCTCAAATTTTTGGCCAAAAAACTTCATGTTGGGCTTTTTTTTAAAAAAGTATTCACCTATATCCCCAGACTTGTATAATATGAAAACTTGAGGTACCCCAAGCAGCAGTATCTCAAATATAACCTCATTTGATTAGAATGAAAACTAGAAGATATTGAACCAAATGCAAGGACAGCAATAAAAGAGAACACCATTAGTCTGGAAGTAAGAGGAGCGAGATTCTAGACCTAGTTCTGTACTGACTACATCACAACCAAGTTATTGAGCATCTCTGGGTCAGTTTCCTCATCTGACCCAGATTTTGTATGACTATAAGCCGATTTCAGGCTCTGTCCTAAGAATTCTTAACTAGAATTAATTTCCATGAGAGTGCTCCAACATCTCTTATCAATATGCAGAAATGGTTTCTTTTTTTCATTTGCCTGGAAGAAAACCTCAGCCAAAACTCCCACTGATAATCACATTTTCTGATGTTCTGATTGATGAGAGATGACATTACCCCTCACCTTTTGCCCAGTTGGTCTAGACTTTGGAGTTACAGATGGGGAGCACCACATGCTATGTGTACTTTGGCAGAAAGACTGTGTGGCCTGTTGCCAACGAGAGCTGTTGTCCCGAGGATTCTCAGAAGTGAGCAAAACCTACTGCCTCTGGCACATCCAGTTCTTTCCAAGCCTCCCTAGAGACTGAGGATTTTGAGTACTGCTTACCGGAATTCTTTCCAATCTTCTGGCCTTAGAATCTCTACTACCACAATACATTTCTCCACAAGAGCTAGCTTCCTGGGTGGCCTTACCTCTTTTTTAAATGGTATCTCTCCAAGAAAGAATTTAACAAGACAAAGCAAAATTCGTGCATTGCCATCACAGTCACAGTTCCTAAAGCAAGAACCAGGCAATAAGACCATGCATTTTGTTTTTCCTGAGACTCAGCCAAGTTACAAATACACACACACATAATTACACACGTAAACATATTTGCATACACATGCATTTTAATATATGTATAGATAAGAAATTTTAACTAAATTCAAAAGTTACCAAATATGGCTCAAGTTAGACAGGAATACTTCAGTACCTAAAATATTAAAGGTCATGATGTATTTGAAACATCAAAATATTGAAAGTTAATTTGAATACCTCAGAAGGGAGGAGGAAGAATAGAGCTGAAAATTGCTGCAGAGTCAACTGAGTTTCCAAAAGTTTCCTCAGGGATGCCCTGAGAGTCACCTTCATAAATATTCTACCCTCAGGCTCTCTGCAAGCCGCTGCTACTTTCATAGATCCCTCATGACCTGGAGGCCATTTTTCTCAAATCTTTCTTATGAATTTATGACAAATTCAGAAGTATATAGTGAAAGGCAACATAAAAAAATCAACATTTTTTTTGTCCTCAATGATCCCTCCTAACTCAGAAAATGTAAAAGTATGAGAGCTACACACCCCTGTATAAGTCATGATAACTTGTTTAGAAATTTATTCCCAGACAATCTCCTCACACTGCCTCCTCAAATGCTCACTGATAGAAATCCAATTGTAAATGAAAACAAACCTGAAATTGCACTGCCACCATTTGAGTATGAGAGGTTTGTTAGAGAAACCACTGGACTAACTTCTTTTTTAAAAAATACTTTTTAAGGTACAATTCCCATGCCATGTGAATTAAAAATTTAAAGTATACAATTATATTTTATTTTAATGTACTAGTATGTTTAAGTGTCAATATATTCAAATTTAGATAATCAGTCTGAATTATTACAATCTAATTTCTGACAGTTTCAGCATCACTCAAATAAAACCTGTACCAATCGGAAATCAGTTTCCAATTGTCCCCTTCCCACACCTCACTCCTAACCCTAGGCAGTCACTAATCTACTTTCTGTTTATATAAATTTGTTTACTCTAGACATTCCATGTAAATAGAATCACACAATATGCAGTGTTAACTTGCATTCAGGAGACAGAGAGGCAAAGCGTGTTTATTTGGGCAGAGACCATTTCATATAATTTCTATTTCCTCATCACATGTAATTCAGCATTACTAACCATTTTATCACAAAACTTTTTTTCACAGGATACATATTAACATGTGAAAGAATTTAGAACATTATTGACATCTTGGAGAAGGTTTTCATGTACCACGAGACAACTCAAATACTTGATTTGTGCTTACCTAATCTCTATATGCCTCAGTTTTCTCATTTGTAAAATGAGTATGATAATATCTTTATGTCATGTGGTTATTATAATTATTTTATAAATATTTACTACTACATATAGGTCAAACAGTGCTTGACTTATAGTAAATAGCATATATTTGTTAAATAACTTTTAAATAATATAGTTATCAATAAAAACTAATGCTGTTACAAGTCTATTAAAATATGACTACTACTGTTTCATTAACTCGAAGAATTCCTTCACCATATCTCACTGAAGGAAGTAAATCCTGAAAGGTATTAGTTATGTAACAGTTTATTTCATCCCCTGCTTCAACTGGTTTTGTGAGTTATGCAGTAACTATAATCCTAAAATTTATTTTATGTTGAAAGCCGAAAACAATGGAGTGGAATAAGGAGAACCTAACAGAACAAGAGTGGCCAAGTTTTTGGCTTCCAGCCTTTATGGAAGACCCATTATAGACTAAAAAAAAGGGGGGATTTTCTTCAAGTCATTTATCATGAGTCAAAAAAATGTCTAAGAGAAGAATTTCTTTCTTATGAATAAGGTAAATTTTACAGTTTGCTCTATGTCTATTGAATTCTTGAACATTACTTTGTTTCTAGATTTCATTATCTAGCAGGAGAGCCCAGAGGAGAAGTTCTTGATAACTCTTTCACTGGAGGAATATGTAAAACTGTCAAAAGCAGTAGAGCAAGAAATCCATACCGTGTTCCAGCCAATCTGGAAAATGTGAACTTTGAGGTATGACAGTTTATCATATCAAACCCTATGCAGTTTAATTATAAACTAAAATTCCAATTAAAAATAGTTATGAATGAAAGGGCAGAATAGAAGGTAATGAACATTTTAAATTACCTATTATTTGTTGGTGTTTAATTCTTCCACAGCCCCAGGAAGTCAGTATTAGCATATCAATTTACAAATAAAAAAAAAATCTAAGATACCTATTTGACCAACGTAAAACATCTAGTAAGCAGAGAATCACAGATTCAAGTCCAAACTCCTGAGTCCTCTTCCAGAGACCAGAGCCCATTGTTAAATTTTCAGGAATTTTGCAGCCAACAGTGAAGCATAGCCTTTACTACATATTAAACATATAATCTCATAATTAAATAAAAACATTTAAAACAGAGGTGCTAATTACTCAAAATGTATCACTTCTCAATTACTTTGCCACATTTTTACCAACTATGCTATTGAGATTACTTGTAACTATTGTAGCTATATCCTGAAAATACTATGTAAGTGCCACTGAGCATCTGTTCCCAAGTTTGAATTCAGGGAATCACATAGGCAACTTGAAATCAGCATTGGTTTATATACCATGGGAAAAGGAAAATGCTCTGGGAAATCACAGAATATCTCCCAACCCAGAGAGTTAGTTGTTAAACATTAACCTGCAAACCACTGGGTCCACCACAGAACTTGGTAATCCAAGCCTGGACCGCAAGGACAGGGAGGGACATACAGACTGAAATCCTAATTCAGAATAAGGTAGACTTATTTCACTATCATTGTAGTTCTAAAACCTGTCCAATTTTAAGAAGCTACCTATGCTGATCTCCAACTCTTTGTCCTTGAGTTTTAAATAATATAGAACTGCTGGGGAAGGTCATGGTGATAATTATTCAAGCAAACATTTGGAAATAACTAGACCCAAGGTCATAAGCTATTAGTTTACTTCCATTTTTTTCATGGTTTTGTTTATGGGTTTAGCAGGCAGCTGTGCAAATATAAACTATACCTTTGAAAATTGAAAATGATAGAGAAGGAGGGATTCAGCAGCATATGATTTCCCTTCTCCTGTAATACTGGAGTTGATTAAGACAGATGAGATGACAGGATGAGCGGTGCATAAAAATTGGAGAGGATTCTGCAAAGAAGGGAATGGAAGCAGTTGGACTGGAAATTTGAATAGAAGACACAGGAGGAATTCTGCTCCTCAGAGTTCCCCTGCCCCCTCCTCAACTTGCTGGATGCAGAGATCAGGCACCATAAATTCAGTCTCCAAAGTTGTATCACTTACTGAGGAAGGTTCCTTCTTTCCAGGAGTCACTGCTTTGCTGTTGACTGTCTGCTAAGCATTTGTGGTTGCCAGCAGATTGCAGAGTATGACACTGCCAGACTTTGATTCTTCCAAAGATCTCTTGGTGCATCCAGAGCCTGAAAGTTTCAAAACTCTGCAATCCCTCAAATCCTTCCTAGTTTCTTGTGAAGGTCACAGCTGCAGGTTTCATCTCTAACCCTTGCATCTCAGAAAACCAGAGGTAACTCTGTCTCCATCCCTCCCATCTCTTAATTCTCTCCTGCCTCTCCCTCCTTTCTTTAAACACAAAAGCAAATGTGTCAAGGATATCAGCCCATAAAACAGTCAGGATGGGCTCAGAAGGAATCTAGCAATAATATATAAAATGGAAATTTAAACTTTTTTCTTGGAATCTGGTTAACATCACCTCCTGGAGAAATGTGGGAAAATGGAGTTTGTCAGAGCACACTAGAGGTTCTTTACACACGACTAGAAGACCTCATCTTCCTCCTTTCAAAAGTTTCCTTGGCTTCTATATTCCCTTTCATGGAACAGGATTCCCACTCCACTACCTCCCTCCCTTCCCTTCTCCCCCCCTTACACACACACACACACACATGCACACACACACCCCCTACTCATTTACCTGGTGAACTACTTCTGTTGATTTACCTCCTAAATATTCTTCAGTTTCTCTCATCCTAACTTCTTCCATAGCCTTATGTCGTTTTGAAGAGGTGTGGGGTTCAGTGAGCAGGTCCTTGGATTACTTCTGAGAAATGTTTCATTAAAGTTCCCCTTTCAGTGACATGTGGTGAGTTTCCCCATTTGGCAAAGACTTTGGTAATATCCAAAAGGACAGGTTTATTATATAAAAAAGGAAAGGAGAAGACAATTGCTTAGGCAGGCAGGAGAGCTGCCTTTTGCTAAGGCAGAAATTGCATTGGGAAATTGTTATCTGACGTGAAATTAATCACTTTTGGGGGGTGACTAGGATGATTTGTAAGTACCAGTGATTCTCTACAATGGCCCTCAATCTCTGTATCCCCATCTCTGGTCTGTGCCTTTGGATACTTTGTGTAGCAGCTACTCGCTATAGCCCTTAGAGCCTGAGAATTTTTCATTTCTATAGGTGGTTTGACAACTGTGTTCATCATTTCTGGTCTTGTGACACCTCCATCCTAAATTTTCTACTCATTTATTTATTACAATAGTTATTTTTTAAACTGATTTCCTTTGACTCCAATATAGTTAATTATGGTTAGTATGTGTTAACTGAAAATAAAGTGTCAAAAAGTTTATTTTTGTCAGTGATAGACAAAGAGTTTATTAAATAATCAAAGTGAGAATTTGAACCTAGGAAGCACTCTAACCCATTTTATTCTTGTGAGGCTTGCTCCAATAAACACAAGTTTGAATTTTAGTTTATATAGGTAGGAACAGTGTGTCATTGATTTAAAGAATGTAAATTCTTGAAAGGAGAGGCATCTGGTTCTAAGCTGTCCTAACCTGAAGATATGCTGGTGCTAGAGGAAGGCAATCAAGATTTAATTCCTTCCTTCCTAAAAAAGAACTATTTTTTTAGGAGTTCCTAAAAAAGGACTGTTTTTAGGAAGGAAAAAAATGCATCTTTGCATTACAGAGATGCAAAAGTGTGGTACCCACTATTATATCTTCCTTATCTGACTGATTGTCAGTAGGTATAAAAAGACTGACTTTACTTTCAGAGAGCAGATTTCTGTGTACACAGTGGAGCCTGTGACTGTGGCTTTGCTCTCTGGCCTGCTAAATGGAAAGAGTTGGGGATTTCCCAAAAAAAAAATTGCAATATTTTTACACTTGACTTTTGCAAACCACAAATATGATGGTAACACTCCCAATTCTTCATTCAATTAATATTTTAAAAAATGTATATGCACATTCAATCCAAATACTTTGGGAAGGTATACAAGTTTGCCTGATCTCAGTTTCCCAGTTCAATCGAATATTGTAGCACTGCTCACCTGTAAACCTGACCTCCCACCCAGCTAATATACATGGTCAGATTTTCTCTGAGCTTCTGCCCAGAAAATCTTCCTTCCTTACATACTATTGCCTTTTCCTCATGAACACACTTTTACTTATGTAAGTGTGAATTCATTAGACAAAATATTTGTGGTCTGAGTTTTTTAAAGAGGTAACAGCAACTTAAGTTTAAATAGCATTTAGATATGATTGCATTGCTGTTTATCAACTGAGGAGCTTCATTTGTGGACATTTTAAATGCTAACTAGCCTGTACTGCATTATCTGAAAGTTATACTGAACTTTTGATTGTAATGTATTATTGAGCAAGAGTAGCTGGCTTATTTTGTCTTTCTCTGACTAATTGTGCAAACTATTTCATTGTGACATGTTATTTTCCTCACAGTGCCTTTTAATACTGAATATTTTTAAGTTAGGAGAAATTTTTCCCTTGCAAACCAGAAATCATTTCAAAATAAAGAAGTACTCTTCAATCAACTTAAAAAAAAAAAAAAAAAACAGCCTAGCCATTGTTCTCTTCTTTCCTAGAAGGAAAGGAAATACCTTATTCCCCTCATTAAAAAGCTATGGCTGGGCCACCCCTGGTGGCGCAGCGGTTGAGCGCTGGGTTGAGCGCAGCCTCTGCAGCGCCAGTTTGATCCCCGGCCACCGGCGAGGGTCCCACAAGAGGAAAAAAAAAAAAAAAAAGCTATGGATGCTTTTTCTTCTTCTTAAACCCTACAGACAGAACCAATTACTTCTCCTTTGTTTCATAGACGCAGCCAGTAGAGTGCTAATGCCCAACAACCTGAGAATGCCAAGGGGTTGGTGTTGATCCAGCAGGCCCACTCCTAGGAATATACTCAAAGGATACAAAAACACTAATTCAAAAGGAAATCTGCATTCTTATGTTTATTGTAACATTATTTACAATAGCCCAAATATGGAAACAACCTAAACTCCCCAAAATAGATGAATGGATCAAAAAGTTGTGATATATTTATACAATGGAATATTACCCAATGATCAAAAAAGACAAAATCATGTCATTTGCAGTGACATGGATGTAACTGGAAGGTATTTTGCTGCCCAAAATTAGTAGAAGGAAAATGATAAATACCAGATGGTCTCGCTTATATATGGAATATAGAGAAACCAAATGAAAGATCAGGAAAAAGTCAAAACTAGCAACTGACCATAGAACTGAGGCATACAGCAAAGGAGGGTGTGGAGGGCCAAACCAGGGGAGGAAAGAACACAAGGGAATATGGTGATGGTTCTAAGGTGACAAGGTGATGGGAAAACTGTAGGGACTACAATGATGTAAGAAGAAAATTTTAATTTAAAAAATTAATATAAATATATTTCTTATGCAAATAATATATATAAGTGTATAATATAACATAAAGAAATTACTTATGCAAAAAAAGAAGGCAAAGGTGTTGGGATAGAACTAAAGCAAATCTGCCCTCTCCTTTTCTATGCCTCAATTTTCAAAAAAATTTCTTAAATTTGATAGCAAAAAGCATTAAATTCACAGGCAGGCTAAAAATAGCCCCCATTGCTTATCACCCCACTAAATCTCAGTTTAGGGAGATAGTTTCCTTGAGGGAGACTTTTCTATTATTGCCTTTCTGGGTTTATAGTTTGTGGCAGTCCCATTGATAGCAATTGTGCTATCAATTGTGCTAATTGAATTAAGTGTCTGATTGTCTCTCTCCTAATTAATGACTCCCTGAAGATAGGGACCAACATTATTTCTTTGCTAGGAAAATGTTCCCAGTAAGTATTTGTTGTATGCGTGGAGGTATGAAAGATCATTGTAGTAGATAGTCATAGGTCGCTCCTGTATTTACTAAGTTATGTCTTATTTCATATGAATTTTCCCCCAGGTACAAACCAAGGAAGATGATTTGGAAACAGATTTCTATGAGGATTTAATTCCTTTTGAAAAGAGTAGTAATCAACAAGCTTCTGGTTCAGGGGGAGACTCGGACTTTTTTCTTGTACCAATTTTTTATTTCTCAAGTAAAATGCAAAGCAGTCGCCATAAGTCTAGCTTCAAACAAGCTGTTCAAGCCTCCCACAGTAAGGTAATAAAAATGGCTCCAGGTCTTTTCACTCTCTCTTGAAAGTTAACATTAATTCCAGAAATCATGTAATGATAAGGAAAGAGTTTTTATTAATATCAAATCAGTAGGATTTCTAATACAGATATAAAAAGTTTTAACTTTGTTTTGTTATATCCCACTTCAAAAGTGATACAGGTAATATGGATGATGCTTCCTTTTTGCATGTGTTTATGGCTGTGTTTCCTTTATTTTAACATTTCTTTGTGTTATTGTTTTAGGTGACATTAATATTTTATTTTTTTATTGAAGTAACATTGCATTATAGCATTATATAATTTTCAGGTGTTTGTCATTGATAATCACAAGTCTAAGTTCACTGTTAAAAATCCAAATCTATCCTTCACCATACCATTGCCTGCTTTCCCCTGCTTTATCAACTCCTCTTCCCTCTTTCCTTCTGCTAGCTACTAATTGGCCTTATAGCCCAAAAGTTTATTTTTGTTGCATTTAATTTATTTGTTTTCTCTATATGCTACCCGTGAGTGAAAACATATGGTTTTTGACTTTTTTTCTGTTTGGCTTATTTCATTAAATGTAATCCCCTCTAGTTTCTTATATATTGTTTCAAATGTCAGGTTTCATCTTTTTTATAGCTTAGTAGTATTCCATTGTATTTGCCACGTTTTCTTTATCTATTTCTTACTTGATAAGCATTTAGGTTGTTTCTAGTTCTTGGCTATTGCAAAACAGTGGTGCAATCAACATGAGGAAGCACATATTTCTTAGAATTATTACATTTTGCTTTTTAATATGGAATTTTCAGGGCTTGGCTAAGAAAGTCCAGCTAGTTTACATTTAATATACTCAATATCAGGACAATGATTAATCATGATTGATACTTTTTGTTCTGGTATGGCCCTTTTGGCTAGTCTGGCAGCCCACTTGTTTGGGCCTGATATTAGAGCAGGACTCACCAATCAACAATTTTAGTCCACATATTCATATAGGACTTGTGGGTATGGTAGCCTAAGATTTAATTTCCCCGTTTAATCAAGATGTTCAGTGACCCAGTCAGTAGTCCAATTCCCTTGTTCTAACAGGATGCTGGGCAACTTAAGTAATGATTCAATTCCCTTGTTCAAACAGGCAGCTCACATCTAACCAGTTAGCAAATTCGTTTTCTTCCCCCCAGATTCTCTTATACCACAGATATTTAATTATAGAAGAAAAAGAAGCAGATGAAGGAATATTAGTCTTTGAAAATGTATCCTTACATATTCAAAGAGATCCAAACTCTCCAAAGTGCAGGCTGGTGTGCTGAGGCTGATATATGTGCATATAAATCCAATATCATTAACTTTGCCAGGAATTTATAGAAAAGGGGTTTGATTTCCTCTAGATTTTTTAGATGCTACAACTGTCTTTTAAAAAAGTAACTGTTCCTCACTGTAACTACTACTCTATGGAATATTTCTGCTTCCCAAAGAGATGAATGGAGAGACTTAACCATGAATCATAGAACCTCTGAGGGTAGAGAAAAGGATGGATAAAATATGGAAGCAATGAGATAGACCACTGAAGGATGCCTTTCTGTAACTCCTCCTGCCTTTGCCATAGTGTCACTCATATTTTTATTTATTAATCCATTCATACACTTATAAAAACATGAGACTGTTAAACACTTTCTAGGTGGCTTTTTTAAGCATTCGCTTAAACTTCAAAAGAACCTGAAAGATCAGGGTAGATATTTTAATACCATTATTGCAGAAGAGAAAAATAAAGCCTAGTCTATATATTTAGTTTTAATTCAACAAGAATTTCTCAAATACCTACCAGATGTCAGGCATTATAGTGAAGTCCAAGAAGCTAGGCTATTTCTTATGATCTTACAATGAGTAAGTTATAGAATTAAAAATTCAAATCATTACATTATACTTCAAGCTATTTGTTCATTTACTCATTTATTCATAATTTCAGTAAAATATGTAGAGTACAGCTCTGGTGATATGAACATGTAAAAAGAAAGGGAGTGAATAAAATACATTCCTTTTATAACATGAATTTTTATTTCACTTTTGAAGGGGTTATGAGTCATATGATAGCCTCAGATTTACCAAATTATATTTTGAAAACAGAGTAGTATCAGAAATTACTTAGAAATAAAATTACATATCCACTTCCCTTAATTTATTGATTTTGAGTATCTGACATTGGGCAAGGTTCAGGCTTTTTTTAAGTACTCCAGCATGCTCTGATATCACATTCAAGCTTAGAAATAATTGCATAAAAATAGTCAATGATGAGGAGGGATGGATAGATAGATATCTATAACATATAGATATATAGACACATAGATCCATATCATCAGTCCTGACATAAAGACTTGTTTCACAGAATTGGTTTATAAATGCTTCAAACATGCTAGAAAATACTTCTAAATCCTTATTTGTAGGTAAACCATTGTTATTTGATGCTATAATAGTTGCTCCAAAGTGTAAACATTTAGGGCTACTCATAATATCAGGTGCAAACATATGCAACTCTGATATTATTTTTGACATACAAATATAACTTAATGTGTTTCAACCCAATATGACTGTTGTCTTAGATTTATTAGATCTGAACAGAATAAGGAAATAATCAGACTAAACAGAAAATGCTACTGCAACCTCTCTTGGTCATCAAATAGTGAAAACAAGATACCACTGACTTCAGAATCAATCCAAGTCCTTCAGAGGAGCTTAGTGCTTTATCTACTTATTTTGTCAATCACAGATCAGGCTGAAATTTGTCTGGCAGATAGTCTCTTTCAAAGTTAAAATATCTGTTACCTCAGGAAGAGTATGTGCTTCTCTGACTTACTTTATGAAATTGAATTCACAAAAAGTGGTTAATATAAAGCAAGACCCCACAAAATATTGAAATATCATGCATATGTCATTTATAATATACTAGCACATGTTTTTAATTTAAAATTTTTTTTCAGTCACCATGCACTGGTAAGTGGGATGCTTGTGCTAAGCTGAGTCACCAAAATTCCACTTGAAGATACAGTTTCAAAGCAACCTAGAAATTTGAACCACCCATTTGGATACCCATGTCCAAACAGGCATTTGAAGCACTCAAGGTGTGAGTGTGTTTCTTCCCTGAAGCACACCCTCCTCTGACTTTCAAAAACTAAGATTCTGTGACAAAATGCAAGTATTAAACTTAAAAATAGAATTGATGGGCACTTAAAATATAAGCTTCACAAAGACACAAACTTGTCCTCCTTGTTCACTTCTGTGTCCACAATATCTGAAGTAAGTGATAAATGTGAAGACAAGAAGGAGAGAGGGTATGAAGGAAGAAGAGGAAAAGGAAAAGAGAAGCAGAACGGGGCCTTTTCCAATCCTTGTATTACTTTTTTTTTTCTTCTTGTTAACAACCATTTTGTAATATAGTAATAGCATATAGGAAAGTGACTTTAATAATCTTTAGCTACAATAAATGGCGGTGGTTGTTGTTTTGCTGAAATGTGCTCTGCTCTCTATTACAGTTGCTCACACTCTACAAATGGCTAAAATTGAGAGATCAGACAGATGTATACTTTTTTTTTTAAAGAATAGTATATGTGGATACAATCATAAATTTTATTGGCTATGTAGAACAGTCTGATGGAATGAGATTTTGAGCATAATGCGAACCACTTAATAGTAAATGAACCTGAGATAACAATAAACAAGTAACAACCCTCAGTCAGATACTCTACTTATGGGTAGAGAAGTGAAAATATAAATAATTTTGTTTTATTTTACCCCTTAAATAATTTTGAATCATAGCATTTTGGAGTGAAAAGGAGTGTGAAATGTCACCTGCTGTGCAGGCCTCATCTGTGCAATGAAACATTTCACAGACAACTCAGTCTAAAGAATTTATATGTTTTTTACCAGTCAGTGTCAAAACTGTGATTTGAATATTAGTTGCATGAGTTTTCCAGTAGAAATTTTACAGAATCCTTTTTTAATTATTTGCATTGCCAAGGAATTACAAGTAAAAACTCAGTAAGGATGCAGCCATGATTGTTCATTTCTGATAATTGACCTAATTTGGGTAGAGAATATATGGCTCAGTCACACAGTTTACATTACTGAGATAATCTTATCTGATTAGCACTTTGAAGACTCTCAGGTACTAAAAAGTAAAGAGAACATTATGATTTTGTATGTGAGAACTTGCAGTAGACTTAAAATTGTTGTAATATTATGGTAGAAATGACCATCACATGACATCAGCATGACAATTACATGACCATCACATGATATTTTGTGCTGGTCATTTGATGTTATCATGGCCATATTATGCCATTAGTGTGACCATCATATGACATCAGCATGATGGTCACATGCCAATAGTGTGACCATTACACAAAGCTGGTGTTATCGTTACATGACATTAGCATGACCACAGCATGACATTTTCATGATGATAACCTGACATCAGCATGGCATTGGCATGGCATTTGTATGACCACATAATATCAACATCATAATAGCATGATATTTGGCTGGCTACCACATGGCATTTGCATGGCATTTGCATGGCATTTGCATAGCATTAGCACAATAACCCCATGACATTAACATGACCATCACACAACATTTACATGACATTAGTGTGATCATTACATCACATTAAATTCACATGACCATTGTATTAATATTAGAATGACTACTGTCTGACATTAACATGACCACATTAATGTCTCATGACATCACATGGTGATTTCATGACATTCCCATGACTGTCACATTAGTCATGTGATGTTTGTGACTATCACATGGCATTCACATGACCATCACATGCCTGCTTGTGGTGGTCATGCTAATGTCATGTGATGTGGCGGTCATGGGAACATCATGTGAATGTTGTGAAAATCAATGACATTTAAATTCTCGATATAGCAAACTTTCATTACCTGTAATCATCTTTTTTTGTTTACTCTTCCATTTAGGATTCTAATTTTATTAGGATCCATAAAGTGATCAAAGTCTTAAATTTCACCATGAAAACTAAAGATCTGCAGCTCTCTGATGTCTTTTTAAAAGCACTTAACCATCTGCCCCTTGAATACAACTCTGCTTTGTACAGCCGGATATTTGATGACTTCGGGACTCACTATTTCACTTCTGGCTCCTTGGGGGGTGTGTATGACCTCCTCTATCAGTTTAGCCGAGAGGAACTAAAGAGTTCAGGTATGCTTTCTTCAGCCCTCATTTTTCTGATAGAATAACATGCAATACATTTTTTCTCTTGCTCTGTTATTTAAAATTTTCTTTTTTATTGGCTTATTTAGACCCTGCTTTGTTTCCAAAATGATATGAAGAACAATGAAAAGTACATACTCAAGTAAATGAAATAGAAATAGATAATTAGAACCAAAAATAAAAGAAAAATAAATATGCCTAATTTCTGTGATTTGGGCATCATATTTAATCTTCCAAGTTCCTGATGTCTAGGACCATCATCAGTTACACAGTAGTAGTTAGTTACCCAAAAAAGGGAGATGTATGCCATTACCTCAAGGGAAATGTAATTTGTCCTGAAACCAAATTCTAAAAAATAATCTACTTACATCATTTTATAATAGATGATAATTTATAGAATAATAATTTATACCACATTTATACATTTACTAGCATTCTTTTTTCTTTCACTGATTTTAACTAAAAGTCAAGGGCATACGCCAAAGGATAATTAAGGATTTGGCAAGAAACTAGCTAATTGTGGGCCAGATAACATTTAATAGTAGTAAAACTTGAAACCAAATAGGTAGAACTTTTATTTGGGGAAAAGTTGCAACCTTGTATTTTGGGTTATATTCAGTGATATTTCCCATATGAAACAACAATATAAACAATATAAACAAACCTTAGCTTATAAATAAATCTTCGTTCCTTTGGTATTATTAAAAATGGGTTATTATTGCTGTTTATGAAACTTTGGATACATTTCTTTTCAGCTTCCTGTGAAATGACAGAGGTTCCATGAGATGATTTGTCATTTCTTGAGAACTTGATTAGAAAAGTGTATAGTAATCAGAATCCAACTGGCCAATTTTCCCAAATAAAATAGAACTCTTGATCATTTAATATTTGTATAAAAGAAAATAGGAATTTATTTAAAAAATCAATATCAGTCCAAATCTGGGGTCAGTAGACTTCCAATTCCTCTGTCCTTAAATCTCTTTATGGCAAATACTAATGATTAATGGGTCTGCCCTGAGTCCTTCCAAACCTTAATATCCCTCCTGATATACTTTCTAAAACAGAAAATGGCATAAATGTTTTTAAGAAGGATTTTCAGTAAGAGTATCTTTAAAAACTTGTACCTGTCAGAGTTACAGAAATCCAAAAGATTTATCCTGTGATAGGATTTCCAAATTGCCTACCCTCTTTGTTTCTTTTCAGTTATCCTTTCCACTGGAGCAGTGTTTGCAGGGTGAATTTGATGTCTATTGCCACCAAGAATAGCATCAACATTAATTTGGGCAAAAATTGCTAGGGGAAATCTCTGGCCCTTGACTTGGTTTCATCTCACCCTTGGGATGAAATTATTCTGGTCACTGCTGCTGTAGCCCAAAGAATAATTTCTCACTTGATAAGCTATACTCATTATGCATTCAGAGTAAGATCGCTAAAGCTTAAAGATCAGGTAAGTTAAAGAACTCTAGTTCTTTAGTCAACCATCCAGTATTTTAATAGTTGAACCTGTATAGCCAAATGAAAATGTGAAAAACTATACTTTCCTACTGAAACATTCCTGCCTTCCATCTCTTTCTCTATAAATAAAGTGGAGAAGGCAGACAGACACATACACATAAGGAGAAAGAAAAGGAAGTTATGTATGTGATAGGGAACTAGAAATGTATAACCATACATATCAACTATACACACACACACACTGTGTGTGTGTATATATATATATACACACATATATAGTATTTATAGTATGTATATATCTCTACATATATTCAACAAGACATACTTGTATGTAATATATGTTCAATAAAAGGAGAGATGCTTCTCAAAGTGACAATAATATTGTTGCACAACTTTAATTGTGGCTAAGATGAAACCCACTAAGACAGAGCAATTATCAATAAAATGGAATTCTCCAAGTGTGCTTATCTAGTTTTTTCCATTCTCTAAATGATTATATAATTTGACTTCATACCTTTTCTTTCTATTCTTCCTTCCTTTAGCTAGCCATAACTCTCCCTTTACCTAGAGTATTGTCTTAATTTTTGTTTGCTTTATTCAATAAGATTTATATCCCTTGTCATTAATTTTGGGGAAAAAAACTTGAATATTTTATAGTGCTTTCTTTCTCTCAAGAAGAATAAAACTAAATGGCTTTTTTATTTGCATCCTTGATTTATTTCTCTATTGTGCAGTGTCCCACAGTCAGTTCAAAACCTTGAGTAAAAGTTGACATTGCTTCAGTATGCAAGGTGAAAATTATTTCAAGTATACAGTGAAAACATTAAACAATTTAAAAAATCATAATATGCAGATGGCAATTTAAAACTCTTTTGTTGGGAAGTCATTTTCTCCTCTCCATTAGAGGAGAAAAATTATTCACCTATTATTTACCAGTATGACATTTTTGGCTAGCATTGTTCACCTTTGCACAGTCAGAGTAGCTGAGGATATTTCCAAACTACTCATCCCTATGGCCACAGCGAAGAGACAACTCAAGCTTGAGAGTCCCAAGTGGTGTGGCATCAAGCAACTCCTTGACCACTGTGGACAGAGGTCAGGCAGGAAGCTGCAGAGCCTACTGTGGGGAGGAAGAGGATTTCAGAGAAATTCATTGACAAAGCCTTGATATTTTAATCACTGTATGACCATGGTGAACCCTTCACAGATTTTCCTGGAACCCTCAGAAAATTAAATTAGCTATGTCTACAGTTAAATTATGTTATAGTTACCTAATTGGATATATACATTTTAACTTTCACTTATAAATAATACAAACCTAATGAAAGAATGAGAAAAGGGTAAGCGTCAAGGACTAGCACTTGACTCACCTACTTCTAAGAATAATACCAAAAGAAAAATGACTTGCTGATTTAGACTGATCAAAACAGCCATCTTTTTTGTTGTTGTTAGAGTGAAAGATGCAAGGTATAATGAGAGCTTTACCCAAGAGCTTTTTACTCCCAATTTATAAGGCATCTCTTCAAATGTGGCCGACTATTAAAAACTCTGATACAGGCAGAACTTCTACTCAATTTCATTCCTCAGGAGTTTATGCCTTTAGGTTTCAATTTTACTATCGCACCCAATCTGTACCCCAATTTCTATGAACACTTTTCCCTGCCTAATATAGCCTAAAGCCCTAAATATCAGTATTTTATTCACTTAGCTTTACAGTGCTTAAGAGTTCATATTAAAGCTCTATCTCTCGGGCCTCCCCGGTGGCGCAGCGGTTGAGCGCTGGGTTGCGAAGCTGCCCGCAGCCTCTGCGGCACCGGTTCGATCCCCGGCTGCTCCTTGGCCACCGGAGGAGGGTCCCACATGGTGCGCAGACCTCTCCTGCCACCCGCTGCTCCCCTCAGCAGTGTACTTTGGTCCTTCTGCCTGCTCTGCTCCCCGCTCTGGCTCTGGTGAATTCTCTCACCCTCCCGCGCTTCTGACTGTACCCAGTGCATGTATAAACAAACAAAACAAATAAATAAATAATAATAAAAGTATGCCTCTATTAAAAAAAAATAAAAAAAAAAGCTCTATCTCTCATGTGCTTGTGTTTTGCAAACAATTTTTAACTAAATGTCGATAGAACTAGATTCTAATTTTGATGTTGCAAGTAGCAGGTAAGGTGACTTGTAAAGTGATTAAGTAAAAGGAAATATTGGTGCCCCTTAACTTAACCCTGTAGGCAATATCAATGCAGTCTGTAAATAATCAGATGTATTTCTTTGTACTGTATCCCATTCAATCCCTGAAATCCACATACTTTTTTTTTAATTGAAGTATCATTGGTTTAAATTCTTGTTAGTGTTTTGGAAGTATAGGATTTCCACCATCAGGTGTAGCCACCATAGCATACCCACTTCTGAAGCACTCAGTCTGCCACCAAGTCCATAGTGCTCTCTCCCCACCTTGTTCTCACCCCTTCCTTCTTTCATTGCTTTAGTTCTATGATCAGCTTTCAAAGGTTAGTTTTAATGTTTGTCATTGCCTGACCTTTGTTTGGTTTCTCTACATTCCATGTATAAATGATAGCATCCAGTATTATCTTTATCCTTCTGGTTTATTTCTCTTAACATAATCCTTTCTAGCTCTATCCACGTTGCCACAAATGTCATGAGTTTTTTGATCACTGAGTAGAATTCCATTGTGTATTAATACCACATCTTATTGATTGAACAATCTATTTTGGGGCACTTAGATTGTTTCCAGAGCCTACATATATTTCGAGTTTGTTGAGAATAGTGGCAAGCGTTATGGTAGGAAAGAGTGATTTAGATACCAAAATCTTCAACAAATGATGTGTGGAAATTTGGCAAACAACAAGAGCAATGAGGATTAAAGGTGTTAGAATTGAATGGCCTAAGCCTCTGAACATCATGGTTTTTACAAGACTTAAAAAACTGTGAGGAGTTATTTTAAGGAAGTAGCACTGAAAAAATAGGAAAATCTCAATCCCCCTCCCACACCTGAATGAGGGAATGAGGCAGTATCAATCTCTTGGGGAAAACAGGGAAAACTATAAAGAACAGTCTAGAATTAACATCAGGAGATAGAACAGTCGAGAACCTTGAGAAGAAGGGTTCATAGGCTAAGAATTTCTGTAAGTAAAAGAAAAGATTTTTGAGGGAGAATTGGAGTAAAAAGCTGGGTTAAGGAGAGGAAGCACTGAGAAGTATGAAAGTAAGTGATGGAGGGGCAGAGGTAGCCAATAAGGTTTACATGTTAGGTGACAGACAGGGAAAAATGTACTGTGGCTTTGGTCTCACAGATTAAACTGTGGCCCAGAAAGAAGGCCTGATACTGGGCAGCAAACAGTGCATGTGCCCTCTCTTGATTTGCAGGGGTGTAGAGTGACCTGTAAAAAGGGAAAACTTAGAGGTTCACTGTGTCGAGGCAATAGAGAGAGACCAACATGATCCCCATGAGAAAGGTCGCAGTGACCTAATGTGCTTCTTAGGACGAGTTGTAGGGAGAAAGTAGGTACTCAGAAATACATCTCTTGTCAGGCTCTATAAGGGACTGAATCTGTCAGTAAAAGCAATTACTCAAGTTTGTAGGATTGCACATGGAGGCTGATAGAGACAACCTGTGGAACCCACAGTGCCTAGGCCTTCAAGCTGGTCTTCACTGAGTTCTCAATGGCACATTCTCAGTGTTTTTTGTTTGTGCTTTATTTCCTAGGTTTAACAACAGAAGAAGCCCGAAATTGTGTCTCCATTGAAACAACGAAAGGCTTTTTTATTTTTTCAAAAACAGAAGTGGAACACCGTTGTACCACAAACAGGCTGTCAGAGAAATACGAAGGTAACTATACTCTCTCTAAGCAGTTCACCGAAAGTCCTGAGATTGGCAGTGATGTTAGTGCCATATTGCATATGATTGTGCTGTTTTTAGCTTTTAATTTATGTACCTTGTACAGTGCAGGAAGGGTATAAATAAAGTATTGTTCAGGCTACATAAAAGGGGATTATTGATTTTTTTCCCCCAGACCAAACTCAATATTATGCATTGTGAAGTAAAGATGGTTGTGAACCAGGTTTCCTGTCATTGATATACCACCTCATACCTTTGAGAATGAGTAATAGTAATTTCAAAACACAAAAACAAAACTGGTGAGGGTGTGGAAAGAAAAGTAGCTTTGTACACTTTTGGTATGAATGTGGAATGGTCCAGCCCTCATGGGAAACAGTACAGTTGTTTCTCAAAATATTAAAAATAGATCTAGACTATTTTAAAAAATAGATCTAGATCTAAAAAATAGATCTAGATCCACTCCTAGTATCTATCCAGAGAATACAAAGACATTAATTTGAAGGGATATATGCACTTCTATGTTCATTATGTACAATAATGAACCATACTATGTCCAGTATTCAAGTTATAGAAACAACATAAGTGCCCAAAGACAGATGGGCAGATAAGAAAATTTGGATTAGGAAATGGAATACAACTCTTGCTATTTATGACAGCATGGTTGGGCCTGGAGGGGACTGTGCTAAGAGAAATAAGTCAGAAGGAGAAATACTAAATACTGGCAATTGCATTCATATGTGGAATACAGAGAAACAAAACAAGGAACTGACAAAACTAAACTGAAATAAATCCAAGAAATATTATTGCAAAATTAAGGATACTAGAGGATAAGGGAGATTAGGGGTGGGAACCAAGGAAGAAAGAAACTCAAATATGAAATAGATGTCAGAGTCACTCTCAATCCGTGTATGATATATTGGCAAATACTTATTTTTCTGTTTTCATAAAAAAAATATAAAATCTCTAAAAATACTTTCCTTATGCCTTTATGTATTATCTTATGCACCTTACATTGAAAAGCACTGTGCCACTTTCTTCAAAGAAAGGATGTTTCTCATTGTTCTAATCATTCTAGATTATTTTACTGTAGAATTTCTAAACCAAGAGTCAAGGGCTAATCTTTACTGACACTCCAGCATAAACACCAAATTATTGCCATGAATTATCATCTACCTCGCCCACTTCCTTTTCACTTAATTTTCTTTCTCACTACAATTTCCCTTTACTTAATTCTACCCATATTAATTAAAGATACTATTAGTCAATGAAGTTGTTTTTAAAATTTATCTGAAAGATCTGTACTATATAATTCAACTTTAAAGGGCATTGATTCTAAAGAAACATTGTGTCAACTCTAAACTTGAGGTTTACTTTGTTTTCCCTTGGTTAGTTGTGCTTTTTACTCCTGTCTTTAGGCTTACAAGCATCCTATCAGCTTTTTCTGTAATTGGAAGTCTCCAGCATACCCAGCAACTATAAGCAGTCCTGTTGTTTGTTATCTATATTTACATCCCAGCCCCACTTCTTAGTGACCATGTGATCTAGATCAAATTATATCCAGCTTTAGTGTTCATGTTTATAATAATACATATTCAGGATTGTTGTGGATTACATAAGATAATATGTGCAAAGTGCTTGGTATATACAGAATACTTAATAAATAGTAGTTGTTAGTGCTTCTATTATCGTTTCTATTATTAAACTCCCTAGAGAGATGAAGAGGACTGTTTTTTGCTTTTCACTTAGCTTACTTAATGGGCAACATGACTGTACCATCTACTCCCTACTGTGCAAATAGACTTTCTTTAAAGTTTGAATTTGCAATAAAATTAAATGGGTAATTTTCTGAAACACCTTGCAGGTTCATTTCTGCAGGGAGCAGAGAAATCGATATCCTTGGTTCAAGGTGGGAGGAGTGAATATGCAGCAGCTTTGGCCTGGGAAAAAGGGCGCACTGGGCCGGAGGAGAAGATATTTTCTGATTGGTTAGAATCAGTAAAGGAAAATCCTGTTGTGATTGACTTTGAGGTAAGATTAAAAAGTTATTATGGCTGGGCCTCCCCAGTAGCGCAGCGGTTGAGCACTGGGTTGCGAAGCTGCCCGCGGCCTCTGCAGCGCTGGTTTGATCCCTGGCCACCGGGCAAGGGTCCCACATGGCGCACAGACCTCTCCTGCCGCCCGCTGCTCCCCTCAGCAGTGTAATTCGTCATTCTGCCTGCTCTGCTCTCCCCTCTGGCTCTGGTGAATTCTCTCACCCTCCCGCACTTCTGACTGTGCCCAGTGCTTGTATAAATAAATAAATAAATCTTAAAAAAAAAAAACATATTGACATCTTTAAAAAGAAAAAGTTATTATGGCTCAGAGAGCTAAAGTAGTTCTCTAGTGGCTCAAATTATACGTCACACAAATCCTTTTCCTTTTTTCTTCCATATGATAAAGGAAATGTCTTCTGTTGGTGTGCATGTTCCTCATGCTTTTTTAAAAAGTATATATTAAATTACACATCTACTATTTACTTTTTACTATTCAAACAAGCATTTACTATTCAAACAAGCATTATCTGGTACAGAATTTAGAATTACTACTGTGTGTGAAATACCAGAAAGGGAATTTAGTGAATAAAACTGATCAAACTTACCTAGAGTAAGGCTCCTCATCTCCCCATGTATGTAGTACATTTAATGTTTGTATTTTTCTTGTAATTCTTTATTTGATGAGCATTCCTAGATCTTCCTTTATAGCTCTGTGGGATAAGTGCAATTCTATATCCTGTTTCTTTTTCTATCCACCACTAAGTAAATTTACCAGTCTCTCATTTGTTGTAATTATATCAAAGGTGATTTTTATTATTAATGGAATACTTGGCTCACATACAGTCAACATGCCATTTAGAACCAGTTTTGCCTAAAACATAACTACATTTTTAAAACCCCCAAAGAAGCTAATTTGTTTATTTAAATAAAGTCATTCAATCATTATGTAAGTGGAAAAATTTGTCCATAGTGTGAGGATACACTGAGAGTTCTAGATTATGGTAGGAAAGCAAGGCCCAGCCACCCATCTGGGCATGTGTGAGTCACACACTGCACACTGGGTAGTCCTTCTTTGGGATTTGAAAGTGCTCATTAAAGGAGCCCTTTTTTTTGTTAGCTTCATTCTTTATTACTGTAATTCTTCCATTGATCCTGCTGACAAGTTCATTTTTCCATTAACTCCTACTCCACACATTCTCATTCAGTCCTCTAAAAGTTGATCCTGTCCCTGGAAAAACATAGTAGAATCCCAGGGAAAGTAAGCTCCAGATCATCACAGTTGCCATAATTTAGGGACAACAGAAACCAACTCCTCTTGCAGAGATCTGTTTAATCCACCATAGAAGGGTAAGAAAAATCCCCCTCATGAAAAAGGGATTTTTCTCTACTTTTCATCAGCCAGATATGCTATATTCTGCAGTCATCCCTTTGAAGGGTGAGATATTCTAGATCTTGCCTCTCATTCTATAACAATTCCAAATGTTGCCAGTGATGACAACATCTGCCAAATTGATGTGGCTGGGAATGGACCTCTTCTCTGCTAACTGTTCTTAGCTTGCTTCCATCACGGACCTGGTAAGAAACATTCCCTGTGCAGTGACGAAACGGAACAACCTGAGGAAAGCATTTCAAGAATATGCAGCCAAGTTTGATCCTTGCCAGTGTGCTCCATGCCCTAACAACGGCCGCCCCATGCTCTTGGGCACAGAATGTTTGTGTGTATGTCAGAGTGGCACCTATGGTGAGAACTGTGAACGGCGTTCCCCGGATTATAAATCTAGTAAGTAATAACAGTTTATGGTGAGGCAGCCTTTTCCCCTCCAAAAGGCATTCTAGGTTGGTCAATTAATAAAATAGAACAAAACGAAAGTTCCACCTTCTTCAAACTCACAAGGAAAAAAAACCTGCAAAATATTAGACTCCAAAGTCAAACAGCCCTGATGAGAATCTCTGTTGTAACCTGCCAACTATGTGACTTTGAGAAAGCTTCCTACCTCTCTAAGGTTTAATCTGTCATCTATAAAATGAGGTTACTAGAAACATCTACCCTAGTATTAAATATATATAGTACTGCATATTATGTATAATACGTTCTATTAAATTTATATAAAGAATACACAGCACAATGCCTGCAGCAGAAAATAAAGAACAAAACATACTATAAAATAAAATAAAATAAAATAAAATAAAATAAAATAGATGAGGGCCTCCCCGGTGGTGCAGCGGTTGAGCGCTGGGTTGCGAAGCTGCCCGAAGCCTCCGTGGCGCCGGTTCTATCCCCGGCTTCTCCCTGGCCACCGGAGGAGGGTCCCACATGGCGCGCAGACCTCTCCTGCCGCCCGCTGCTCCCCTCAGCAGTGTACCTCGGTCCTTCTGCCTGCTCTGCCCCCAGCTCTGGCTCTGGTCAATTCTCTCACCCTTCCGCGCTTCTGACTGTACCCAGTGCTTGTATAAATAAATAAATAAATCTTTTTAAATAAATAAATAAATAAAATAGATGACACTGTTATAAGCATCTTATATATTATAATGTAGGATGAGAATGGCTGTGTAATAAGGAAATTAAAGTCAGCCAAGGTTTCCCTACAGGAATGAGTAACATTCATGGTTACCTCCTATCTCTTTAGAAAGACAATGTGTTGAGGAAATGAGAATAAATTCTATCACCTATAAAAATGCAATGTGATATATATTCTATTCAAAAATTCACATTTATGCATATATGTATATGCATGCATATATTTGTGTATGTGATATGTTGCTGCTAGTTGGAGAAGATTCATAAATATTGTCATTATCTTCAGGCTGTGGGAACAGGAAAGGGCAAGCACGTGATGTGTAGAACTTTCCATGGGTCACTTCTTTTAATCCTCCACAAAGCAGTTCACATGGCTGGAAAGAGCAGCAACCGAGTTGGCCTGGCTTAAAGCCCCATTCTCTAGGCTGGGTGGGTCTTCCCTTATTCCAGATGCAATTGATGGGAACTGGGGCTGCTGGGCTTCCTGGAGCACATGCGATGCTACTTACAAGCGATCAAGGACCCGGGAATGCAACAACCCTGCCCCCCAGCAAGGAGGGAAACCCTGTGAAGGGAAGCAGCGCCAAGAGGAGGACTGTACGTTTTCAATAATGGAGAACAAGTAAGGATGGGCAAGGGGAAAGAATGGATCATTTTCCCCACTAAAATCAAGAGTTAAGATATTTTTAATCCTACTGCTAAATAAAAAATAAATCATTAGAATTTTGCCTATTCCAGGACAGCATATTAGTGAGGTACTGGGTCTGCTGCTATCCCTGTCCCATTTGTGTGTCTCTCTTACAGATACTTGTACATATTTGTAATGTGTATATGTGCATGCATATATGCATATCCATGCACACATTAGTATGTGTGCATACAGTTGATCCTTGAACAATATGGGCTTCAACTGTGCAGGTCCACTTATGCATGGAGAGACCCCACAACAGAAGGATTAACAGCAGAAAACTTAATGGAGATCAGCACTTGCAATTATGTCAGACAAGGAAGATATTATATGCAGATTTTCCCACTGCATGGGCATTGGCAATCCTAACCCGTGTCCAGTTAAGGATCAGCTGTATCTATACACACACACAGATGCACATATGTGTATACATTTCCATACATATGCATACATACTAGTTTTTTCCTTTAGTGGACAACCATGTATCAGTGATGATGAAGAAGTGAAAGAAGTGGACCTTCCTGAGGTAGAGTCAGATTCAGGTTGTCCTCGGCCAGTTCCTCCAGAAAATGGATTTATCTGGGTAAGCATCCTCATTTTCCTCATTTCAGGTTTGGAGTTGAAAAATAGAACTAAATAAGTATGCATTTTCTTTAATTTAGAGTTAATTTAGTAATCTATTTATTTAAAAAGTAAAAAATAATATTTAGAAGTGCTCTACCACTCCTTCTCGAATTCCCTGGTGTTTTCTTCATACCTAGTTGTTAGAATGAAAGATACTTGTGTTCACTGGCACGGCTAGGTTCATATACTAATGGTATATTTATGTCACTAGAGAATGGAATTTGAGCATAATATAGGTTTTGAATGACTTGTCAGAATCTGTAACTAAGATTTGGCTGCTTACTTCTGAGTCTCAGGCATAAGGCATATAAGGCATATTATCAGAGAAACAAACTTGTCTTGGCTACAGTCATAAGGAGTGTTGCATCTGTCATATCCTACTAAGTTAAAAACCTGTGGAACTCTCAAGGGGTCATTATAGTTTTAATATAATTGGTGTAAATGTTATAATTTTATCTCTTTTTCATTAAATCGCAATGTTTCTATGATTGAAAATTATTTTTTCAGGCAGGTCTGTGGCTTTGGATATAAACTTTCAAGAAGCACATACCATTTTTTTTCATTTATTATTTATTTTTAATTTATTTTTATTTTTTTATTTACATCATTTTTCATTTTTAAACAATATTTGCTTCTCCCCACCCCCTCAGATGTAGTTCCCCTTCTCCAATGCACCCGTGCACCCTCACCTCAGTCCCCTGTGCTCCTCCCTCCCTCCCTCTGATCCTTCTCCCCCCTCCTCCCTTGCAGTATGTCTCTGATTTGTAATTATCTGTTTTTGCTTTGTTGTGTTTTGTACTGTTACTATTTTTTTAGATTGATGTCTTATTTGGTTCCTCTATATTCCTGGTATAAGTGAAACCATCCGATGTTTTCCTTTTTCCTTCTGGCTTATTTCACTGAGCATAATTCCTTCTGGTTCCATCCACATTGCTGCGAATGGCATGAGTTTATCTTTTTTGATTGCTGAATAATATTCCATTGTGTATATATGCCACATCTTCTTGATCCAGTCATCTATTTTGGGGCATTTAGGTTGTTTCCAGGTTTTACCTATTGTAAATAGTGCTGCCATAAACTTAGGGGTACAGGTGGTCTTTTGAATCAATGTTTTTGTGTCCCTTGGGTAGATCCCTAGTAGTGGAATTGCCAGGTCATATGGTAGCTCCAATTTTAGTAGACTGAGGAACCTCCAGACAGCTTTCCACACTGGTTGGACTAGTTTGCACTCCCACCAGCAATGTAGGAGAGTTCCTATTTCACCTCACCCTCGCCAACATTTGTTGTTGCTTGTTTTTTTGATATGGAGGCACATAATATTTAAAATCAATTTTACTATTTTTTAAAATTTGACATTCTTAAACTCAGGAAAGGCTTTAAGTTAGACAAAGAGCATGACAAGGAAAAGAGAACTTTGAGAGATACTTAGAAGTAGAAATAATGAGGACTTCATAACTGAGTAAATAAGGAGCAAAGGAATAGAAAGAATCCAGGATCACCCCAAGGTGTTGAGATTATTATTAGTATTAATAGTTTTTTGGTTTCTGTTTTAATTCTAGAATGAAAAAAAACTGTACTCCGTTGGGGAAGAAGTTGAAATCTCATGCTTTACAGGATTCAGAGCTGTTGGATACCAGTACTTCAGATGCTTACCTGACAGAACCTGGAGACAAGGAGATGTGGAATGCCAACGTGAGAACGGGGCAAACACTTTGCATGGGGACTCTAAGGGATAAATGTGCCCAACATAAGTAGAGCAGATTCACACCTTTAGATCAATATATTTTATCAGCTTTTACTAATTCTGTTGAAAAGGTTTAGTGACACAGAAAATAGGATTAATTTACTAAAATTAAATTTCAAAATATCTTCATATTTCAATTCACCAGCCCTTGCATATTAGCTTTATATACACAGAACTGCAAAGCATGAACTTAAGTAGAAATCCAGGAAGTCTGCTGTGTCTCACAGCAGACATCTGTGTGGCCTGATGCAAGGGGATGAGTCCCAGGAAGATGACACTTCCCATCTTTATGTATCTGTCAGCAATAGAATTTTATGTGAAATGCAGTTTGTAGCACATCCACATCCTTTGCTGAAAAAAGACAGGAAGAGTTTGGACTCCGCACTTCCCACCCTATAGTAAAGTCAAAATGAGATTCAAACAAGGCTCAAGTGGAGATATTCAGATTTATGCTGCAGTATCCATGAGCGTGTCCTGCTTTTGTGTCACCCACACTGTGGTAAATTGCTTGTGAGAAAACCCTTTAGGGAGAAGAGGAAAGAAGATTTGAAAGAAAAAAGTCCCAATAATGTAATGGAAGTTCCTTAACAAGGGAATGTCGCCTGAAGACACTAAAAAGAGTTTATCAGTAGATGCTTGAGATACTAAACCCCTAGATTTGCTTATTTTTTTTTTAAACTGCATTAAAGCTAATCCGATGTAGGAAATTGTATTAAAATTGCTACTTGGGTTCCATAAACTTTGCCTATATTCATTGAGTTTTCTGCACCATTAAGTACATCTGAACTGTTTTTCTCTCTGCAGGGACAGAGTGCCTCAAACCAGTTTTGCAGGAAACTCTAACAGTCTCACCATATCGAAGTGTGTATAAAACTGGTGCATCCATTGAACTGTCCTGCCCGAAAGGCTTTGTCATTACTGGGCCTAAGAGCTACACTTGCAGTGGGCATTCCTGGACACCACCCATTTCTGACTCACTTACCTGTGAAAAAGGTGAATAGCAGCTCAGGATTCTGGGGTCTGCTAAGGCAACGTCCCCTATAATTAGTAGTCTAGCACTGACAGTGGAATTATACTGTTAAGTGTGCTTTGGGTGGAGAGACTGAGTTCACTGTTGAGCTGAGTAATACTGACCAACCTCATGAGGTCAGGCAGCAAATAAGAAGTTCTTGGTCAAAATGATATCTTCAAATTTTAGAGAGTAAGGTCACTTACCTTCCCAATATAAAACTTCAGTATGTTGAGGGAGTGCAAGTTCTCTCAGAATCAGAATTGATGGTTCTTGGAAATTTTGGTTAAAGTGATAACTATAAAAAAAATACCCACATGATTATTTTATTTTAACTTAAATTAGCAATACACAAGTATTCAATAATTTCCTGACATAAGAATAAGTTATTTCATTTCCAATTAGAGTTCCAAGACTTCATCCTTGGAAAAAAAGCAAATATATAACTTATCTATGTTATCCCATACCATAATTATGGGTTGTAAATTCCTCTAGAACATTGGGTTTTCACACTACACATGAGGTACTTCAAAAAATACCTCTTCCTATGTGATCCTGTACTCCTGAAACATATACAGTGTTGTGAACCAATGTTACCTTAATTAAAAAAAAAAGAAGAAGAAAGAAAAAGAATTATGACCTATGGAAAAAGACTGTATTATAGCATTAGCTCACTTCTAACCAGAGTCAAGATTAGCTTGAAGCCAGTGATATAAATGCCTCATGCATAAAAATAAAAGGAAGCACTAAAAAGAGTGGAAACCAATCCAGTAATCAAATCATTTTAATGCACTTTTAAGCAAATCTAAATAAATAACAATAAAAACCAACCAATACACACCTATTTAAGATTATAAATTTTTTTTTTTAGTTTTTTAATAAAAAAATTACATTTACTTAGAAGCATTCAGAACATTTGCAACTTTTTGGGGGGATAATTACAAAGTGGTGTTCAGTTAACAGAACAATTATTTCATGTACACTCTATCAGAGACAACTAAAGATGAAAAACTACCACCCCCATATGTAACTAATTTGTGCTTTGAGTCAACAAAATCCTGCTTTAACTTTCCATGCCATCCTCTTACCAGGCAAGAATAGTGGCTAAGAAGATAGCAGCAGGACAAGGCTGTCTAAAGACACACTTCATAGTGTTAACAGCATCCCTCCCCCCCACAAAAAAGACACAATTAGTTTAAAAACAGATCTTACACAGCCTTACATTTCAGTCTTTTTTCTTTAAAAGGAGCAGGGTAGGGAAGGCTCTGGAACTGCAGAAGCTAGTCACTGTGAAGGCTGGAGTGTGGCGCCGGCTGAGAAGAGGAGAAAAAATAAATAAAACTAAAAGGAGCAGGGTATATACAGGGAGCGTAAATAAATTATGGACAAGAAAAAAAAAAGCTGCACTAGAACTAACTTACCATTACCATCCTCTTCATCTTCATCTTCTTCCTTTTCCTTTCCCCCTTTTCATTGTGAGTGTGTGTATGTGTATAAATTATATATAAATTACATTATATATATTCCTTTTTTCTAGTAGTGTTATTCACAACAAATTCAAAACAAAATTTTTTACAAATCATCTTTAGTTGTTTAAAATTTTCAGCTTAGTTTTTATAAAAATACTCCCCTTTTCCTCCTTTATCAGTTTATACGCTTAATCACCTTACACAGTCACAGTAAAAACTAGCATAAATGGACTTGGAAACAAACAAAACAGACTTGGGAAACACAGTGCGCCATATGGGAGCAGAGAGAGTGGCTGGAAGGGCAGGAGGCCCCGAGGGCATCGGCTGGTCTGCAGTTTCTTGGAAGGTGCTTCAGAGGGCTTCTCATTCATATCTTTCAAATTTCTCAACATGCTTGTGCAAATGATGTCTCATTCTTAATCAGAGACGCCTTGAGGATGAATGCAAGATCAGGTAGGAATGTGCCCATCTTGGTTCTGAAAAACTGCAGGCTCCGTGGTTCAGTTAGACCCAAGGTCAGACAGCTAGGGTCAGACTCAGCTAATCTCCCAGACTCTTTGTCATTTTGCCTTCTTTGTTTTTCCTGGGTTTTCATAACACGTGAAGAAAAGGGTAGGAGGAGTTGAACTGTTGAATAACCTTAGAATTCTTCAGGTTATTTTTCATGGAAATTTGCGAAAATGTTAACCCCCTTCCTCACACACGCACTATGGGATTGCTCATCTTCACTCAGGCGTCATCTCCTTGTGGAGTTTTGCTTACATTTCTCAGCCATCGTCTTTTTATGACAGGATCTCCTGGAACCATGTTCTCTTTTATCAAAAATAACTGTTTCTATCTTAAGTATGTGTGTAACTATGATCATTTTATTAATGATTATCCCACAATCCTTTAAAATAATGAAAAAAAGGGGGGACCATAGCTACTTTTGTCTCTTTTTGCCCCATCGTAATATCCTAGTGTCTAGAACATCATGCAGAGACAAATAACTACATTCAGGAGTTATGTTTCCCCATTTATTCTTCTTATAGAAAAATCTGTCTTTCAGTATGAAATCTGTATTGCTAAATGCAATGAACATTATTTTGGTTCTCATCTCCCTTCATCTCTCAACATTCAACTGTGTTCACCTTCTGCACATACATTTGTTACCTGGCTTTCAAAATATACCACCATCTTGTTTACCTTCTACCTCTCCTGCTGCTGCTCTGTTTTTCACTGACTCCTGACTGTGCTTGGACATTAAATGTTGGAATTCCTCAAAGCTCAAATCTGACCCTTCACCTCACTTATGTTCTTTTACTGGGGAACTCATAATTTCAGTGATCTTGATTTTCCTTAACCAAACTTACCCTCATTCAGTTTCAGGAAAGTCACTTTCTGCCTCTTATGAGACTTTCATGCCTGATATTTCCTTTGCTTCAAGTGTTCTCCATTTTTTCTTCCCGTTTACTATTCCTAGCCTTCCTACCTACATCAGTATTCTCGTGTATATGGTTTATATTTAACATCACCAATAACAAGCAATTCTATCTGTATGTCTGCCTCCGCAAAACTATAGTGCAATGTACTATAGTACATCTGCAAGATCTAGATCAAATTTTGCTTAATCCACTATCTCCAGAACCCGACACAGTGCTGAAATATCATAGTGTTTCAATGAATATTTGAAAAACAAATGAAAAATTTCACCAATCCAATTTTCTTTAGTTCTCTGTACTTGGTAACAATTTTAGGTTGATAAATGGCAGCTAGTGCTCAGTGCTAGAAAAGGTCTTTCAGGTGGACTATTTCTTAACAATGTATTTGGAACAGCCAAAATGAATGCTCTAATCAGCAGGAGATAAACCTTTTACCACTGCCTTTAACCACTGCCTTTTCTCCTGAATTTCAGCTTATCACTTGGAATCCATGCTGTGAATTGCTCTTTTCCCCCTTTTTCTTTTGTTTCAGATACTCTGACAAAATTGAGGGGCCATTGTCAACCAGGACAGAAACAGTCAGGATCTGAATGCATCTGCATGTCTCCTGAAGAAGACTGCAGGTAAGAGATCCTCTCTGGACTGTTTGGTAATTGGGAAAACCAATCTAGTGTGAACAGCTTGATAGAGGAACTGGGCTTCTTGAAGCACAAACATAACACATAGTAATATTTCACATCACTGATACCCCCGATGTACTTTTGAATGTGTCTTTCCTCTCTGGGAGGCCAGATTTCTTAATTATCTCTCAGCCAGTTCCAGCTTGCATGGCTTTTGTTTATTATTATAATCTCAGTTTTGTTTTAAAGACTTATTCCTGCCCATTTTTAAAGTTCAGACTCAATTATCTGAAAGCCTTTCTTCTTACCCCCTAAGCATAGGGCAAGTGTGATTCCAAACACGTGGGGAAGAGAAAGTGGTGTGAGCATGGACTTCACACACACACCTCTGTCAGTTTATTCATTCACATAGTGGTAGGGGGAGGGTACAGAAGAGGAAATATGATATGTCCTCATGTGACTTCCATGACTTGTCCTCGTTGTTGTTATAACTGCCTTTTGTTTACAAGAAAAAACCCCAAGAGTGCTAATGGTACTCATTAATTAAAGAGCTGCTTTCAACTGAATTTGTTCCAATATAGCATTAGCTTCAGTTTAAACTCCAGTTCTATATCTTGCAAAATAAATGTGTATGTAAGTAATGCCAAGATTAAGATGAAATTTGAGCAACATGAATTCTACAGGATGCAAATGAATGGGGTGTCTGATGAAGAAAAAATGAGAAAGGGGAAGGGGGAAGGGTGATGGTTAAAGGGAAGAAAACTATGTGGGATGTTAACATATTTATTGACTACTATCTGTTTTTTCCTCCTGGTCTTCATATGTAAATGCTTGCCTTCTCTCTGGGGCAGCCATTATTCAGAGGATCTCTGTGTGTTTGATATGGACACCAATCATTATTTTACTTCACCGGCTTGTAAATTTTTGGCTGAAAAATGTTCAAATAATCGGCAACTCCATTTTCTACATATTGATTCCTGCCAAGATGGTCCAGAGTTAGAATGGGGTCTTGAAAGGACAAAACTTTTATCCAGTATCACAAAGAAAGAATCCTGTGGCTATGACACCTGCTATGACTGGGAAAAATGTTCAGGTAAGCCCTAGAAATACTAGAAATGTTTTCACTTAATCTTCATGTCAACTAGAACATCTTACTTGCATGTATATACTTTCTTAAAATAGCCTTTCCTTCATCAAGAAAATTTCATTTCATTATTTAAAAAATTATGAAATGGTTTGAGAGGAAAGGAAAAATATAACCCACCCACAATTATAAATCTGCTTTCACAATTTTGGTGTAAATCTCTCTAATCTTTTTTCTCTGCATATAAACCAACCACCCTTAGATCCCAGAAGGAAGAGCGCCTGACCCAATCTCATGCTTTGGGCACACTTCCCCACCCACAGCTTGGAGAACCTTCATCAGCATTGTCTAAGTTTTCCTCTAGCAGTTGGTATTGGCTGGCACCAGCATGCTGTCTGGGTAGAGTTCTCTGACCTCAAGTGTGTTCTGCATGGATACCAATTGCTGGGAGCACATTCCTCAATGTGTTTAAGTTGTCCTGCAGTGTGTGGCAACAGCAAGGGCTGGCAGTGTTATTCAGACAGAATGTCTTGAGTTTAGACAACATTCCTCAAAGGTCTAGACAGTTTGTTTCTGTAGAACATTCTCTGACCGTTCATTGCTTCTCTCCTCTACCATGTAAGGGTCACCCCGGTGCTCTGAGGAGCATAGGAATCAAGCCTATGGAGTCATCCCTGGCTCAGACCTAGGTGTTCCTTCTCAGAGAGCAGTCTGCTGAGCCCAAGTCAGCAGGGTGTTCTTTCTTAAGATTTGCTGATAGTGCATGCTAGTATGGTGCTGACACTGTAATTTGAGTGATTTTAATTCTTTATATGGTTAGGTATCCCATAGGAAAATTTTCCTGAGGGTCTCCAATGCCTCTAGGATGACTCTGTTTATATTATAAATTGCTTAAAAATAAAATGAGATTGCACTCTAAGTTCTATTTTATGTGTTGCTGTCTTTCACTTAATATCCTGAAACTGTTTCCATGTTATATACTATTCTGCCAGATAATTTTCAATGTATGTGATAGAGTCTGGATATTCTGTGATTTATTAACCAAACTTATAGTATGCATTTAGATTTCCCCTATATTTTGCTATTATAAACAGAGCCATGATAGACAAATCTATCACAAACAAATCTATAAGTTAGTGCCTTAAGACATAATTTAGCAAATGGAATTTCTATGTAAATATTACTTTATATTATAGTTTTTATTGATACGATATATCACCTTGCATTCCAGAAATTTATATCATATTATATTCTATCCCTATCGACAATTTGTGATACACACTTCCTTCCACCTAATTCCAAAATGTGGAGCTATCATTCCTTTATGTCACTGCCAGTTTGACACTTATAAAGTGGCATTATATTTCCATTTTCCATAAGCGTTTTTACTATTGGCATATTCATTTGAGAATTGCTTGAAAGCAGAAACTTCACAGCAGTACATTTGTAAGATAAAATTTGACCCTGAAATAGTCCAACTAAAGTTTCATATAATATGTAAATATGGGTTGGAGGATTAAGATTTAACAACTCAATTAACAACTCAATAAACAGATTTCCCTTATGCCACATCTTCATAATAGAGGCATAAAGTATACAATGGAAACTTAGTGAATTGTTATATCTAACTTGTGCTAGAACCACCTTACTTTTGCAAAAACAAAGACAAAAACCTTACTGTTGCTTTTGACTCTTCTTTACTTCCCATTTCAATGATCTTCAGCTTGGTCTTCGGAAAGGGGAGAAGTCTTATTATCCAAATCCAGTTCCTTCCTGATCCACTTAAATCTGATGATCAAGACTCAGCTCCCTTGACAGGTGGCAGGACTGAACTCATAACAGAGGGTAGACATAGGTGTCACAGTCAGCTGGTCATATGATGGAGGCAACTCAGAAGTCAGTGTCCAGAGCTTCTAAACTTCATGCCACACCTGAACAATGCAATTGCATGTAAAAGACAGCAAACCAGGGCCCAGTGTACACCTTGCCCAGTTCTAATCAGCGTGAAATCACCTTGTAGATAAACATTACTATTGATTGTTTAGCTGCCTGACTTACTCCATTTCCCACCTGATACCTCTGTCAGGAACAATAATTCATGGTAGTATTCAAAATGATGCAACATCATTTTTTATTTAAAATATGACCCTTCTTCTCTGCAAATTATAGTGTAAGCACATTATTGTCAAAACATGCAAAAAAAATAGGAAATTGAGTAGCAAGGAGAATAAAAATGGATGTATACTATAATATTTATGCAGTATAAGTATGTGGAATATGTTTAATATCAGCTTCCATTCTTCCTTGTTTATCGCGGAACTCTTCTACTGCAAAGAACTGTTTTTTGTTATTTTCTCACAAATTATTCTCTGAAATTTGAGTGAAAAATAATCTACATTACATCAAAGTTACTGTCTTTACTTTTACCTCTCTGCTGTATGTTTATCTAGATCGCACAATCTCCAGGAGTGTAAATTAACTTTAAAAAAAGAACACTAAAATGTTTGAATACTGACTCATTTTTTAATTTTTAAGGTAATCAAAATAAAACATGAACATTTCTTAATATGAGATGTACGCCATTTAAAATATTATTTGATCTATCACATAATCAGAAACTAAAAGCAATTTCCCCCACTGCCAGCCAGCCTTCTTTAGTTGGTAGCAGAAGTCAGTGTCACAGAGAATTTGTTCAGCTGTATTTATAGAGTAGTATCATTGTGCAAACCTCAGCATTTATGAAGAGAAAGTATTGAAATGTATTTAATACCCAACCCACTCTTGGCAAATTGGGATACTATTAATTTTGAGTTGAATTGAATGCCACTTTAAATTGTGTTGACTGTAGGGTGTGCTTTGCTACTCTTTTTTTTCTCTAGCTAAAATAAAATGTTTAAAATAGAAGTTCAATGTAAGATGAATTTCACTTTTCAAAAGTTTGAACACAAATGACTTACCAAGGAGGTTTTATTTTTTTATGAGTGATGAATGTTTATCCTGAATTTCAAAATATCCACCATCATCTAAAAGAAGGGGAAATTTTATTCAGTAAACATTTAGTATCCAATATGTTGAAGGCACTGAAGAGGTTATGGTAACAGGCCTGAAGATTAAGGACCTTTTGTACACTCAAATGGTTCACAATACTTGGAGGAGTAATTTAACACAATAATTATATGAACAACATTCATGCAAGGTAGTATGTGATAAGAGCTGTGAGAGAGAGAAAAGTATTTTCTGGCCTGGAGGGATTGTTAAGCATGAGGACTGAGTGTTGGAACATGAATTAGTGGAAGTGGTGGGAAGGACCTTTTAGTGCTTGTAGTCTGAAAATAATCTTACTAAATGCAGTGAGGAATGACAAGGTTCTTTCCACAAGCTTGGGAAACCCATATTCTCTCCAGGGATGGAACAGTTTCCTTTTCTTCACTAAACACTGTCCTTTCCAATGATGAAGACTTTTCTCAACTATTGATAGATTCTTATCTATTTGGTTAAGAATCTGGTTGAGCCAGAAAAGAAGGGCAATGCATGCTTTTTTCATTAAATATCTCCTGCCAAGGGCAGGAAATCTATGGGTTTCTGTGTATCTTCTCATATTCTTTCCATACTTTGTCCTATCAGTTAAGACTTCTGAGAAAGAACTGATAACTGCTTAAAAGCAACTCATTAATGACATCACTGCTGATTCTCAGAGTGTTTCAGATATTTAATAACGTGTCCTAGGCCCATCAAATACATTTCTTTTTGAATACTTAACCCTGCACCTCAAATTTAGTTATGAAATCAATTGATGAAACAGTTAATTGAGCACCTAGTTAAGAACTGAGTGGGGCATACAGTTGGATGAGCCATAGTTACTGCTTATGACACATGAGCACCTTTATTTGCTTTAGAAGAAAGACGTGAAAATCTTAATTAGCAAGAAGGTATAAAGACATCACATAGTGCTGGCAAATTTACATCATTAAAGTTTAGCGAAGGAAAAGATTTGTGTGAAGGTAAGTGGCTATGAATTGCTTCACAGGAAAGGTGAGACTTGTAGAAACTGGACGTGTAAGGGAAAGTGGGAAAGAGCACATCAGCTGGTAGGAGTGTGTTGGCAAAAGGACAAAAACTGGAATAGCTGTGGGTCTTGTTCGCAAGAGAGAGAGGGAGCTGTTCTACCTGGAATGGAGGAAATAATTTGACATTGAACGGGAATGCTGAGGCCACAGAGTGGAGGACTTTGAACTTTGATTAAACACGTATGTATGAATAGTCCCAACTTATGATGACTCAGCTTATTTTTTTTTTATGAAATATTTGGTGGAAACTATACTTTGAATTTTGATCTGTTCCTAGTGATTAAATACTCTCACAGGAGGCTGGTTAGCATGATGCTGGGGCAGCTCTATGTTAGTCCCTCAGTCACATGAGATGAACAACCAGTACTCTACAGATTGTTTTAACTTTCAGCACAGTATACAGTAAAGTGTATGAGATATTCAACACTTTACTGTAAAATAGGTTTTATGTTAGGGAATTTTGCCCAACTGTACGCTAAAGTAAGTGTTCCCAGCACTTTCAATGTAGGCTAGACTGAGCTACCATGTCCAGTAGGTAAAAATGCATTTCCAGCTATGATATTTTCAACTTAGGATGGGCTTATCAGGATGTTAACCCACTGTAAGTCTGGTAAGATCTGTATATGATGAGCTTATATCCATTTATTTAAATGTAATATCTTTGGCTTTGATAACTTTCCCCCAAATGATTATTTTCAAACTATTTTATAAACATAATATTTATATGAATGATGAAGTGATTGAGTGGCTCTGAAACTACTCCTCATAAGCAGCCAATTTAACTACTCATTAAAATATACAGATCCCCAAGCATAACCCAGGAATATTCTAGAAATAAGTTAACAAATGCTGTGTAAGTTATATAAAGCATCCATCCTGACAGTCATTAGTGACTTAAAACCTGCCTGTGACACACTAATGTTGGAACTTGGGCAAACCACTTAGTCTCTCTGAGCTTATCCCCCACCTGTAGAATTTGCATAACATAGTTCATATGTTCACCGTGAGAGTTAAATGAAATGAAGCATGTTAAGTGTTTGGCAGATTGTGTGGGTTCATAGTACAGCTCAGTAATTAATAACTATAAATGTACCAGGTAGTGCCTATGAGAAAAGTGTAGAAAGGACTAAAGATACTGAGAAAATAGGTTGTATGGCTGGATGTAGTGACTGAATGGAAGTGGACAGTGATAGAGAGCAGGGGTCAAGGATGACGCAGCTCTTCCAGCTTATAGACTTATGAGTGCACTCTGCTCTTTTACATCCAGATCACTCCATTCAGCCACAGTTGGATTTTCAGGTATTTCTTTTGTTCTGGCTTCCTCATTCATTGCCACTAAGTACTTGTCACTCTGGGGCTAAAAATCAAACCCTGAAATACTGTGGTGAGTCATACTGTCTTTCTCTCATTACAGCCTCCACTTCCAAATGTGTCTGCCTATTACCATCCCAGTGCTTCAAGGGCGGAGAAAATCTCTACTGTGTTAAAATGGGATCATCAGTGAGTAAGAAAACAGTGAACATCTGTGAAATAGGGGCTGTAAGATGTGCCAACAGAAAAGTGGAAATACTGCATGCTGGGAGGTGTTTGGCCTAACACAATCACTGGTAAACAGATTTACTGTCCAGAAATAACCCCTGCAAAAGGGAATGTTTGTACAAACAGCAGACTGGCACATCCTCAGAAGTTCTTATGTGCTCATTTCATGTGATTATTTCCCTTGCCTCTGCTATCTTAGACTCCCCTCTCCACTTCCAGTCCACAACACTGTAGCATACTGCTAAGTCATAGTCACATTATCTAGTAAATTCCTCTGTTCAAGTTGTACAAAAATGATGGGACTTCTGAGAAGTTTAGGAGCCTATGCTATTAAGTATTCTCACAAGCAGAAAAAGAACAAGACCATAATTTTCTTCACTGAATAAATAATTGTAGAAATTTAAAACTTGTGAAGCATGTTCTTGAAACCCAAACTTCATGCATTCATTCAATAAATAATTTGTGAATGCCTCCAATGTGACAGGTACTATTTAAGGCCCTGGGGAATCAATAGTGAATAAAACAGACAAAAACCCTTGCCTTCATGAAGGTCACATTCATGTGGAGGAAAAGATACAAAAAAAAATTAGAATAAAATAGGTTCGTAAAGTGTATAGTATATTTGATGATTATATTTGCTTTGGAGAATACAATGCAGAGAAGGGAGAATCCTATTATTAAACCTTATTTCCACAGGATTTATAGTAATATGAAGGATGACTGGATTCAAATGGAAATTATCTTATTTAAAGTAGATAAGGATACTGTGGGAAAGAGACTGTTGCAAGATTAAATACCTCTTTCTTAGTAAAACAGAAAGTGGGCATATCTGTGACAAACAAAGATATATTCTATAGTTTGGCAGAAGAGGTAACAATCCATTACAAAACAAATGGTAATGTGTTAGGTGTCTTGCTCTAGGGTAGGGAAAAATAAAATTGAGTTTTTAAGTAAAAAAAAAAAAATAAAAAAATAAAAAAAATAAAGTAGATAAGGATAAATTTTGGAGTTTCTCTTAGAAAGGAGAAAAGATACTCTCTTTGCCTCAGCTAAAGGGCATCACAAAGTTTTTAAGCTAAATTGTGTGATGGATGGAAAATTATCAGAGAATTGTGAAGGAATGATTTTACAGTAAGTCGTAGCTTTTATATTACACCATAACAAGTAGATACCCCTTTCCATCTGAGTTCCAAGGCACAGCAGAGGGATGGAAAACTGGTGGTTCTTGTGGTTCTGAGAAGGAGCACATGAAGAGGAAAGGCAGGAGCTCTGAGACCATTCTGAGTTTTGACCATGACCCTATGGTAGGCACCAAAAGGAGACATAGATACCTCTCTCACAAGAAGTTTAGGGGGACTAAGTGGGTAGGAGTAAGGCAAAGCATCACCCCAAGAAACACAGGGCCTGCCAATATTATAGAACCAAATTTAGTAAGAACAAGTTCAAAGTTGATGCCCCACCACTGATTGTTACATAAAACTCCTGCCATCTCTCCTAATCCAGTTCCTGAGTTCCAACACCAAAGAACCAGACCCAGCAGATGGAGCAGGGAGAGGCAAGCTAGACAGAGACAGGTTCCTCCCCATCTCTTTTATGATGCTGCAGTGATTGGAAATGCACAAGAATAGCCTTCATGTCTTCCCAACCCCAGACCCTCTGACCCACAAGCCTGACCAAGAAATGGAGGCAAGAAAGAAGAGGAGATATAAATTAGACATGAGAGTGGAAACTTATACAGGGTCAATTTTTTAAAGCAGAACCAATCCAAAATCTATGTAATCTTCCCTAGACTTATTTGAGGCAAGACAAAATGGAATTGGGTTGCTAGGATAGTGAAAGATGAACTAGATGGCTTAAGACAATGGCAATATATTATATCACAGTTCTGGTGGCTAGAAATTTGCAGTCTTAGTGTGTCAGTGGAGCTGTGTTCTCTCTGAACCCTAGAGGATAGAGTTCTTGTATTTGCTGGCTTTTGGTGTTTGTCAGAAATCCTTGGCATTCCTTGGCTTATGGATTCATCATTGCAGTCTCTATCACCACATGGCTATCTTCATTGTCTTCCTTCTGAATGACTGTCTGCCTAAATTTGCATTAATTTAAGAGAACACCAGTCATGTTGGATTAGACCCACTCTAATGCTTCTATCTATTGGATTACAGCTGTAAAGACTCTATTTCTAAATAGGGTTATATTCATAGCACCAAGGGTTAGAACTTCAACATACTCATTTTTGCAGACACAATTCAAAACATAACACTAGGATGGAGAAAAAATATTTCCTGTTTATCCCATAATATAATCCAGGATTATACCAACTATCATGTTCATATTGTTTGATTAAAATCAGGCATGCTTGCTTTAAACTATTTTTTTTTTACTTGCACCAATGTTCTCTTTGAATGATGCTTATTTGCTCTTTTTACCATTCTAGTTACCTTTCTTTCAAAGAATTTTTTGAGTGCTCTAATCCATTAAAGTTTGCATTAGGGTAATTTGCATACCACTTACCAGTTGAATTTTTCACACTCTGATATTAATATTAATATAGCAATTTAGTACAATAAGTGTTAAGAGCTAGTGATAAAATTGTCATCATGAGGCAGAGAACAAAACTGAAACATATCAAAACCCTGAAATTTTGATCTAGACTCTCCAGTGCATCTTAGAATATTAAATGCTAGCACAAAGGTAAAAGTTTTATCATCTTAGGCTATTTGAGATGAATACTAAACATTCATCTTGTGAGTTACGTAACTAGCAACCAATTCTGGTTGGTCTTATGGCTTTTAATTTTTGTTGATTTTGCTAGATATTAACAGTATGAATGAGAGCCCACTTTAAAGATCTTTATAAATAGATATACCCTGTATTTTAGACTTCCTGGAAATAGAGATGAAAGAGTGATTTTTAACTCTACATTTTTCTCTTATGGTGACATTCAAGTTTAACAAAAGGTTTCCCCTTTTTGACAGTGTTCAGTAGAGCTCACTAAATTTTAAAATGTTACTATTTTTTTCCCTTTCTACATAAGCCTGCAATTCCTCCAACCAAATTCCATAACTGTAAATATTGAGCTCTCTGTTATTCTCAGAAGAGCACCTAAAAGCTACAGCTAATCTGCATCCCTTCTTAAATTCTGGTTCTGTGTAACAAGAAAGTGGAAGATAATTGTCACTGGTTTTCTGGGTGGTTCTAACCACCAAATAACCTGAAACTTGATGAATTGGGTTCTAAGTGACTGGTTCTCACTGAGGTCACCTTCATTCTTCTGGAATACATCATGTGTGGAATCAATGAGACATCAACCTTCTAACCGTACAAATTGTCTGCAAAATTATAGTTGTATCCTTTCTGTTTTATGAGAGTAAGATCGGTCACTGCTCCCCTATTTGTCTTCTCGACAAGTTGTGACTGCACAGCTTCAGTTCCATGTGTCAGATGTCAGGTAGTAGAGGTGTGTGTCACCAATCAAGGGACTGCAAGGGACAGATGTTGCATTGAAAGTCATACCCATAAAATTTATAGAGGAAGAGTTTCAACACAACATTATAATAGCAAAAATTGACAGACCCTAAATGTCCAATAATAAATTATGGGTCATCAATATGAAAGAACAAAAGGAGACCACCAACAGGCATCTTTTAAAACAAATAAGGAACAAAATAAAGAAAGAGTGGGAAAGCCAACCTGCAAAACTATATATGATTTGAGTGATGAAAACCTATAGCAATGAGTTAAACAGTGACGGGGAAAACAAATCTTGGGGGTTTAGAGTTGTTTTTATTTCCTTAGTTACATTTTTCTGCATGTTCTAAATTTTCTATAATCAACTTGTGACTTTGGAGTTCAAGCCAGTCAATTTAACTCTATTTGTTTTGAGAATTGACTGAAAAAATAGATGATTGATTGACTGATAGATAGGCAGATAGAGATGTAACAAATACTAAAGAGTCTAGAATGAAATGTGTACTCCTTATTACTACTTCATACCAGTGGAGAAGAGTGACAGAACTTTCCTCTTTATTTCCTGTCACATGAAGCACTTCCTCTATTACTAATCTTAACGTTGAAAGCTGATTTATTAAGAATCCCAGGGTTTATTAGAGTTTTCAAGGGACGGAAATGGTAGGAACATTCAGACTTCACATCTGACTAAGCTGTTGAGATATGTTTGTTCACTGGCTCTTGCAGGCCTGGGCAGAATGAGCAACATCAGCAATAAAGGCTTTAAGTTCATTGTAGAATGAATCACCCTTTATGCCAAATAAATGGACATGGCCCAATGTTTGCAATCATAAACCTAACAATATATGGTATCAGACCCATGAATAGAAAATGAAAACACACTTATAGGATTACTTGCTTGCTACCACCCTGTCAGTGTTCAGGGACATTGTAAGTTTAGAAAAGGATATATTCTACCCTAAAACATGATCCTTAACCTGCAAGTAAAGCCACATCATAATTCAAAGCCATAGACCAGAAGTTGTTTTCCCTTGTCAAGCAGTGCTTATAACAACACCAGGACCGAGAGTGCTGGAGCATTTCTATTTTGTTTATAACCAAAAATGAACGACTGCTTTGGAGAGTGTCTCCCTTTCTGACCAATGAAATGTGAACAGATGTACATGTGTAGCTTCTGGGTATAACATGTAATTGCTGGCATGAACATTTCCCACAGCTCCGCTTTCCCTGTGGCATATTGGAAATGGTGGCTGGTCCTTCAGCACGAGGACCATCCCCATAAATGCAAAAATTGAACATATGTCTAAGATACTCATCATAAAATTTTGGGTAATTTTATAGAAGTTTAGAAATGTTTACTATATCAAAGTTAATTACTAGTCTCGTATTGCTTGATTACTAAATCATTCCTATTATATTTCACACTAATTGCTTATCAAAATTGCATTCTTAAGAATTTCAGGCATTTACTATTAATGCAAATATACAAAAATGGTTTCTTTACTCCAATGTCTAGTGCTTGGATAGTCTTTAAAATAGCATATTGTAGCAGGTACTGCTTATTACCCTTCCCTGCCCCCAGTCCATTCAGCTCCCTGCCAATGGCCAGTGTTTCTAACATCTGGTCCCAGTATCCACACCAGAAACTGGAAGTAAATTGCAATTGGTTTAAGTTACTCAGTGCTCTGAGTGCTTGAAGACTGGCTCTGGTCTGAATTGCAGTACCCACCATTTTCTAACACAGACTTCCAAGCCTCCACAGCTTTTCCCAGGTTTGTGCCAGTGTTATCAGGTGTAGCATCAAGCACTTTGTAATATATAATCCTAACATAACCAGATCCTATATAGACAGTTTCATATCACCCTGACCCACTTTGAAGAAACGAACAGCATATTATCGCATGCCCCAAAGCTATTTCTGAATGATACAGATTTTACCGAGGATTTTGTAGAATTTCAGGCATTATGCCTTCGTCCCTACATTCAGGAGAGATGGACTCTCATTTCTGACTCTTCACGAAGGCCCTAAGTGCTGCTCCACCTGCCACCTGTAACCATGTTTGCTTGGACAGCCACCACATGCTGAGTCCTCCTCATTTATGAACACCTTGCAAACTGGATCCAAGGGTCACTTTCAATGGACTGTGGGTAGCCCCATGCTTTTCCCTCCACCTGCTTTTCAGAAGGGTATGTGGATACTCTCAGGTCTTTTCCTAGACACAGTCTGGTTCCAGCCCACTTTTCCAACTGAACCTTAGAATTTGTTTTTGAGAGCTCAGGATGGATTCTAGAACCAGGCACTTGTTGGGACTCTAAAGGTACTCATAATGGGCCTTATAATTCAGCCCTGCTCTATTACAACAAAAGCTGAAGGTGCTATTAAAAATCCAATTGACTTCTTTCCCAGATTGTTTCGGGGGTGACTTTATGAAAAGAAATCAGCAAGACTGTCTGGTGAGGGATGCCAGAGGCCCAGACTGTCCAGCTGTGGGCAGATCAAGACAGAGAAAACTCAGCTTCCACCCGAAGCCTTAATTTAACTTCTTCCAGGGTTGGCGATATCAGCATCTGGTGTTCTCAGTGTGTAGACAGGTACCATGGGGCATCTAAGCCACAGTAGTAAATTACTTGTATACACAGTTGTTCTCAAGAAAATGTAAAGAGCCATTCTTGCCCTGGATCACAAACCCACTAGCCCCTTTGTCCTACCTTGGCATGCCTCTTCTGCTGACCTTTTATTAGTAGGAGCTAGTACAAAGAGTTTGGCTTTTAGCCCTGTATGTTAACCCAACCACGTGAAACATTAGGTATTTGTATGTATTCCTTACCATAGCTGGGAAAACATTTATTTCTTTTATTTTCTATATTTTATTTGATCCACATGTTTATCATATGGAGTGGGTTTTAATACCCACAATTTACAGGTAAATTTCTAAAAAGATTACTGGTTTTTTGGTGATCTAGTTGGGATTCTAATACAAATCCGTTATGCTTTCGAAAATGAGGACTGCAGATCATTTTGGGTTTTTGTTTTTTTTAATTTATCTACTGCAGATCATTTTAAAGTGTCTTGTTTTATTATCTACGACAATAACAATAATTTGATAAAAGTATGCATAACATGGAAGAGATTTCAGGATGAGAAAATTAATTCAGCTTGAGACATCCTAACAGATTTGTAGGCTTTACTAATGTGTCTCTTAAAATTGATCATAATATACATGAGGAAAGGTGTTATGTTAAAAATCTTGATATATATCATAATGGCTGGCACAGAGCTATGTACCCAGCAAGTGATCAAAATATATGTCATTAATTAAAGTAAAAGTATAGGAAAATAAATATTAGATTAGAAATATAAATGTGGAAATCGTCTGCCACTGACACAAAAATCTATATAAAAATAATTTCCCTTAGAGAATAAATCCAAATTTTCTATTTTGAATTATTCATTCAATAATTCATTTTGGTATTTATTCATTCAAGTGAGAGCTTTCTAAAAGCACTATTAAGGACACACATTATTCTTAGTCTCATGGTGCATAAATTATTGTAGAGACAAAAATTAATTATTGATTATTAACAAATAAGTTATTATAAATGGTGATCAGAAGGGAAGAGCTGGAAGACGGCAGACATGTGAGTCTTGGGGGAAAGAAGCAGATGCTGTGGCCAGCCCATGAAATGGCACTGAGGTGAGAAGGAATCCGGCACTTTTCCAAGTAATGAGGCTTTTTGACTTCCACTTTCATTTCAGTTTGACATGCTACTATAAGCAAACAGAAAAACAGGACAAAATTTAAAATCATCTACTTAGTTATAACATAGAGGGCTGTAGAAGCAAAATATAACATTTCAGAGAGAATCTTTGAGAAGTGAGTTGAGAATCTGCCTTTGTCTCTGGAGGCACATGCCTATCTTGGACATTGGCTGAAGATCAAGTGGGCCTTTGCCAAGGAATAGAGAAACCAGCGGCATCTTTTGTTAGGGAAGGACTGCAGTGAAAAATTAGAGAAATGAATGGCTTCAGACATATGGTGCTTTTTCCCTCAAAATAGTGACTAATTTCAAAGATGCAGAGCAGGAGGGCAAAATGGTCAGCTGAGAGATTTCTTGCGGTTTCCCAAAGTTTAGGAGCAAAAGGCCTGGAAAGAGAACAAGAGTTGAGAGCCCTTGAGAGCTATATGACCCTGGCAACACCCACCCACTTCTTACTTAGGATCATGTGCCAATATGGCACATAAGCCATTTAAGGCTGACACTCTAGACTGGATTCCTATCAAAGAGCTACTATAGAGGGATAGAAAAGCCAGCAGAACTTAGTTGTATAGCTAAGAGTGGAGACATGGACACAAACACAGAGTAAGTCACTTCCTCAAGACATTTGGCAGTCCTGAATTATGCAAGATGGGAGCCTGAAGAACTAAGTCAAATCTCTCAAAATTTTAAAAATTTGATTGTGGTGATGACTGCAAACTCTATAGAATAAACACCATTGTGCAGTTTAAATGGGTAAATTTTTAAACACAGAAATTACTTTTCAATAAAGCTGGTTTAAAAAAAAAAAACCTCAAAGTCAGAGTGGAAATTGTGACCATATGTTATCATTGAGGAGACCAAGTTCTGCAAGTCTTTCAGCGAAAAATCCTGAAGTATCAAGCATTAAGAACAGGATGACCTGGAGGTGAATTGCAACTGGACTCAGTCAAGGAGTGGATTGAGGTGCTGTATTCTGCACTCTGCCTGGCAAAGGAAGAACAAAAATATCTTGATGGGTAATAACATCAACTGGAGCCTCTACTAGTTCTTAAAATATACACACAATTGTCTGTTATTAAAATAAAAATTACTAGGCATATGAGCAGTCTCGACCAATACAATGATTATATCACCAATAATCAAGGGGAAAAAATAATAGGCAATAAAATGGATATTCTCATGAGACCAAAATATTAGAGCTAAGAGATAAGACATTAGTATACATATGATTATTAAGTTAAAATTATGTTTTTAAAAAGAAGGAAATATAAGACCAATGTGATGGGCTATATTAGCAAATAAAATAAAGTGAAGATATACACAGGACTGATCATGCTCATGGTAAAGTTTTAATTTTATTCTACATCATAGTTTTAAGTAAGAAAGCAAAAATAAATTTGCATTTGACAATAAAGAACCAAACAAACCATCTAAGAAGCCATAGTAAGAGATGATGGTAGCTAGGACTGAGATTGTTGTAGAAGATAGCGATTCTAAATTCAATATGTATTCTTGTTTGCCCACAGAAATAGCAATATGTCTCTAATTGTATGAATATTTGCATGTAGAATAGAAGACTAAAGTTTATTCCATAAACACATAAAGAGCTAAAAGAAAGTCATGCATAAACCAATGACAAAACTGTATTGTGAGCTAGGGATTATGATGAATCCAACCTTTCACAACTAAAATCCAAATAAATTAATTGGATTATCTTTCCTGATGCATTTATTGTTCTCTTGATATGTGATTCCAAGAACCCTTAACCTCATCACCCAAGGAACAGCAACAGAAAGAAAAAAAAGGGTGATCACAAATAGAAACTGCCAGTGAGGTACTTACATATGGATATTTAACAAGAAACCCATGGGGAAAAACTTACACAGAAGGAACTATTTTGAATCTGTTTCATGAAATTGCTTAATGCTTAAAGAAAATGTTTAATTTGTGCATGTTTCACTTGGGAAGCCATTCAGCTTAAATATATCTTACCAATTTTATAATTTCTAAATGTATTCATATAGAACCAAATTTGGCAGGATGTCAGCATAGTGCATCTCTGATAAAATGCCTGGAAGTATTACATGTTTAATGCTAGAAAATGTATTAAATAAAGGACAAAACTCCAATCTACTATGTAACCTATAAAACAAATAATTAAGTTACAATGAAAACTCTTGAAAGCTTGTGACCTACAAGACTACCATATCAATGACAGTGGACTATGGGTGTCTTGGTGGTGGGTACGATGTGGTAAGAAAACCTGAGAGGGGAGAGCTTACACTTCTAATATACAAACTGACATGAACCAATGTTACAATAATTATTTTTAAAGAAAGTCAACTTTTTAAAAGTGTCTTGTTTTTTAAACTGCCAATTTTCCTTTAAAGACTTAATAATTTACAGAGAATTTATGAATGTCTGTTTTTCCACTCCACACCCATACTAAATACTACAAAATTTTCCATCTTTGCCAATATGAGAGCACAAAAAGACAAATACTATTTTGGCTGCATTGTTTTTTTTTTCAGAATGGCATTTAATCTGTAAGAGAAGAAATACTTATAAAATCTGGTCACATATGAACTTTTATTTTTCTAATTACATGCTATTAGAGAATAACAATTGATGCTGATTTGAAGAAGCAAAAATTAAAAGTGACCCTCAATTACTCATCTCTATCAACTGCTTACTAAAGCTGTAATCAGTAAATGGTGGCACGCAAAAAAAAAAAAAAAGCCAAGTGTATTAGATTAAATATATTTTTAATTCTAGCTGTCAAAAATATTAGGGATTATCTAAAGATGGCAAATATTTTATTAGCAAAAATAAATGAAGAATTCTGAAATAGTAACTGAATTAAAAAAAATACAAAACATTCCTCAAAACAATCAAAAATAGAATGGCAAAGAAATGTCCAACTAAGAGGGAGAGAACTTTCCCAAAGTATGGTTTTATGAATTTTCTAGACTACAGCTCACCATCTCCTTTATTCTTGAACTCACTGTATTCTATTTTGTACCCAATATACATTACAGAGAAAGTTGCTAATACTCTAGGGAATATAGACTCACAATCCAAAATGATAGCAGATTTAAGGAGTACAATGACTGCCAAAAGAATTGTAAAACACTGGAAATGAAATTATTACAATAAACAACCCAGGAATTTTCAAATAATATGATAATATACCAAGGGGAGCAATTATGAGTAAAAATTCCATAGAAAAACAACAGAATTATTAAAGAATGAATTATTCAGGAATTATGTGAAGATGGAATTACTGCATTTTTTTTCTAGGACTTTTAGAAACTGTTTTAGATAAAAAGGAAATGAGAACTAAAGCAAAATTCCAAAAATATAATTTAACAGAAAAAAGATATAGAATTATAAGTGGAAACATCAGTATAATAGGAGTCCCAGAGTAGAGAAAAAAAGAAGAGGAAGAGTTTTTTCGAGAATAAGTATAATTCCGCCAGAGCTAATGGATGTGTTCGAAATGAAAGGACAGGTGGAGTATTGCACAAGAGAGAAATAAACCACACCTATTTGCAGTACAGTAAATTTTAAGAGTAGTGGAAAACAAAGCTTCTAATAAAAAAGAGCAAATACCAAACAAAAGAAATGGAATCGGGTTGATGTCAGACTCACCAACAGGAACACTGGATAGAAAAAGAAAATGAAATAATAGTTTCAAACTAGCAAGTAGCTTTCAAGTGTAAGCTCAAATTGTAATTCCAATGTGCAGATTTAATAAATATATTCTTTTTTTTAAAGGTTTAATGTGCTTTTTTAAAAAAATATTTATTTATTTATACAAGCACTGGGTACAGTCAGAAGCACGGGAGGGTGGGAGAATTCACCAGAGCCAGAGCGGGGAGCAGAGCAGGCAGAAGGACCAAAGTACACTGCTGAGGGGAGCAGAGGGCGGCAGGAGAGGTCTGCGCGCCATGTGGGACCCTCCTCCGGTGGCCGGGGAGCAGCCGGGGATTGAACCGGCGCTGCAGAGGCTGCAGGCAGCCTCGCAACCCAGCGCCCAACCGCTGCACCACTAGGGAGGCCCTAATAAATATATTCTTAAGCATAAACGGTCTCCAAAGATATTTTAAAAAGCCTATACTGAATAGCTTTGCAAAAAGTATTCAAATTAGAAGAGAAACATGAAAGAGATTCAGGAATTAAAGAATATGAAACATTTTAATAAATGTTAAAAATAAGGCAAACATTTTAAATTTAACAACCCATTTAATAACTCATTTATTGTAATAAATAGCATGTATCTCATATTAGGAAAAGTTAAATCTGGCAATTCTGAGTGGGAAAATAGCTATTAAAACTGAGCAAACCTGGAGGCAGAGAGGGAATGATCCAGTTGGCAGGTCCTGTATTTACAACTGCAGGGCACAACCCAAAAGCAAACACAGTGTGAAACAATGACAGGATTTACTTACACAGGGAGTGAGGAAAAGTTTGTTGTGGGGAGAGAGGGACTATTTGTGAGAGAGAGAGAGGAGAGTATTAACAGGCTGGCATGTGGCCAAAGGCCATCTGTCCTGCTGGCAATAGCTCCCACTGAGCAGAAACCAAGGTCCAAGCCAAAGCTGCACATAGCAAGATGGTGGCTTATCCACACTCCTGCTCACCAGAAGCTTAACTGGTAGAAGCCCAGCAGTTTACATCAAAAACCCAGCAGTTTATTGCCAAAATCCTCAGCTTCATTCCTATTCCTCATCAGCCTCCCCATAGGGAGTAGAGTTCTAAAGCTCCATCTTCTACCATCAAGATGACCCCAGGGGGTGAAGTCTAGAAAGCTATGAGCTTGACTGACTTAAGTTGGCTATGAGTTGACTATGAGCTCCACCTACTGGCTCGGAGGTGGCTCCCCACTGTTCCCGTTGCACTATCATTGAGTGTGGTCCTTTATGAAGGACTGATGGGGGTATAGCACAGGGGAAAATAGTGGCATATTGTGCGGTTGAGTGACCATATATCCTACTTTCTAACAATTTCACTCTTAGGATATAACCAGGAGAAATTCCTGTACATTTTACCTGAAGATGTGAAAAATGTTCATATCATTTCTAAGTTACTCCAGTAAAAAACTAGAAATGGCAAATGCCCAAAAAAATCTCACTGTGGAAAATTTGGAAAAATATCGGCCAACAAAATTAGAAAATGTAATTATATCATATTTGGTGTTTTCATATATAAATATAAACATACAATATAATGGGATCAAACTGTACAGTTTTATATTATCCATTTGAACTCACATATGGCTTGATATCCACCTGGAATGCATACTACGAACACTTCAGTTACTGAGATATTGAAATATCTCCAAAGTGCCTGGAAATAGTCACTGCCCCACACCTTCCCATATGCTCCTGTAAAATTTGCCTTGACTCCATCCCTGTGGTCTCCTTAGACTGCCTAACATTTCAGAAACTGACACTGCTAGAGGATTCCAGAACTCTACTCCAGCATAATGGCCAGCTGGTTGTTGACTATTACTATGCCATGTCATTAACTCTTTAAATTCTTACAATGTCTATGCTGTGAATATGCCATAATTTATTCAATTATCTCTTTAGCAATGAACAAGTGAGTTGTGTAAATGTTTTTATTTTATAAGTGCCATTGTGATGAGCATCCTGTTTCATAACTTATTTGGAAGTTAGTAGGTCACACAAGGATTAACACCACTAAAACCCTATCCTGCTTAATCTTGACAATATTTTTAAAATATGGCATTGGATTGACGTGAAAAAGAAACTTGTAAAACAAAGGAGCCAAAGACCAAAAGTTCTTGAAAATATAAGAGCACTCCAGAAAAGGGTTTTCATGGTGGCTCAGAGAAACAGGTTTAACATTTTAAAAGAGCTCTCTCAGAATGTTTCATTTGCTACTCAAAACAATTCTGCAGAAAATATTATCATTGGTAATTTGCCCAACTCAATCAATTAATAATGTATATAACTAAGATTAAAACAGGCCTTATGAATGTATGTGCACTATCTTCATGCCACAGCTTTCAATTTGATCTACTATTTCATATACACATTAATTAATATTAACCATTCTCAATTGAATATTGTTGATGTTTGCTGTCATCCTTGTGCTTGGTTTTGATATTACTAATTTTTAAAAAAGTCTCCAGGAGCAGCTTCTGACTTTGACCTGATGATCAGACTATCCTTAAAGTCAGGTGACTAAGCTATAGCCTCCAATTGCTGATGGATTTAGACAAAAGGTTGTGATGGATCACTTTCCTCTCTAATCTGATAAGAGTGATTATGTCACTCCCATTCAGCTTGTTGGAAATAAAAACTGAAGTGCTTTAGGAAAGGAAAAGATGATGAACACTCTGAATGGTGCTAATGCTGAGAATATATATTCCTAGAGTTGTTTTTTTCACTTGGAGTGGAACTTTCATTTGGACTCAACAACACAAATTGGCATCCTTTCATAGCTGAAGCCTATGTTCTTTTGCCCTGGAAATATTCCTTCTAGAAACTGATAGTTTTTGTTTGTTTGAGGGAAATTTGACAGAACCCTTGACAATCCTACCATGACAACAAATTTGTTTCCATCCAGTTCTGTAATGTCAATTTGGTTTCAAGCATGTTACCTCATGCATTCCCGCCACGCGGCATCAATCTGTTATTTTAACTTCAATCTGCTGCAGGCTCAGGGAACGCTGTGGTGTGTCTGTAATTCATGTTTATTTTTAGAGCTATATGACTTTCATTAGAAATCACAAATCTATCTTTACCCAATTTAGACTTCTGTTCTGACAGAAATGTTCATGCCAGAGAGTTGCAATGAGCAGGCTTTGAAAAATAATTGAAGGACTGTTCCTGGGGAAATGTGATGGTGGTGGGGTAGGTTCATGTCTATCCCTCTACAGGAATAAAAGATCCCTTCTAGGTGTATGATTCATGCCGCCAAAAGATATCAGGTGAAGTTTTTTTCAAAGACGGTGATTATAAAGTGAGTCTGATAAATAGAACACTCCTAAAGATGCAAAGATATTTAAAAGAAAGCATCTTTAAAGAAGGGGCTAGCACTCATTACATGCCCAGCAGGTTCCAAGCACTTTCTGTAACATAAAGTGGTATTATTGTTACTGTCCCCATAGTAGAGTCGACCAAACTGTGCAAATAAAGAGCACAGCCAAGCTGTGAATCCAAGATTCCCAAATTCCCAAATCATTGACTTTTCAGCCTGTGTAGCACACGTGTTGCATGAGAGTGTGGTCTGGCCCCCAGGGGTGCATTGCCTCATGCTCCTAATTCCTTACTGCTTCCTGCATAAACCCCCTTGGCATGGAACATTATAGGACTCTCAATGGGGCCAGAGAGTAACCTCCATATCTCAATCATGGGGCATGCTTTGGCAAATGGGTTCTTATATTAAGTGTAATTCAAGCAGGAACTTGTGTTCTGACAGAAATGTTCATGCCAGGAGCATTTCAATGGGCAGACCTTGAAAAATAATTGAAGAACTCTTCCTAGGGCGGTAGAGTTTGTGTGGTTGATCTTGCTCTCTTCTACCTTCATCAAGACCATGAGAAAGACTCATTGACCTGATGGGAGAATGAAAAATAGCCTGTGAAAAATATACTAGTTAAGGAGGGATTAAAGAGAAGAAGGAGGGGGCAGGAAGGCAGGGGATAAGTCTTTGTCATGGGGGTTTTGGTGGAAGATTTATGATGCCTCTGCACAAATGGAGAGGTGAGAGCTATGTAGATATGTAAATGACCGCCCAAATAATAAAAATTGAGAAAAAGGAAAAAAGAAATTTAATATTAGGCTACCAGACATATCAGAGGATTTAAGCTAGATTGTTCCTTGTTTACCACACATTGATAGTGGGTAAATTACATTTTGAAATGAAAGGAGGTGAGTGTCACAAATGATAATCAGGGAAATGATCTGTATTTACTCATCAAGTGGTTAGTGGATGTATTTATTGAAGGACAGCCCTAGCAAGTCACTTTTCCAGACGTGGAGCATACAAACAGATAGCAAAGCATACATTATCTTTGTCTTCATGGAGAGGGGTCCATCACATAATCACACAAATGGAAGCGTGGTTGCAAATGAAAGTACATGAAGTTGAAGCTGATAAGGAGTGGGGGCAGCTGTGGGCACTGGGGATGTGAATATGAACAAACCTTTAGAGAACACAACAAGCTTCTCCTTTCATGCTCAAACAACAATTCTAGCTCTTTTGTTTGAAGGGGAAGCCTAAAGAATTTCTAGATAATATGCCATCCAGAAATGTAGCTCATTAGCTTCCAGGCATCAGAGTTATGCCTCTTAGGAGTGGTCTATTGATATAGCAATTAATTCTCACTTGAGTCTAGTTTTATACCAAATATGCTGAGTAGTCTGTATGAATAATAGAAGACAGCTCGGGGATGTGTTTGTCCCATACTCTCTGCTTCTCTCATGGAAATCTTGTTGAGCTGCCAAAATGAAAATTGACCTCATTAAAAGCATCCCAACAGTCAGTGCTCAGCCGAGTTGAGGATGCTGGGAAACTGCCATTGCTGAGCCGAGATGCTGGGTGTAAATTAGAAGGAGCAGGTTTTCCCTGACAGGACAGGAGGAACAAAATAAAGTAGCACCACTGGGTTGTACACTATCCAAGACTTCTTCGAGAACTGTGGCATTTATACTTAGACTTTTTCATTGTACAAACTAATATTTTTCTTATTTTGTTATTAATACCTGTAACTGCTCTGAGGAAACCTAACTCAATAGATCTTGCCTCCTGGGTTAGTTACCCCTTCATCGCTGCTGCCTCCCCATGACAGCTGATGCCCTAGTATGACGTCCATTCAGCTCTCATCTGTGACTCGAAACCCACAGATGTGCCCTGATTCTGTTCCTCTCCTCAGTTTCCAGAAAAATAGTAAAATTTTTAGACATGCAATAATTCCATTTTCCTGTACACTTTAAGCATCTGCTGACTTAAATAAGGCAAACAGGAAAGGGGAATATTCCTGAGGTTGAGAAATGTGAGCAAGTTGCCAGGTTTGTGAGAACCTGATCTGCTCAACCATCAAACGTTGTTAAAAATGGCTGCAATTATTCATAGTTCAAGTAAAAATATCTGTGAATTAACTAGAGCATAGAAACTCAATGTGATGGAGTGAAAAAAAAAATGTAACTCTCAGGCTGACATAAGACAAGTTCAATGTCCATGTCAGTATGGAATGTTTAATCAGTTGATACTCTAGGCAGGCTTTAAAACAGTAGAAAATATTCAGAGGACAGTGAGAAAGATGGTAAAAACCTGGAAATACCACATTATTGAAATATCTCTGAAGTGATCTTTTAGAGAACAGAAAAATTGTGAGTGTAGAATGATTCTGGAAATATTTTCAAATAAAGTACTATCATGTGGAAGGAAGAATAGAATTTCACTATTACAAAGGTCAGAAGTATGTCCACACATGGATTTTTCTAAAACCAAAGAAATTGACTCATTTGAATCTGGACTTTATGAAAGTTTGAGTTGTTTGAAAATGGAATAGCCTGGCTGTATAAAAGTAGTAAAGTTCCTGTCCCTGGACATTCCCCAGCAGAGGCCACGTTGCCACTTTTTATGAACAGGAGGGAGAATGAGAAGAAAGTCCCAGGAGTCTGTAGTAGGACACAGGTTACCCTGTACAAACGTCCAGAGTGCCCTCCAATTGCCCGGCAATTTCACCCATAGAGACTATTCCTCCACATAAGGACAGAGATGTCACCCAGGCATTAGAAAAATATTCAGACAAACCTGATGATCCCACCACAGTGGAGAAAGCTGTACTTTGATGACAATGCATTCAGCACAAAATGACACAAAATGGCCCTGTGAGAATTGCTAATTCAATCCTGTTTTTAAAATGCTGTCTAAATTTAGATGTGCATATGGTACTCATTTAATAAAACTTAAAAGTGACACTTCTTGACAGGCAAGGGAAATATTTAAGTGCCAACTTCAGAACCACAAATCTGTTCAGATACTATAACTTGTGAATGAGATACTTTGCCAATTTTTAATGCAAATAAGGTATATGTATATAAAAACACATACTTTTAAAAGCATTGCTTCTTGTATTGTGTGCCCTTGTAAGGCAAGTATTTTAACTAAAATTATGTCATTAATATTATTTTTTCTCATATACCAGTATTTTTAAATGGTACAAAATGATTATTCTGATATAGTCCATGAGTTGAGTCACAGTAGGCAGTATTATATTTTGCCTCATGTTAACTTTAAAATCATATTTAGCATTTGTTTTATTCTACTGAAAGTAAATATGTTCATTGACTGTTAATTAGAAAAGGAGAAGGATTTGTGACATTCTTTAAGAAGCAATCAAATTAATAAAAGTACAATTAAAATTTATATCAATAGATTTTAATTTCTTTGATTTCCTCATTATTGGGTTAATGAGCAAGTCAAAAAAATTTAAAAATCTGTATTTTGCTTTTGGTAAGCTATTTATTTGGACCATATTAATTCTTCCCATCCATGAACACAGGTCATTTTTTTATTGCTTTTTTATTTGTATTTTTCTCATTTATTATTAGTATATAAAATACAACAGAATTTTGTTAATTTTGTAGACTACCAATTTTATGTGTTCATTTATCATTTTAAGTGTGTTTTTCGTGGAGCCTATAGGTTTTTTTTCTATGTATAGTGTCATATCTGCAAGTAATGAAAGTTTCACTTCTTATCTAATTGGGATTCCTCTTATTTCTTGTTATCTGATTGCTCTAGTTACAACTAGAATAAAGACTATAACTAAGATGAAAATGCATACATTGTGCAAAAATGAAAATGATGTAAAAAATATATTTAAAAAAGAAAAGCAAATATAAAAAATATTCAGATACTGCTTTATAGTTTTCTTCTTTGTGGTATCTTGGTCAGTTTTAGTATTCAGGTAATGTTTGCATCATAGAATATATTAGGAAATAGTCCCTCTCTCTTGAATTTTTTGGAATAAATTGAATTCAGTGGGCATAAGTTTTGTTTGTTTTTTTAAGGTTTGATAAAGTTTCCTTGTAAGGTCGTCTGGTACTGACTTTCATATATATGGATATTTTTCTTGTTTCATTTTCCATAATTGTGGTCAGTCTATACAAATTTTCTGATTCTTCTTGGATTGGTTTTGGTAAACCATTGTTTTTAAAATTTATCCATTTCTTCAAGATTATTGAATTTGTTAGCATATAGTTGTTTATAGTAATTTTTTTAAAAAGATTTATTTATTTATACAAGGACTGGGCTACAGGCCAGATGTGTGGGAGGGTGAGAGAATTCACCAGAGACAGAGCGGGGAACAGAACAGGCAGACTGACGAAATACACTGCTGAGGGGAGCAGCAGGTGAGACAGGAGAGGTCTGCTGCGCCATGTAGGACCCTCGCCGGCCGGCAGGAATCGAACAAGCACTGCAGAGGCTGCGGTCAGCTTCACAGTGCACTGCTCCACCACCTGCGCCACCAGGGAGACCCTGTTTATAGTAATCTTATGAGCCTTTGAATTTCTAAGATATCTGTAGTAATTTTCCGTCTCCATAATTCTATTTAAGTTTTCTCTCTTCATTATTAGCCTGGTTAGATTTATGAACTTTAACTTCTCAATGAATCAGCTCTTAGTCTCATTAATCTTTTGCATGATCATCTTGATTTCTCTTTTATTTCCACTCTAGTTTTAATTATTTCCTTCATTCTATTAAGTTTTAGTTTTTTTCTTCTTTTCCAAGTTCCTTTAGGTGTGATGTTAAATTGCTTATTTGGGATTTGTCCCTCTTTTTAATGTAATACTGTATTGAAGTTAACTTCTTTCTTAAAATCTTTTTGGTTGTAGCCTAAGTTCTGATTCCTGTGTCCTCATCCTTGATCCAGAATATGGTTTTGTGATTTGATTCTTCTCAAGAAAAAAATCCCTACTCATATTTGAGTGCTACTAATAATGAGAAATTTTATCATTTGAAATTTTCTTATTGGCTCCTATTATCTGCAGGCCTGTAGACTGCTAGGATCCCCTTCCTATTCTCTATAACATCAAACACATCAAAACACAATAGAAATTGTTTTCATATAGATTTAGGGTTAGGGGGCATTGGCAAAAGATTTAAGTCCATACAAGTAAACTTGAAAATATTACAGTCAAGAGGTTTAGATAAAAAAATGAGTCAAAAACAAATAGAGACGGGCCTCCCCCACTGGCACAGTGGGTTGAGCACAGTGCTATGAAGCTGTCCTCAACCTATGTAGTGCCGGTTCGATTCCCGGCTGGCCAGGGGGAGTCCCATCTGGCGCAGCAGACCTCTCCTGTCTCACCTGCTGCTCCCCTCAGCAGTGTATTTCAGTCAGTCTGCCTGTTCTGCTCCCCTCTCTGTCTTTGGTGAATTCTCTCATCCTCCCATGCCTCTAGACTGTACCCCAGTGCTTGTATAAATAAATAAATCTTAAAAAAAAAAAGAGAGAGAGAGAGAGAGAAAACAAAAAGTGAACGGAGCCAAAGAAAAAGATGAAACATGGAGTGAGGGAGAGATGCAGAGCACATCCGTGATGGTGTGGGGCAGGGAGCAAGGGGAGTGGGAATGGCGGAGAGAAGGCTTTGCTTGCTGCTGTCAGTTGGACATTCCATTCAACTGCCCTTGGTGGGGGTTCCAGTCCACTGAGCATGCCCAGTTTGTGTGACTGCTTTCACCTAGTAGAACAATCAGCAAGATCACCATAAAGGCTTTACCAACACCAGGCCAGTAAAGTGACTACTCAAAACCTATCCAATTTTGTGATCAATGGGCCCACGTTTAGGGACAGCAATTCCTTTGGTCTACAAAAATGGTTTGAGTCCAAGTCTCTAATTTCTTCCTTCTCAGATACTCTGGCCTCACCAAAAGGACAATATTTGGTGAGATGCAGCCATTTTGTTGGTCAGCAGGCGCTAAGAAGCAAGAAAATGTCATAGTGGTAGAACACAGCATCTTCCTCCTCAACAGCAGCCCATCGCTAGAAGCTCCCAGATCACTGCCAATCAAGTGGAGTAGGGATTTTAATTTAGAGAATCTTATGTGAACCTTATATAAGAAATTTGCCAACCCACTTCTTCAACTTACTAGCTTTACTGTTTCTAAGACCTAGGTGCTAGCTCTTAGAGAGCCTGAAACAGCCAAACATGACTCAGAACACAGAGGAATCTGTAGGTAAGCATCTGGGGATGGGGAGAAACTGGGCATTTTGTACCTACATGGCCATATGCAATGTAGGGTGAGGCATGATGTGTGTCACAGAAGGGGGACTGTACCCCCTAAAGGTTTTATTAAAAGGTATGTTAAATTAAGTTCATTTCACATTTCTCTCCCTTTATTCCAAAATAGAAAAACCAACAATGTAAATAACCATTGATGGGCCAGGAATCTGAGAGATGGTTGTCTTACCTTCTTTAAAAATACATAGTGTACCTGAGTAGAAAGTGACTACTACCCAAAGACGGTTTTTTGCTTAATTTAAAATATTGGAAGAGACATTTGGAAATACTTTCCCATGGTTTCCAAGTAGGTTTGCCTTTATGCTTTGCCAAAAAAAGGGGGGAGCATGTTGCTTATTTGGAAGGCTGTGGAAACTCACCACCTCCAAATGTATCTCACCTCCCAACTCTCCATCTGGCATGAAATTGCTTGATTCCATTGACTCCATTTTTTTGTTGTTTTTTGGAGAGTTTTATTCAAACACAAGTGTTCCTAGAAATCACAAGATAAAATATTTAGGTCATAATCATAAAAGAGCCAGACTCCATGAGCATGGGATCTGAGGAAGCACCTGGCAGGGCCAGCGGGAAGATGGGAAGAGAAAGGGAAAAGGAAGATGGAAGGTAGAAGAGAAGCTACTGCTTCCACTCTTGCCTTCTAACACTTGAGCCAAATGTGATGGATTTCAGGTCATGCAGTCTGAAAGCTAAAACTTGCTAGAGGGGATTTACAGGGTGATGCCCAATTGTCTAGACGGATAATTAGGAATCGATCACTTTTTAAAAAAGATTTATTTATTGGGCCTCCCCGGTGGCGCAGCGGTTGAGCACTGGGTTGCGAAGCTGCCCGTGGCCTCTGCGGCGCCGGTTCGATCCCCGGCTGCTCCCCGGCCACCAGAAGAGGGTCCCGCATGGCGCGCAGACCTCTCCTGCCGCCCGCTGCTCCCCTCAGCAGTGTACTTTGGTCCTTCTGCCTGCTCTGCTCCCTGCTCTGGCTCTGGTGAATTCTCTCACCCTCCCGCGCTTCTGACTGTACCCAGTGCTTTTATAAATAAATAAATAAATAAATAAATAAATAAATAAATAAATAAATAAATAAATAAATAAATCTTTTTAAAAAAGATTTATTTATTTATTCAAGAACTGGGGTTCACTATACCAGAGGTGCTGGTGGTGAGAGGATTCCCCAGAGACAGAGGGGAGGAGAACACTGCTGCGGGGAGCAGCGGGTGAGACAGGAGAGGTCTGCCACGCCATGTGGCTATCTCCCTGGCCGGCCAGGGATCGAACTCGTGCTACAGAGACTGCAGACAGCTTCACAGTGCTGTGCTGAACCCCTTGCACCACCAGGGAGGCCCAAGAATCTATCACTTTTAATCTCCCCCACCCATACACATGTTAATTCAGGTTTTGAAAAATAATTGAACACGTGTTATTTTCAATGTCAAGTATATGAAATATGAATAAGACACAGTTCCTGCCCTCAGAGGGCTAGCAGTCCAGGAGAGGTGGAAAGTGAGAGAGGGAAAGGAGAAAGCAGGACAAAGAGGAGAGGAGAGTACGACAGAGAGAGAAGGTGATTAAAACCTTTCTGTAACTATTGCATAATAAGTTAAAGAAGGACATTTTAGCGCACATTTAATTCTTCCTTTTCTTTACAATTCTCATTTTAGAGACTTTTGGAGATATTAACCTCACACTCAGCATGCTGAACAAGGAAGATAATATTAGCAAGGTAGGAAAAAACAGAGAAAAATCTCATTCCCATTGACTTTTTCTTGTCCAGTTGTTGCAATATTTCATAGATGCCCTTCTTTCCTTGACTTCTGTGTTTCTCTTTGGCTTCCCACAGGGCATTCACTTTCTCAGAAAATGCAATTCTAATGGAAGTCATTAAGTCATTATAATGTTTAAGCAATAATATTTAGCATTGAGAAATCAGAGTATCCAGTTCTAGAAGCTAGCAAAAAAAACAAACAAACCCAAATACCCCTCACCATAAACTTACCAAGACAGATGCAGAAAGCTGGGGTGTGGGCAAGGGGCTTGGGGGAGAGGACTTCAGACTTAACCATGTGTGCAATTTGAGGGGTCTGTGCAAATACCAAAAGGTCTCCCCTACATATATCCGTCTGCAGTTTCACAACTAGAGACTTTTTTCCTCTAGGATTTGAAGGCTTTTCTGGCTTTATTAACCTTTCATAAAGTAATAACAGCTACCCCTCACTGAACACTTATCTATTATAGAGTTAGATGCTCTCCAAACAACAGCACATCATATTATGTTCACACCTCACACCTTGATGAGGTAGGTATCACTGTTTCCATTTGACAACTGAAAAGTGGGGCATAGAGAAGTTACATGACTTGCCTAAGAACAGCAGGACTGTACGAACTCTTCTGTCTGACTCCAGAATGATGCCTCTGATCATTCAGTGTGGCTTCCCCACGAAGGACAGCATCCATATTTTTATCTCTTAATCCAGTGGTTTTCCACCTTCACTGCCTGTTAGAATTCCTTATGCAAAAGGTCCTTTCACACCTTAAACACAGGTAACGTGCCTGAGGCTGTTGGAGAATTCAGAACTTCTCTCATCTTCCAAAGCTACATAACTGTCTGAGAGATTCAGGAGAGCCTCACACCTCACATCTACTGAGTGTCCCTATCCTCTAGGTTACAGCTCTACCCAAAAGGATTCACAAGTTTCTCTTCACAAAGACACGGATGAAGCAAGGGTCTGAAAATTCCCCCTAAGATCCAGTTTCATAGCTTAGCAGCCTCTTTGTGTGTTCTTAATACCCTGTGACTCCCTGCTGGGAAGAGAAACAGTTAGGGCCTTTCCATTCTCCTGAGCATCCTGCAGTCATCCTACAATGGTGATTTTCAAGAGACTTCAATGTATCAGGTAGCCCACTCCTGCCTTCAATTAGATTTTGCCACAGAGATGTAGACAAATTCATTTTTAGAAAGAACTTTGCTTTACATATAAGCCTTTTGAACTGAGGATGCATTGTGTAGGAGAGACATAGTGCTTCTTAATGGTTTGTCCATTGGGATTTCATCTGCTCCTTCAAGTTTCTGTGTCTATCCTTATATGTTCACAGGAAGACATTTACAGTCACCTCATTTCCATTATTCAGAATACTGATATCTTGGATGATGCAATTGTCCAACGGTTTATTTATTATGCTTCTAAGGACATGAGAGATGACAATGTAAGTAAGTTTGATTCTTGATGATGAATCAGTAAGGAACCAGCAAGAGATCTTTAAGAGCTCCCACTGCCCCTGTGTAGATAGAAAGCTATAAGCATTTTCTATATCACTGCCAGGACGACAGATCACTTTCATTTGTTCTGTATGATAATTCAGATACCACTGTAGCACCCATTTTTTTATGCCTTCGCAGATCAAGAAACTGAGCAAAGTTAAGAATTACTTTAGTGCTAATATTATTCAGTTCGCTTTTACATAAGGTGATACTTGGAGGGATTTTTTTTTTTTCAAATTACCACAGCTGTCTGTTGACAGAAAACTGGAACCCAGCAGTTTTGACTCCCTTATGTACCTACTTTTCTATGTATGATATCCATTGTATCTGAAAAGTTATTTAAAGGAATAGTTTTGAGTCCCAGGATACTGCTATTTTCTTCCCAAAAGCTTATATGTTCCTGCCAAGAGCACTGACAATCTAAGATTAAGTACATGGTTTGAGATTTTGGGAGCTATTTCTGTGACTCAAACTTAGACTGTATCCATAGAGTATTTTTTCAACCTTACATCATAATGCAGCCCCTTGGTATCTTCGCTCCACAGATGAGATGAGGAATACCGGGGTTTCACCATTGTTTGGGTCTGAATTTTGGCTCTTGTCCCTAAATGCTGCAAAACAGCCTCAAATATAAGGCTCAGCTCTCTGAATTCCCAGTCTTTTGCACTCCTCAACTTAGCACTTCATTCCACCCTTATATTGTGCACTCTTTGATGTTTCTATGAGTATGTTTTTTTGTATCTTGTCTAGACCTTTGACTTTTCCTCAGCAAGAGAGTTGGTCAAATTTATCAGTTCACTTTTCCCAAAAGTAGAAATTCCCCTAAATATCTCCACTATGAAAGATAATTAGATTGGGACAATACTAAAACCCAATACTCTAGACTCAGCCCCAGTTTTCTGTCACGCTCCCCTTCAGTCTTTCAACCATAGTAACTCGTATCACTTAAACATAAAACATCAATCCTGTGTTTCCTGGTCCTATAATCAAGTAGCAAGAAAACATGTATTAACTCCAAGTTTGCAACTAGGTGTTAGAGTGCATTAAAATCACCTCTGCTCTCCCAGCTACTGAGACCTACCCTAAACTCTTCCACCTAGTTTGTAATAGCCCGTTCGCCCTCTGTCCCAAGCTAGGGGAACTTACAAATCTTATGCAAACCATCTCCTCTCTGCAGACGCACTCTGCTCTTCCTCTAGTTGTCATTATTTTCCTTTTCTTCCTCAGATGGTCCGAGAAATAAGAATGCTAGCTGGTGAGGTTTTGGTATCTCTTGCTGCACATGATTTCAACTCTGTGATGTATGAAGTACAAAGTAACTTCAGAATCCTAGAGCTACCAAATGAATTCGTTGTGCTTTCTCTGGCTGAACTGGCTACCAGCTATGGTATAGAGGGAATTCTCTCAACATTTTTCCTGGGAAACAATTGTCTAACAAATGGGAGCGAATGGCAGAAAGGAGACCATCTCTACCTTCTGCCATAATATAATATACTGGGAAAGAAACGTGGGAAGTTGTTCATGAGCATAGATGGGCCTGCTGACCTGCCATTAGTCCATGCTGCTCAGAGTTGCCTGAACTCTCCCAACTTCACAGTCCCTTTCCCTGGCTTTGTGTTTCCAGAAGCACATTTTCCACAAGTCATATTCTGCAAACCCCTCAACAAATACATGAAGGAAAGTTTTCTTACAATTTGTTTCTATACCACTTTATTTAACATATTTTTGGGTGTACCTATTAACATGCTAGGCTCTGGGGACACAGACATGTTCTTCTGGGAGCGACAGGCATTAATGAAATAATTATCCAAAAACAGCATTGTGTCTAGGTGACAGGCATAGATGGTTGTGTAGCTAATACCTTGCTTTAAGCCATCCATGCTTCAGTTCTCTTACTACATCCTGGCCATACGATGGGGAAGGGGTAGCGGAGAGTATCTTCCTACTATGCCTCATTTCCCTCCCCCCACAGCCTTGAAATGCATGTTGTTGACTTGAAGAGGAGCCCCTGGAGTCCGGGTGTGAGAAGATAACCCCTCTGTCCTCTCGTGCCCTCACTGCAGTGTCCCAGAGCATCCCCTTCATGATGATGACGCTGCTCACCATGCAGACCATGCTCAGGCTGGCCGAGGAGGAAAGGATGAAGGGAGCCTTCTGTCTCGGTGGGTATCCCTGTGATTTCCTCTGTGGTAAGACCCAGACTGTGAATTTGGCAAATGTCTGATGTTTTTCTTTGATGCTAGTCTTGTCCTTTCTAATAATAATAGCTGCCATTTGTTGAATGCCTACCACATGGAACACCCTCTGAGGGAATTATCTCTCCCAGTCCTCACAGAAATTCTTCCAGGTAAGTGCTGTTAGCTGCTTGACAGATGGGAAACCGCGTGTCATGGAAATTAGGTGCTGTTCCCAAGGTGGTGGTGACACAACCAGTTAGATGTAGAGATGGCCTTCACACCCTGCTCTGTGCTCTTTCCACTGTCTACTAACCACCTTCATTAATTGGATCATGCTTTCTCTACAATGATCTGAGGGTTTAGCCACTCTTAGTAACTGTAATTTTGGCATTTCTTTATAGTGCCACATGATTATAACAATAACAAGTTAACAATGTAATCTAAATACAAGCAGGCACAAAATTAAGGAAAATAGGTAAGCAAACTATGGTCACAATCTCTTCTACCCCCAAACTAGAACATGTCTGCACCAGTTGCGGAGAAGAGCATGCACTGAAAGTCCTAGGAAAAAGCATTTATAGAACAGTGAAAGGCTTCTTGGATGAGTCTGAAAACTTGGACTCTTGTCTCTGACCTGCCACCAAGCCTGAAGGTCACTCTGCCCATTATTTCAATCTGAGTTTCACTTGTAAAAATGCCAAGTAATGCAATTTCCAAGATCCTGCCCACCCCTAAAATCCAAACACTGTCATCTCAAATATTTGTAATATTTACAAGTCCATGTTGTCAGGAATGTCTTCTTTACCTATCAGTTTCATTTTGCCCATTTCTTTCTGTCATCAATGAAGGTAATATTTGTATCTGACAAACACTGAGAATTAATTATGTGACTGGACACTGCCTTGGGCATTTTAAGGCCATTATTTAACTTAACCTTCACAGCCACCTAATTAGGCAGGTAGTATTTTCCCTCCATCCATTGTTGAGCAAATTGAGGCCTGAAAACATTAAACAGCTCGTCTTTAGTCACACAACTAGTATGTAACAGAGCCAAAATTTGAACTATGGCAATCTGACTGAAGGATTTGAGCAACTAAGCTAAGTTAGCACAATTTTCAATGCTTTTTGCTTTCTCTATTTACTGTCCAGATAATGTTCCTGAAAATAAACATGGTATCGATTTTTATTAAACACCAATATTAATAACCAAGACAGTAAAAGGAAATAAAATCAGAAATCATAATGATGATGAATAAGGGAGTCCTCTGTCTTTGTTTATCAAGTTTTCTAAGTGTCCTTTGGTCCCATGGCAAGTTTTTATTGACTACCACTACAGAAAAGGTATAAAACTTAATCACCTTCCCTCAATCTGTTCATTGAATCACTTGACAGATAAACATTGTACTTACCACTTTCAATAACTCAAAAGGCAACACATTATTCCTTCCTCATGTTCTTTATAGACCACTGCAGGATACACACACACATGTACATATGCACACACATGCATACTCATATGCACAAAAGATTATGACAAGGTGAGCAGATGAGTATCAGAAAGAGTTTGGAGGGAAGGTGAATATGCCAGTAAGTGGCCAGCTCTACAACTAAGATATTTTGGATATTTCCCAGCAAATTCTTTGCATGTGATATAGCCTTAAGAGCATGAACTGTGAATTTTCTTTTTCATCTATTGACTCATGAGAGGTGAAGGAAAAATATTATTCCTTGTATTTGAAGAAAATATATCTGACATAATGGCCCACGTGATATTTTTTGTAAGCTCGAGAAGTTTTTTAATTGTATTGAGGTAAAACAGACACACAGAGAAATGAACAAATCAGTAGTGTATAGGTCAATGAGTTGTATAAAAGTGAACTCATTAATTTGATCACCACTCAGGGCAAGAAGTGGGATATTACTAACACTCAAGAAGTCCCCCTTCATCTTTTCCCCCAGTCATCACACAAGGGAAACCACGATCCTGACTTCTCACACCATAAATGAATTTCATGAGATGCCTACATATTTTGTTTTGTGTAGCTGTAGTTCATTTTCACTTCTGTACACTATTTCATATCTATGCTACATTTTATTTTTCCATTGGATGTGTTGGCAGATATTTGGACCTTTTTCTGTTTGAGGCTATTACAAAAGGAACAAAAGCTATTATAAACATTCTTGTACAGGATGCATATCTAATGGTTGTGTACCTAGATGTGAAATTTCTGGATCATGGAAAATGTCTATTCAAATTTGGTCTATGGTGCCAAAGTGTTTGTATCAACTTGTACCCTAACTGACATTGTATAAAAATGTAAGCAGCACTTAGTCTTGTCAAAACTCAACATTAGCTATCTTAATTTTTAATCATTCTGTATGTAGTAGTCTCAATTTGATTTTAATTTACATCTCCCTGTAGCGACATAATACATGTTCATTTGCTTACAGGTATAATAAAGTAAAAATCAAAATCAACAAGCAACTATAAACAGAGACACACTACAGGGGGGGTAGGAGGGAGTAGGATCAAAACAAGGGGGGTGGGAATTGTATGGGGACTATAACCCAGATGAAAATGTATACATCGTGCAAAAATGAAAAATGATGTAAAAAATGTATAAAATAAAAAAACTACTCTGTATTTGCTAATCATCAGTCCTCTCTTCTCAATTCATTTCATGGTCGTCCTCATCTTGATATTTTTCTCAGTCTATGGTTGTTTTTAAAATGCAGCCCTTGAGAAGTTCAGCAAGGCCATTTACAAGTATGTCAACCACTGGAGAGATTTTCCCTACCCCAAACTAGATGCCAACCGACTGTCTGACAAGATCTTCATGCTGTTCCGGTATATAATGGAAAAATGGGCCCCCACGGCCTCGCCCATGCAAGTGAGTAGGGGGTTCAGCCTGACTCAAGCTAACTCTCCTCCCTGCTGGTTGAATTTCCTCTTTTCTTTTTGACATGAAAGGTATGGGTTGAATTTTATCAAATCTTTTGTTTTACCTATTTCAAATCACTAGTCATTCTTTGAACTAATTTTTATTACCTCCTCATGATATGCCAGACATCATCCCAAGTGCCAGGGATACAGCAGGAATTAAACACAACAAAATCCCCATGGTACTGACATTCCAATCCATGTTTGGAGAGAACAAAAAATAAAATAAATTGATAAAGTAAATGCATAGGGTGTTAGCTGTTTCACATCTTACATGTCATAACCCATCTTTGGGTGAGTCAATGATTAGGCAAAACAACAGTATCTGTGAATATCACAGTGAAATAAAGGAACATCTAAAGAATGTGCTTGGCTGCCTCCAAATATTGTAATGCCTTACAGAGAATAAATTATAGAGTACATTCACATATATATAATCCCATCCTTATCTTGCATAATTGCCATAATTTTAAGTAGGCTAAATTATATCCTAGTTCGACCTTTTTATTCCCATTTTATAAAAATTGAACATTTAGCTAGTTCTGTTTCTTTACTTTAACCTTTTAAAGCATTTATTTTACTACTGCTGAAGTAGTCAAATCATTAGCAGACATGCAACTTCTGAAATAGTCTGTTGAAGTCTTTTTTTCTAGTAGAGAAAACTTCAGTACAAATTTGACGAACACTTTCCTAGCTTCCCACAGGAAGAGCTGCACAGAGTTATCAGGGCACACACAGAGAGCAGCCCTTGACTCTGTGATGAGTGCTGAATAGACTGTGACCTTGGAACTGAGCTTGCAGTCCATGAAGTCATGTACTACAGGGAAGGCATTTCCCAGAGAGGGAATGAAACATATTAAGGCACAGGCTGGAGATGGAATAACATGCACACTTGAGTGAGCCTGTGGGGGGGAGGGAAGGGAGAGAAGAAAGGGGAAATCAAAGCAAGAAGAAATGAAACCCGAAAGGTGGTTTTAGCCACATAATGAATGCTCTTGAATGCTACACAGGAAACTGGACTGCTTTTTTAAGAAATGAGAAACCACTGTGGGCTGTGGTGGAGGATATGGGTGCCTTGGTGGTGGGTGCGAAGTGGTAACATACATCTGTAGGATGTAATCCTATACCTCTGAATCATGTACAGTGCTGTAAACCAGTGTTCCTTGATTTAAACAGTGATAATAAATTGGGTAAAATAAGAGAAAGTAGGAATTATTCCTCTTCCTATGAAATGTTACTCATTAGGAGAAATAATACTTTAAAACAAAAGAAATAAGAAATCTTTGAAAGATTTTAAGCAGGGACTCGAGTGCCAAAAAAATATTCTAACATCAGTGTCAAGAATGAATAAAGTATAGGAGAAGATTAAAGCAAGAATCTCAGCTAAGAAGCTATAGAAATGTTTTAATTCATAAATGCTAAGGGGAATTTTTTAATGTCATAGCAATAATGCCGATCAGAGGGTTCAGGTGCTAGAGAGAATGTGCAAAGCTTGGCATGATTTGAATGTTTGTAATGAGGGAAATGTAGGCACCGGAGATGATTCCTACATTTCCCCCTTGAGTGATCTTGGGGCTATTAATGAGGAAAAGAAAAACAGGAAGAATACTACATTTGGGGCAGTGAAAAAAAATGGGTGTAAATTTGGACCCAGTTTTTACTTGCATGCCAATGAGATATCCAAGTGGAGATTTAAGTAGGCCTGGAGATACTTAAGATGGGAAGGAAAGCAAAAACTGAATACATGGATTGGATACCATCATTATATAAATGACAACTGAATAAGTGGTCTTGGATAGAGTTGTTCAGGAAGATTATGTAGAGTGGAAAAGTGCTAAAAATAGAGTTTGGGATCGGGGGCACTATCAATAATATAGAAGACAGCAAAGGTTGATGACCTCATGATGAAGAATGGGGACTGAGCTGCTAAAAGAGTGGGAGAACCATGTAGGATGACAACTGAGGAAGGAGAAAATTTCAAGAAGCAAAGAGAGATCTACAGCATCCATTGTTACAGTGCTCAAGAAGAAGAATCTTGAAAAGTGTGCACTGAAGGGAAATGTGCTAGAACCATTCAGCTGAAAGTCTTGAGTGAAATAAAAGGTTGTTATTATTGGCCACTAAGTTTTGAGGTGGTGATTTGCTGTATAGCAAAATTTAGCTGAAAGAAAAGAAATTCATCATACACTTTTAGATAGAAAAAGCAAAATAAAGAACTACATATACTAAAAAATGGTGTTGACTTTTAATAAATTCCAATGCATAGCAAAAAGAGTAAGTCAAGTAAATAAAAAGAATAAGTCAAATAAATAAAAAGCATGTTAAGATTATGTCAAACTATGATAAGCTATGAGTACTGTGGTACTGTTTTTTCTTACATCATGTTTATATTTTATACCCTGGAAGCTGTTCATTTTTTATGTCATTGGAACCCAGATTATAGTGAATTGATGGGTGAATAGGAGGTGGGATATGGAGATAGAATATTTTTTAGGAAACTTTGCTCTGTGGACCACTCTTTCAAGAAGCTTTGCTCTGAAGGAAAGAAAAACAGACTTGAATGGGATAAGAATAGGATCAAAGTTATATAGAATTTTTTAATACATTTTAAAAGTGACAGGAGAAGAGTGTATTAATATGAATATCAACATATAGAGGTAGATATCGATAAAAAATATAAAAACCATTACAAATATGACTCCTTCATGCATTGATGTTATTTATTTTTCTTTTGAATGGGAATGTTTTATATCATTCACTGAGCTTAACCTAAACTTTTTTAGTTTCAAAAGAAACCTTTGTCAGTTAAAAGCCATGAGGAAAGTTTTGGGGGTGTATCTAAAGCCCCTGGAATTCTGAGAAATGTACCCAAAAAACTTAATGAATTATTTAAAATGGTATTTCCTGTATCTGCAGACTTTGGCCATCATTAAGGCCCACGGCCCCACAGTGAGCCTGCTGCTTCATCGGGAAGACCTGTGTGACTATGCCCTGGACCAGGTACCCTGGCTCATGAACCAGTATAAAGAGAAAGAGATTGATTTCCACACCACTCAGGTAAGAGCCACACCCTAAAGGGACCGACTAAACAGCCAACCTGCCACCATTCTGGAGGATCGTTAAGTCCTCAGAAGCCCCAAGAAACAAGTATCTGTTTGGGCAGCTGAACTTAAATACCTCTCAGGGAATATGAGCTAGAGAAGAGGTTGGCATAGCTGGATGACAGAAACTCCAGAAAGCAATTGAGAATTTCATTTCAGGGCCTCCATGGTGGTGCAGGTGGTTGAGTGCTGCACTGTGAAGCTGTCTGCAGCCTCTGCAGCGCGGGTTCGATCCCGGCCGGCCAGGGAGAAACCCACATGGCATAGCAGACCTCTCCTGTCTCGCCCACTGCTCCCCTCAGCAGTGTATTTCATCAGTCTGCCTGTTCTGTTCCCCACTCTGTCTCTGGTGAATCCTTTCACCCTCCTCGCATCTGGCCTGTGCCCCGGTTCATGTATAAATAAAATCTTAAAAAAAAAAAAAAAGAATTTCATTTCAGGTTGCCAAGCACTGAATAAGATAAAGGGATCAGAATCACTAAAGAAAACCCATAACTACAGGAAGATTATGTGTTTGTGCTCAAAAGACATAATTATTTGCCTTCCAGAGCCTGTGATGCTGCATCATGGGCACCCACCAGCTAACCTTTGAGATCTTCCATTCTAGAGTCTAAAACAAATATTGATCGCAGCAGTCCTTTATGACGTTGACTTTCCAAAGGTCTTGAAAAAAAGCATCTTTACCCATTTACTCCACCAGGTAAGAAGACCAAGCTGTCAAGTCTGATGGTTTCTTTTGCACTCATCTTTTTGTTTTTAATATCTACTTACCTGATTCTTCCTCCTCATTCAGGTTTGCAGAGTTTCAGGGCCTCCAGTGAAGGAAAATGAAATCGAAGCTTCAAGCTGCTTCCTCATTCTAGGTAGGACCCAGCATCCAGAGGGGTTTTAATAAAAATGCCTCCAACTGGTGATGATGATGATGATGATGAAGGGTGTGAGTGCAGCTATCACATTAATTTCACAAAATGTTTCTTCAACTCATAGTTTTCTGTGCCGGTCCCTATTGTTCCTTAGAGGAGTGAGTAGTGACTAATCTTCCTAGTTTGCCTGGAAATAAAGGGGGTTACATTCCAGAAAGAGAGAACTTTCTATTTCAAAACCTTAAAAATCCCAGGCATACCTGGGATACTAACCCCTTATCGGATATATGACTTAATATTTTCTCACATCCCATAAAACACCACTTACTGTGTTGATGGTTTCCTTTGCTAAGTAGAAACTTTCTAGATTGATGTCCCACTTGATTATTTTTGATTTTTTTGTCTTTGTTTTTGGTGTCAAATCCAAAATATTGTAGCTAAGACCAATGTCAAGTGAACTCACTCCCTATGTTTTCTTCTAGGAGTTTTATGTTTACAAGTCCTATGTCTAGTTCTTTAATTTGAGTTGATTTGTGTATGATTTAATATAGGGGTCCAAATTCATTCTTTTGTATACAATAATCCAGTTTTCCCAATGCCACTTATTAAAGAGACTCTCCTTTCCTCATTGTATATCCTTGGTTTCTATGTGGAGCATTCGTTACCCATATATGCATGTGTTCCTTTCGGGCAAACCAGTCTCTGTTGGTAATCCCAAGGATAGAAAGTACTTTTTCTTTCTTGTTATGTTAGAGTCTTTAAAACGGCATCAAACCCAAAGTCATGTGTTTTTCTCCCAGTTTATCTCTTAGTATCAATTGATCTCTTAGTATCAATTCCTGGTCTTTTTCCCCCTCCTTTATTCTATCCCTGATCTTTCAGTTTTTATACCACAGTCTCTTCCATCACCTGGTTAGACTACCTAGCACAGGTGGTAGAGGAGGCACTGAGGTCCCAGGGTCAGAAAACAGAACTATGTTCTAACATAATCCCCGAGGACAGGGGACACGAGCAATCCTGTATCTCTCACCCCTGCACTCTCCCCCAAATATGCCTCATTGCATACCTTTCTATTATGTTCTAGTTCTCACCTACTGGGCCCTTCTCTTTCAGTACTTACCTCTTCTCTATGTCTTTGCCTAATTAATGGCTTTATTTTATCTTTGACAATTCCTAGTCCAAGCTGTTCTGTTCTAGTCCAGGCCTTTCCTCACTCTTTCCTGGCTGGCTGCCCTACCCCTGTAGCTCTCTAGCTCCAACCTGGTGAAACATCACTCCAGCTTCTGCCTCCATGTTCACCTGCTGTTCTCCTTGTGTCTCCTCTCCTTTTCTCTTAAAGACACCAGTCATGTTGAATTAGGACTCACCCTAATGATCTCAGCTTATTATATTTCCACTGGCAAAGAACCTAATTTCAAAATAAGGTCTTGTTCATAGGAACAGAGGTGGGTCTAGGTAAAGAAATCTCTGTTAATGACCAAACTTCCCCATTAATTTTGTGATACTAAAGAAATACGGACAAAATAAAATCTAGTTACCAAACCAATAGTGATTTTGACAATTCCTCATGGAATTCTTCCTTTTCTCATTCACAAGTATTTAATCTAAGGTGAAAATGACTTCTTATGAATCCAGTATTTCTTAAACCTGCAGCCCATTCCAACCCTGCAGACCTGATGGAATTTTTTGATGAACAAATACGAAGCCATAATGAAGTCATTCGAATGGGAATCTTGTCTTTGTTAAGATCAGCTGTCAATGCTGACGGTAAGCAATACAGATGAAGCCAGAGGTGGTTTCTTTATGTCAAGAAGAAAACAGAAGAAGCCCATGCATTCTCTAATCCTCCTCTATATCTCTGAGATGTTAGTGGAACATCATATTTAAGTAAACTCTTCCTTTTCGATTTTCTGCAATCTAGTTCTTTTAAAGTTGCATTTTTTCTTTCATGATATTTATGAATGCATCCAACTGAGATGAACAAGTATTCTACTTGATAATAGAATTTAGAATTTAAAAGATCTAATAGCTTGGTTAATGATGCAATACCCAAGAATGCACATAGTCTAGAGATTAGTATACTTAGAAAACAGCAGAATTTAATGAATAATCATGTTTATTCCAGTACACAAATCTTTTTCATGATATTGGATGCATCTTACAATTTACAGCATATTTAATTTTAATTGGCCACTCTTTATTTTTTGGTGCAATAAAAAGAATAGAGTATGGTGAAATTGATAATATCTTAGATTCAATAAAATAATGAGGATTACTTTTTGTACCACATTATAATACTTTTAAAAATTTTAGTTAACTGGAATTTACTGAAGAATCAGCAGACAAAAAATATTAAGTAGTGTCACAATTTTTTGCTGGGCTTGATAGATTGAATGCTTTGGAATCTAACATTTTAAACAAGATGAAGCTAAATGCAGTAAGGTGCAAACAAAGAAATCAACATCTATAAAGAAATGGAAAAGTGTAGGAGGGGATTGAAAACATGAAATGTCAAGAGCAAGAGTCAATAATTATGTACCATAACTAATGAGTTTTCTTCAATCCTTCAACATGCTCTGTTCCTAGTGAATCAGGATTCTCAATTTCTCCCTCTGTCTTTCAGAGCCCAGGTTGAGGGATCACATCACTTCAATCGAAAAAATAGTCAAAGTCATCATGAATGACTTCAGTCTCAAAGTAAGAAAATTAATGAGGACCTTTTGTTTGGTTGATTGTAATTTTAGGAGTTAATAAAATGGGTTTCGACTCTTTACGGATCTGCTTATGAGATTGTTATCTAAAGACCTCAGTGATCAATTCCATGTTTCAAAACATTCCATATTTTCCCAAAAGATAAACTATATCAAGGTAAAGTTCTAAAGTATGCTCAGTTCAAGGATCTCTCAGTAGAAAATAAAAATAGTTCTGCTGACAGTGTCACTGTGTTTTGCAAATAGTTTAAAAATTAATTGCTAATTATAAAGATAATATATCTTCCTCCAAAGAGTAGTAATCTCTGAATCTTATTCTTAGCACATATATCCTATTTTTTCAACTAGGGAACACTCAAAGTCTTATACGTAATAAATTGTTCAATATTTCCTGATTATGTGAGTAGAATATTCCATGTTAGAAAAAATGAAGAACATATTACAGCGACAAATTTTTCAAATTGGCAATTGCTGTATTTTTCTGTATGAAAAGCACATTTAGTGCTCATCATCAGTTATCATCAGGGAATTACAAATCAAAACCATAATGAGATATCACACCTCATGCCAGTAAAAATGATCCATAAAAAAACAAAACAAAACAAAAAAACAGAGGCAATAAATGTTGATGAGGGTGTGGAGAAAAAAGGTACCCTCATATACTGTTGGTAGGAATGTAGACTAGTTGAGACTATGGCAGCAGTATGGAGGCTTCTAAAAATAATTGAAAATAGATCTGACACATGATCCAGCAATCTCTCATTCTAAGTATCTACCAAAAGATAACAAAAGCACTAATCTGGAGGCATATATGCATTCTTATGTTCATTTCAGAAATGTTTGAATTTTAAAATTATAGCTAAGAGATTATAGATCTATAGTTCTGTGTGCTATCTTTTATTGAGGATTTTTAAACAAGGTAGTGTTATAACCCAAAGTCACCAATAAATAGTAACATATGTCTTAGGGTCTAGGGAGAAGGATTTTGGTTAAAGAGAGCCTTTTTGGTAACTGTCAAACCAAAAGCTATAAATTACTGCCTGTTCTATCTATTTATGAGATCATTCAAGTCATACTCCTTTTTGAAAAGTATCTGACTCAATGATCCATAAAAGTTAAAATAACAGCAGAACCTAATTTTCCATTCCTTCTGACATGTAAGTTGTTGCCAATACATTTTTCTTACTCTAGGTGAGAAGTTCCATCCTCCTCCTCATCCAAACCATGTGTGAAAAGTGTTACATTGAAGCTCGAGAAGGATGGCCACTGATTGATTATGTCTTTTCCCAGTTTGCAATGTCCAAGAAGAATCTGGTAAGAGGAGGGTGCCACACTGTAACAATTGCAGTTGTCTCAGTTGGGTTTTAAAAAAAAAAAAAAAATGACCGTCTCAATTCAGGAACTGATTCAGAACTTTTTAGTATTCGCAGATTTTTTTTTTTTAAGATTTATTTATTTATTTATACAAGCACTGGGTACAGTCAGAAGCGCGGGAGGGTGAGAGAATTCACCAGAGCCAGAGCAGGGAACAGAACAGGCAGACTGACGAAGTACATTGCGGAGGGGAGCAGTGGGCGCGGCAGAAGAGGTCTGCGTGCCATGTGGGACCCTTGCCGGTGGCCGGGGATCGAACTGGCGCTGCAGAGGCTGCGGGCAGCTTCGCAGTCCAGTGCTCAACCACTGCGCCACCAGGGAAGGCCCTCGCAGATGTTTCTCACTATTATCACTTCTGACTTCTAATAATACAAGGTAGGTTAAATCAGTCTTCGCTGAGGAGCAGACAACCTGGCCTCAAAAATTTGGGGTGATTTCGAGAGAGGCAGAGAAAGTGAATTTCTTTTAAAGAAGACAAAAGGCACCAATACTTGCTCCCCTAGGGTTGGCTTTCGTTGGATGAACAGGCTGGAAACCATGTACGTGAGATCTTAGTTATCTGAGCAAGTTCTTTGCAATTGAAATGATAGTCTACTCCACTGGGAAGCAGTGTCTTTGAAAATTTTTGCCAGCGAAAATGGCAAGGATCTGGTCAATATTTGCTTTTCTGCTTTAGCCAGAGGTGTGTTTTCCTGCCTATTTCTCCAGAGACATTTTAAATAAGGACGAGATGCTGGAGGCCAAGACCCCCCGGTTCCACAAGACCCTTCAGTTGAGCGACTCCATCCTCCACCCAGAGTCTAAGAATACATCCAAGTAATGCCAGAGGGGAACGACAGGAGAGGTTATTAACAGGTCACCTGTTTTATCCTTTCTTCAAGGAGAAACTGAAATCTAACTCCCTTGAGGATGAAAAGGGAGAAATATCCATCCAAGAAACCTGCCTCGAGGTCTTAAAAACACTGGACCCACTGGTGATTGGAATGCCTCAGGTGAGGGGTCTTTTGTCACCACATAAGTTACCATGATCATTTTTTAAAACCCTGCCCATTTAGAGGTGAAGAAACGAGCTGATACTCCATGTCCCACCAGCTTTCTGATGCTCTAACATGACAGTGTGTGTAGCAGTGCTCAATTTCTAATACATAGTAGTTCCTCAAAAACAGGTGTCTATTTAATTACGGGGGGAAAAAAAACTTGTATGTGGAAAGCATATGACAGACTGTGAGCACCTTTGTCATTTCTCCATTTCCCCTAACACACCTACACTTACGGATCTTATTTGTGTTGTTAAGTGTGTAGTGCCTCTACTGTGCTAAGTGTGTGGCGAATACCAAATGCTCCATATTCCTCTGGGATGGTATTGAAAGCCACTTGAGACCTGACATGATCTGACCCTCAAGGTGAGGATACTTGTGTTTTCCTTAAGCAAAACAATCTTTGGTGGCCAGGAATACATGACACAGCCAGGAGACAACCAATAGATCAATTTCAGTGGATCAGAGATTTCATCCAGGTTGGTATTTTAAGGTGTGGGTTCTTGAATTATCTGGAATATCTATTTAAATTGCAGATTTTTAAGCATTGTATCAGACCCACCCAATCAGCGTATCTGGACATGGGGTCCATGGCCATTCAAATAATTTCTACTGTCACTGATGCATTCTAAAGCTTGAGAATGTCTGATCTGAAAGTAAATGATGAAAAAGTTGTCTGGGGCCAGACTCTAATGGGCTTAGAATGCCAGATTCCTACCTTGTGGTTGATGAAAAATGAAAATTTTATGCCAGGGCCAAACATTGGAGATAATTTTAAGAAATCAGTGGCATGTCAGGGGGGTAGACTGGGAGCAAAGACCCTATTTGTGAGATCAGATGCGACTTGGGAACTATAGGATGTCATCAGAGTAGGAATGAACACAAAGCAGAGCATGAGAGATCTCACTATGAGAAAAGGCTGGACTTGTGGATTAAACATAGATGACAAGAAAAATGGGAGAGTCCAAGTTGGCATCTGGGTTTTCATTAAGGCAGGGATTGTTCAGGGAACATAAAACTTACTGAATTATGAAAATAGATGTTCCACATTTCCAGAGCAAGATCAGCACCTGAAGACCGGAGAGCAGACTGTCCCTAATCCTTTCTCATAACTCATTTGGGACAGTCCCTCTCTGGTGGTAGAATTTGGGACATTTGGGATTGTCACATTGACAAGAAGCTTACAGGCACTTGGTGAGGAAAACTAGACTTTTTGCAATGCCTAGATCAGTTCCTTACAGTGAAGAACTTTCCTGCCCTAAATTCAGGCAACAGCCAGTGGAGAAGCACTGACCGATAGTCACGACAATGTGCATCTGGGGAAAAAAGTGCACTGCAGAGATTTGACTTTGTGGTTTCATTTTGCTTTGGTCTGAAGACCAAAATAATAACATGAGAGCAAAGTACTAGATCAGAGGGAAACACAATGAGGACCAAGGAGAAATAATAAAGATAGAAAAGAATGAGCAATCTTTGCATCTTGCTCCGTGCTCTCCACAGGTGCTGTGGCCAAGAATCCTGACTTTTGTGGTACCTGCAGAATATACGGGAACTTTGGACCACCTTTTTAATATCATCAGAATTCTGATTATGGCAGAGGAGAGAAAGAGAAATAATGAGAAAAGGTCCACAGAACTTGTCATCTCTACTGGATTTGGTTTGTACATTGAAAAACGTAGCAAAATGTTCCTCTTATGGGAGACTCATTTCCAGAGGGCTCCTGCCCTTTGATGCTATGCCCAGCCCCCATCTGAAATTTTTCTAGCCCCCACAGTAATAATTAGAACTTCTTTCTCTTTCTAGTGAAACTTCCTTCACCACAACAGTTACTGGCCAGACTTCTGGTGAGTGGGTCAGGAAAACCAACGAGGGATAAGTTTGCACCTATGTAGATAATTCAGTTCCAAATAAATGCAAATAGAAGTTAGTTACTCTAAACCATAAGAAATATGAAAATGGTATAATAAATGTTCTGCTATACTAATAACATTAATGAAGATTATTATTGGCAAGATTATCTTCTCACTGTGAAATACTTGTTAAATTTAATGTATGATTTAAAATTATAGATTGACTCTGATTCATAAGTACCATTTAAACAAATTCCATGCTGAATTTTTTAAGTTTCCCTCTTTATTTTGATTCCCTTATGTATCATTTACCAAGCACTATTTTCACATGCCCTGATTAAATTAACAGACATATATTTATTTTTAGCTAATGGCTTCCATATTTTTTTTAACCTTCATCCTCAGAAGGAAACTAGGAAGGATTGTCTAAACATTAGCTTTCTATAGGATAAGTAAGAAAAATGACTATGATTATCTGTTAAAAGATTATCTCATGTAGAAATTAAGGGAATCCAGGATAATGGGGAAAAGGAAAAGGTAGGCGGACCTTTTAAATACCTCTGAAGTTGATTATCATTTTTCTTCCATCCTTCAGGTATTATCTATGCTTGCCAGTTTAGGCAAATTATGTGGGGTTGGTGCAATAGGACTTTTGAAGATAGTGCCTGAGCTTATACACCCAAAATTGGTAGACCTATGGAAAACACGAATACCTGAGCTCCTGCAGCCTCTGGAAGGTACGAGGGGATGGAATTATGTCGTTATCCAAGAAGGCAGGAAAACAAAGAATGAGGCTCCACTTCTATATATAAAGCCATTATTGCTCATTTCAGGCAATAAAAGCAATTAACTTGATGTGAAGAGTAGACAGCTGTCTTTTTTCCTTGACTCCTATGTTCTGTTACTCTACCAAACACTTGTGCTATGAGAGGATCTTATAGGGTGACACCCTAGCAGGAACTTATACTTTGCTCTGGTCTTTTCCTTGTATTTAGAAAAACTCCTTTGGTTGGTATGTTCTAAAAAGTTCTTCCTTGTTCATGTTAGAAATTAGCCAAAAGTCAAAATTTCATCATGGATTGAAGACCCTTTGTCTACGTAACTAATATTTTAAAGTCTGCCACCATAGTAAAGTTCATCTGAAATAACTCTTGCATAAGGAAAAAACTTGAAATAGCATTTCAGCATCCACAGGAGACTTAGCAAGGGAGAAATCTAGTCTTGATTTTTTTTTGCAGTTATTGCATCAATTTCTATTTCTAGGAAAGAATCCTGGTGCTGTGCTGTGGGAAGCCATGCTGCTTCAGGTAAGAATGGCTGCTACCACTCGTTGATGCTGGGTGATGAAATCAGCTAATGCTCCCCATTTTCACTAATAGAACTAGATTCTCGAGGACAATAAACAGCATTTCCTTTCTTGAGAGAAGGATTAGAATGGTAGGAGTGATCACTTAAGAGTTATGCTCTTTAAATCACAATTTGAACAATAATCTTTGGTCTTCAATTTGGTTAAGAGTTTAAGAGTTTTAAAGATTTCACTTACTAATATTATTCCCTGTCTTTCTAGCCTTTATTTACTTTTTAGTTAGTTCTGGTTTACAATACTGCATATGATTTAGAGGTACAAGTTCACGCTTCTTCAGATGTTAATACAATAGAATCTACCTCTCCTGTATTTATGCTTTTATCTCCCCCTCCCCAAAATCTCTTTTTCCATACTACCATTTTAAATTAACTTCTTACTAGGAAGAAAGGTATTTTTCTATAAAGGAAAGATAATCTTGAGTATACTTCCAGTCTTCTTTTTTTTTTAAAAGCTATCTGCATGTATTCTCTTTTCTTAAACCTTCAAGGCTGCTTAATTTCATCACTTCAAATTACCAATTGAATCAGTTTCTGTTAAGAAATGCATACAAATGCATTGGATTTGACTTTATTCTTTTCTAGCATAAAGTGGAGGAAATAATAGAGATAGAAATTGTAATGGATTTTGTTCTCCAAAAAGATGAAAACACCTTTTACACATTGTACAATGGAGAAGGACATGGGCTTACATGATTTATATGGCCCTTGCTCAAAGCCATTGGTGACCCCCTGGAATATTTAGCTATTAGAATTGACATTAGCAGAATGTACCTGTACAGCTATTTGGCTTTTCAAGACATTCAAGTTTTTATTCTAAACAAGTTCCTCTTTTGCATATAATAAAACAAACTAACATTGAAAAATGAAGTTTTCCCAAATCTATTCAAAACTTGAAAATTTTTTTAAATTCTATTTTACATATATTTGACATCATTATTCCTTTTTTTTTTTTTAAACAATGTTTGCTTTCTTTTCTCAGGTGTAGTCCCCATAGAATGTCTACTACCAGTTCACCCGTGTGCCCTCACCATAGTCCCTTGTGCTCTTCCTGCCCTTGCTTTGATCCCTCTCCCTCCCCCCATCTGCAGAATGTCTCTGATTTATAGTTGCCTGTTTATTTTTGTTTTGTTGTGTTGTGTTTTTTTTAAGATTTTTTTTTATTTATACAAGAGCTGGGGTATAGGCCAGAGGAGTGGGAGGGTGAGAGGATTCATCAGGGACAGAGTGGGGAGCAGAACAGGCAGACAGACCAAAGACACTGTTGAGGATAGCAGCGGGCTAGGCAGGAGAGGTCTGCCATGCCATGTGGCTATCTTCCTGGCCGGCTGGGAATCGAACCCACACTGCAGATGCTGCGGACATTTTCACAGCGCTATGCTCAACCCATTGCACCACCGGGGAGGCCTGTGTTGTGTTTTTGATTATTTTTTCCCCCGATCCCTCATTTGGTTCCCCTATATTCCTCCTATAAGTGAAACCACCTGATATTTTTTCTTTTAAAACTTGAAAAATTTTAATTTCAACTTGTTTCAGATTGGAGTAGTTTCTATTGTAAATATTTCAGCAGCTTTTAAGAGGAAAGGGGACAGCACTCCCACAGAGCTATGTTCATGCCCTGTGTGTCTTATTTTAATGGAATACAGAACATAACAGAATGTTGCTTTTAAAATAAACTAAGAGGAAAAGGTCCAAGGTAACCAGTTTTTCATGAAGAGGGGAATAATCTCATCTAATAATTTTTGCACTTTTAAAACATAAGGTAACAAAAAAGTACCAAGAAAGCCCATTGAACATTTTTATTTATATCTGACTTCCATTTTCTGCACAGTTGCTCAAAGAATCTTTATGGAGGATTAGTGACGTAGCTTGGACCATTCAACTGAGTCGGGATTTCACTCAGCAAATGGGCAGTTACAGTGATACCTCTGTTGAGAAGGTGGGTTTTTCAGCTAAGAGACCTTCACTTTTACTTTGTGACCTAAAGTGGCTGTTCAAGTTTCAGCTTTTTCACTGTAACCAAAAGGAAGGAAGAACCATTAGAAAAATGTTACTTTCTCTTCATCTGACATTTTGTCAAGAGTTGGTCATAGGGCTATTCCTGTCTGCAAGGAAAACTAGAAGTACAGTGCCTTCAAAATCGATACAGGCTTGAGTGATATTTAGCGGTTCTGTTCTTAAAAAAAAAGAAAAAGAATACTCTAAAGTAAAAGCAGTCCCTTGCCATAGCACTAGTGTAATATCAGCCTGTGTCTTGGTTTCCATTGGGCCAGTCTTGTGAGACTGACTACAGAAACAATCTACTGCAATTTGACAGTTTGGGCTGCACTCGGCTAGACAGGCTTCTGATCTCAAATTGTTCCACTGGGGTAGACAGGGCTGGGCTGGTCTGGGATGAGCTTAACTAGGGCTTTTAGATTTTGTTCCTTTTGATCTCTCATCTCCAAAATGATACCCCAGGCTTGCTCTCATGTTGGCGGCAATGAAACATACAAGGTCTCTTGAGGTGTAGGCTCAGAACAGGCACAAATAGCCAAAGCAATTCAGCCAACCTAGATATAAGGAATGGAGAAATAAACTCTTTTTAATGAAAGGAACTGCAAAGGAACTAGCTATATCACTCCTATAGCTAGGAGGCAGGGACAGAGCACAGCCCAAAATTTGTGGCTGTTTTTGCAGCCTACTCTCTTTTTTCCCATTTCTGAGTTCCTGGTTTTGGAATGTTTCTTGCCAGGTTCCAAAGTAGGAATGTACCACATACTGAATCTGACTGATTCAGCTCAGAAGAAACAGGTCAGCAATAATGAGAGGCACTCAGGCTTACCCTTTGCATATAAGTCATATTTTTTCTTGCGTGACATCAACTTTTTTTTTGGTAACACAGGACTTTTCCAAATTCTTCCTGTCCTTCCTCCAAGATGGTGCTGAATGAACTCTAGCAATTTGGCCCCTAATTAATATTGTCTTCTGTGTTGTACACAGATTTCCTCATTGTGATTCCATTATCATGAACTTTTTGCCTAGACAACCAAGAGTGGAGTGGGGACTGCCTTGTTAGTTTCTCATTCTGATGAGAGCTGCTCTCAGTATGTTAGTTGGCTTTACTGGTTGCTCTCACCAGTTTTCTCCTGAATGTGCTGTTTTAACTCCATTGATTTCTACTAGTCTTTCCTTTCCCCTATGTGATAGATTCCTTCTAATCAATAATGACTACTCAATAGCTACTTCCTTAGAGCCCTGCAGAGCCTTTAAAGTGGACCTCCAGCTGGTCACTTTCCTCTCCTGTGTGTGACAAGATGGACATTCTAAATAAAGAGATGCCAATATGGTTTTAAATAGTTGTGATTTGAAACTCAGAAGATAAATCAAGGTTTTATGAACTAGTTTTTCTGGTTATATGGCAAGAATCTACTCATGTGAATTTCTTCCTTGTATCTCACCTCCCAAGAATGTATCTATGGTGATCTCTATGTACACATTTGCATAACTACATGCATAGTTACATCCAGCTGTATGCTGTGGGGTTCAAACACTTGAGTCCATGCTGACTGCCCCATGTCCTCAGCCAGAATTCTAAATCTTACAAGGTATCTAATGAAAGAAACAGGAAGCCATATTTGTCCTGCTTGCCTTTTCTCCATCCTGACACTACAGAGGTAACCTGGATAGGGTTAGTCTGATGAGCCCAACATTCTTACCTCCAAGGGATGTGATAGCAACAGAATGATCCAGATCTGCTCTCTCACCACTGTCCCTCTAATGGCTGCTTGCCTTCCCAATCCAGACAGAGTTCCTTACCAAAGACACAATGTGTATATAAATGTTCCTGTGTGTCTTTTCTTCTTCACCCTTAACATTATTCTGACAGTACTTCTGGACAGAGAGGGGTAATGCAGAATACAAAGTACTATTTTCAAGACTATTCTAGGTTAAATCTCCTAAATAGTAAGTAAATATTTTTGAAGGTTGAGAATATCTGGTGATATCATTTTCAGAGTAAGTCTATTTTTATTGAGCATGTTTACTCATAAGCATTGATAAATCATGTATTAGCTACCAAAGACTATATACTAGAAATGACCAATAAGATACTCAATGACCAAGAACTGAAATCCTGAGTATAAAGACAAGCAAAAAATTTAAAATTATAATAGGAAGTGATAGGTGTTAATGCCAGGTAGAAGAGTAGCTCAGGCAGAGGTGAGTAGTCATTCAGCAGCCATTAAGTCACCCCAGTTTCTTTCCATCAAATGATTGTTTTAACTTTTTCCACTTTTCATCAGAGTTGTGCTTTCCAACCTTTAACATTTTGTTGCTCATTTTTTGTTTTACAGAAATTCCTTTGGAAAGCCTTGGGATCTACCTTGGCATCCTGCGAAGACATAAACTTTGTAAGCTCACAGATTAAGGAATTTCTGGTGGCACCAGGCCAACTGGGGGATCAACGACAGGTGGGAACTCTCTCTCCCAAGTTTCTCTTATGACAGTGATAGCTAATTCCATCCAGAAAACCTCTGACATGTCTTATAATAATGTCTTGCTTGACCAGAATTATCTAGGTGCATACATTCAAAATAGCCCAGCCGAAGTTTTGGTGCTTTTTTCTATTCCTGACTCTTGCCTTCACTGGAGAACATACATAAATGTGGGGTAAGGAGAGGATGTGCTTAAAATTAAAAACTCCCAGGATAACAAAGACCATTTATTTCTCTTTTTTTTAAAGATTTATTTGTTTGTTTGTTTGTTTATTTATTTATTTATTTATACAAGCGCTGGATACAGTGAGAAGCTCAGGAGGGTGAGAGAATTCACCAGAGCCAGAGTGGGAAACAGAACAGGCAGACTGACGAAATACACTGCTGAGGGGAGCAGCGGGCATGGCAGGAGAGGTCTGTCACACCATGTGAGACCATCGCCAGTGGCCGGGGATCAAACCAGCGCTGCAGAGGCTGCGGGCAGCTTTGCAGCCCAGCGCTCAACCACTGTGCCACCAGGGGAGGCCCCAAAGACCATTTCTTATACAAATGAATTATTAGAGTGTGTTGTGTTGTATAGTATATGCACCTCAGAATTTTGAGATGTTTAGGGATTTTACCTCCATATTAAATGGCCAACAATCACTAGACTTACTGAATTTTTGGAGCTGCTTTTATTTGCTACCATCTCTTTTCTTTCTTGTCAGATATTCAGTTACTACTTATTGCGCTTAGCATTATTTGCTAGCACCACTTTCCTAGCTTAGTTGGCTTTTTAATTTGCTACAGATTAGTAATCAAAGTGGGTTTATTTTACAAGTTAGCACACAATATGGCTTTCATTAAAAGTCAGAAGCTTTCACAAATTTTCAAAGTCAAAATTTGTGACAAAACTCGGGCCTCCCGGTGGCGCAGCGGCTGAGCGCTGGGTTGTGAAGCGGCCCACAGCCTCTACAGCACCGGTTCGATCTCCAGCTGCTCCCCGGCCACCGGAGGAGGGTCCCACATGATGCGCAGACCTCTCCTGCCGCCCGCTGCTCCCCTCAGCAGTGTACTTTGGTCCTTCTGCCTGCTCTGCTCCCTGCTCTGACTCTGGTGAGTTCTCTCACCCTCCTGCGCTTCTGACTGCCCAGTGCTTGTATAAATAAATAAATAAATCTTTAAAAGAAAAAAAAAATTGTGACATCCATTTACTTCTCGAATTCTTTTTTTTCTTTAATTTCTTGGGTGTGATACACACTCTCAAATCACTTAGTAAATGACTTCAAGATTGCTAAGGTGTTAGCACATAACTTTTGATAACACTGTGTCTATTGATATTCCACCTCCAAAGAAGGCTCTGTTACTCCCATAATGCCTTTGATTCTGGTATCAGCCAAGCTGGATTCAATCCTAAACTCCACAATATACTATCTATATCCCTCAGGATCCTCTAAAGTAAAACAAGGGACAATCAAACACTTCTCAAAGCTCTTATTCAAGCAAGTTGCTTACTGCTTACTGAACACTTTTGGAATAAAAGGAGATTGATATTGCAACTCTAAGGAACTAGAGACAGAGAAAGAACTAAGTGAATCCAGTAGGACATCTGCACAGATTTGAGGGCCCAGCTGCCACCTGCCACTGTCATTTTTTGTCCAGCAACATCTGGCACAAAACGTATTGGGAGAAGTGATAGGTAAATGGGAGAGTCAGATTTATGCAGGGCTTGGGTTTTGCCTTACTTAAATGACAGAAGACAGTAGGACATAGAGCACAGACTGGAAAAGTTGAAGAAGGAAGCAAGGAGTTAGGAATATAGGCTGAGAGAGGAGAAATGTAGAGTGTTGTGGTGTGAGGCCTCAGAGAGTATAAGAGACACACAGAGTTTTAAATCTTAGGCCATGACCAGGGAACAGAGAGATATCAGGCTACAAGCCTTTAAAGAAATCTTCCAGTCTTAGATCAATTAGGGAGGAAAAAAAAAAGCAAATAAATGGAATTCCAGTTGAAAAATAAGAAGCAAAATTATCACTATTTGAGGATGGCATGATAGAGAAAACCCTAAAACTCCATTTAAAACCTATTGGAGGTCCTCCCCGGTGGCGCAGCGGTTGAGCGCTGGGTTGCGAAGCTGCCCGCGGCCTCTGCGGTGCCGGTTTGATCCCCAGCTGCTCCCCGGCCACCAGAGGAGGGTCCCACATGGCGCGCAGACCTCTCCTGCCGCCCGCTGCTCCCCTCAGCAGTGTACTTCGGTCCTTCTGCCTGCTCTGCTCCCCGCTCTGGCTCTGGTGAATTCTCTCAACCTCCCGCACTTCTGATTGTACCCAGTGCATGTATAAAAAAACAAACAAACAAATAAATAAATAAATAAAACATGCCTTAATAAAAAAAAATTAAAAAAAAAATAAATAAAATAAAACCTATTGGAAAAAATAAGTCAGTACAGTAAAGTGGCAGGCTACAAAATCAATATACAAAAATCTGCTGCATTTTTATACACAAACAATAAATTAGAAGAGAAAGAAATCAAGGAAGCAATCTCATTTACAATTGCATCAAAAAGAATTAAGTATCTAGCAACAGACTTACCAAAGGAGATGAAAGATGTCACCAATGAAACCTGTAAGACATTGTTAAAAGAAAGAAAAGACACAAAAAATGGAAAGTTGATTTGTGCTTATTTATTGAAAGAATTAATATTGTTAAAATGATCACTTATTCAAAATAATTAAATGCAATGCCTATCAAAATTTTATATGATTCCTCATGCAAAATAAAGAACAAACATTGTTGATTCTTGTATAGAACCACAAAAGACCCCAAAAGCCAAAGCAATCCTGACAATAGTGGAGTAGTTATGCACTTAGACTTTGAACTATACTATAAAACTATAATTTTCAAAACAGTAAGGTACTGGAATAAAAAAGACACGCAGATCAATGGAATAGAGTTGGAAGTTTGTAAATAAACCTACATTTATATGGTTAGTCTATGACATATGAGCCAAGAGATACAATTGAGAAAGATGAGTCTCTTCAGCAAATGGGAAAACTGGACAGCCACATGCAAAAGAATGAAATTAGACTGCCATCTCAAACCTTACACAAAAAATTAACTCAAAATGGATTAAAGACATTAAATTAACTCAAAATGGATTGTAGACCTAAAGCCAGTGAAGTACACTCAAGAAAACACTCCATGGTTCAATGATGTCTTTGTGAATTTGTCTTCAATGACACGGAAACAAAAGTGAATATAAACAAATAGAGCTACAGCAAACTGAAAACTTCACAGAGTGAGAGAAACTACGAGTGAAACAAAAAGACACCCTAAAGAATGTGAGAAATACTCACCATACGCCTGGCAAAGAACTAATAGAGTATGGAATATGCCACCAGCTTTCAGAAATCTAACCAGCTCAAATATGAAAAGTTTCAGCTCATTCAACTCAAGATCAAAAAAACCTCCATTGACAGACTATGGTTGAGTACTAGGGGTGCTTTGGTGGTGGAAAAGATATGGCAACCACACCTGAGGGGGGAAATCCCTATATTGTGGAAAAAAACAAACATAGGTTTAAAATAATGATATGTCATTAATTTAGACTCTATTTGCTTCCCACCAATAAAAAGTAAAAAATCCAAAATTTTTAATATTGGTTAAAAGCCTTGTCTTACCCAACCCCCACTCCTCTCAGACCTCACCTTGTCTCTCCCTAGATTGTTCAGTTGGCCCTCCTAGGGAGCTTTGGGGTATTTGTACTTACTTTCTCTCTCTTTGGAACTCTTCTTCCCAGAGAGTCCAGTGGTTCATCCCTTACTTACTTCAGTGCTCTGTTCAACACCCCCCTGTTCATGAGGCCTTCTCTGGTCTCTATTTAATTTGAAAACTCCCCCCAACTTGCAGTACCTTTGTTTGTTTGTTTGCTTTTCTTAAATCCACCACACTTACAATCATCTGCAAAACTGTATATTTACATATTTACTGAATTTTTTTTCATTGACTGGCACTTCCCTGCTTGTACACTCCACAAACACAAGAAGTTTTACTCTATCCCCAGCATGTAGAAGAGGATCTGGCACAGAATAGGTGCTCAATAAATATTTGTAAATCAGTGACTATTTAAACTCAAGATCTCCTATCTTTTTTTGATTTAGGGAATAACATCTATCTTAGGATGCTGTGCTGAAAACCATTTGGATACTGTTTTAAAAGTTATTAAAACTTTCCAAGACCAGGAAAAGTTTTTCATGAATCGATGTAAGGTAAAAAGAATAATCTCCTCTGCCAAGATCTTTGGCCATTGCAAGGGCAAGACACCAATTCCTTCAACCAACATCTCTTCTCCTGGTTGTACTTACTCCTGTCTGGAGCTCTAGATAACAAGCCCATCCTTAATGCCACATGACCTGCATCTGGAAGGTCCTAAGGCGTTCCATGTGTAAGACTAGGTTTGTCCCTCTACCAGCTACCTAGGCTTTGTGGGTAAAGAGAAGAACTTGATAAGTGAAAATTAACACAAACCTTCTCATAGGTACCTCCATTGAGGTCTGATAGGTCTACAACACTATTCTGGGTGTTTAAATTTGATGAGCAAAATACTAGTTTTTGGCTAATTTTAATCATCCCATCACATTTCTTAACACATTTCTTAACATTTCTTATAGTGGACTATAATATTAGGAAAAAAACATGCAGGACTATGTTCTTCTAGAACTTTGGTTGTATTTTTCATTTATCTTTTCTGGTTTAGGGTATTTTTTCTGGAAAAAAGAGCCTGACCAAGACTGACATCATGATGATCTATGGAGCCGTGGCCCTGCATGCTCCCAAGAGTCAGCTCCTTTCCAGGCTGGACCAAGACATCGTGTCCCAAGTACTGTTTCTTTATGGCCAGTGCTCCCAGGTAATGGGCCACATAGGGCTGCTGTGATTTCCAAGCTGGGGTTCCCAAACCTTGAAGGTGCTCAGTTCTTAGTAATTTTCATACTCCAAAGATACAGGTCAAAAGAAAGATAGCAGCTTTTGTGTATGAAAGATGAGAATATAGGGGAATAGAAGAAATTACGAAACAAAGTCAGGTGATTTGTTCTTTTCCTGAGGTCTTAGATCATTCTTATCCTATTATATTTTTGATGCCTTCCTCGATCAAGTATACCCATAGTAATCTCCTTCATTTGAACTCAAACAATTATTCCTGTGCCACCTTAGGGTAGCTGGTTTATTGTGTCCCTGTAATAGTCTCTGAAATGTTGTTATTTAATGATATTTAATGTCTCTAATGCAGTTATTTAAACTTTTATATGGTAATATTGAAAAACCACCTGTAATACCTTAACAATATTAAATGCCTTGTATGTATTTTTAATTAATTAATTTGCTCTATCTACTCAGGCTTCCCCATGCATATGATTAATATTTTTCCCTTCTACATTCATCCCAGTCTAACGAACTGTCCTTGATGCAACTCACACATGCCAAGAACGCTCCCTCCTTGGAACCGCCAAGCGGAGTTGGAATTCATGCAATCATTTCTGTCCCCTTACCCTGCCCCCACCAATTGAAAGAAGCACTCTTTCCACTTGTAGTAAAGTGCTTTCCATTTTTTCTGACTTATATCAAGTTAGCCACCTCAGGAATACCTAGAGATGAAGTTTACAGTATCACTTTTTAGAGCCATTCTCCAGGGAGCTTGAATCAGTAGAGTGTGACATCTGTGTTTTTTAAAGGTTTATAAATGGTTCTTGGCCACAGCCAGGTTTGGGCAGCTTTATTGATTCGGTGCTTCTGCCATTAGATTGTCAGTGCCCTGATGCTCAGGCTTGTGCTTCATGATCCTTTATCACCTCCACTGTGCTCTCCACAATCCACCTGTCTGATGAATTTGTGTTCTTGACATTTATTCATGTGTGTACGTGATAAAATGGAATCACAGAGAGCGCGTGAGTGTAGATATAAATATATGCCAGTAGAAGGGTATAGAGCAGTGATCCTCAGACCTTGGGTGCAGAGAATTTCCTGGAAAGACTGTTAAAAATAGAAATCCCCAATGAATCAGTGTTCAGGAATAGATCACCCAATCTGTATTTTCACCATACTCTGCAAGAGGTGATTGTGCTGAAATAACTAGAAGAGGAGGAAGAGGGAGAGTGGGAGCAAAGGAGGTGATGGGCCTCATTTAAAGGGTGAAAAACTGTGGGTGCTTGGTGGTGGGGGTGGGGTGGTGACATACATCTGAAGAGGTGTGAAACTGTTCCTTTAAATCATATACAATGTTGTAAACCAGTCTCACCTCAAAAAAAAATTTTTAACAAGAAAATAGGTTATTCTGATGTACCCAAAATTTGGTAAATAATGATATGCAAAAACACATTTTATGTTATATTAATTTTTAGTCTGTCAAGAATTATGATAAAAAATAAAAGAGAAGGGGAGATAAAGAATGTCTTAGATAAAGTTCTGCTATAATGCCTCAGACATACAAGATAGTGTAAGAAAAATCACAGGGATTATGGGAGAGATTGGGTGGGGCACAGCATTAAAAAAAAATCCATCAATTACATGCTAAAAAATAGCAACCAAATTTTTAAAAAACAAAAATTTAAAAACTAGTTAAGAGATACATAAAAATCATCAAAAATATATGCCACTTGCCTTTGAAAAATCTCCAAAGTCAGTTGTGAAAGTTGTGAGTTATTCTGAGATGGTGGTAGGAAAGAAGTATCTATAATAACAAAGTTGAATGGAGCAACTCCTAATGCAAGGTAAATTGAGGCAGCTGGCAGTTGAGGGTTTGTGTGTGTGTGTGTGTGTGTGTTTGTGTGTGTTTGTGCATGCATGTATTTTGAATATTTCTACATAGCTCAGTTTAACTGATGCACTTGGATTTTGCCCTCACATACTTTGGCAGAATTCAGAATATGCTAAAAGTATTCCCTCACCCACTTCACTGAAACAAATGTGCATTTTCAGCACAAGTATTATAGCAGAACTGACTATAAGCTCAACTCCAAAGTCAGCTGCCCTGTAAACTTTGCTTTTATAACTTTTCACTCTTCTTTCCCCCTAGAACCTTCTCTCTTTTCCCTTGCCAAAGTCTGGGAGAGCCTCTTTATACTTACTGTGGAGCCTGAAAACCCAAAGGCTTGACAAATGTTTGTGCTGCCTTCCATGGCTTAGTTAGGACTCACCACAGTGAGAGGCGAAAGGATTTCCCCAAGTACAAGTCTCACTTTAAAAATGGGAGCAGATGAGAACAGGCCCCGCCTCTTGGCAGGAACTGAGGTCTTGCTTCATGGCTTTCCAGGTTGATGGGTCTTCTTGTTGGGGTGAGGGAGGTCTCTAACTGCTACTTTAGTGTCTGCTTTTGCCTTTGATCTTTCAGGTTCTGGGCATGTCCGTGGTGAGCAAGGTATGAGATACACTTATATACATATATATTTTAATATAAATCCCTTTCCCTGGAAATGCAGTAAATACAGATGTCCTCCTGTCTTGATTCCAAAGGGAAGGATCCCAGTATATAACAAATTAACCTAATTCTGAAGCTAGAATCCCTGAGCCTAACCTAGGGCAGAGCAAGGAACCAAATTGGGTTCCATATGGTTTGGAAGTTGGGCTTGTAAACTAGAGCAGTGTTTTTAGAGCTCTGCCTGTGACCCATTGGTAGACCATGAAATCAGTTTAATAGATCTAATAGGTCATGACCAGCAAGTTTCTCTATAATGAAATATAAAGTACATCAAAATAAATGTCATAAACATTTTATTTCAGTTATAGATTATATATCTTGCATGCATATACTTACTGGTTAGAATTGTAAACTGTTTCCTACACTAGTTTATGGTCAAAAGAGTTTAAAAGCCATTGCTCTAGAGAAACTTCATTGAGGGGTATAGGAAGGAAGGGAATGGAAACTGACCTTTGTTTCACATCTTCCTTGCAACTTCGAACCCAGACTGAGGTAGAGATGGCAAAAGGAGCAAAGGTCCTTTCTCCATCTGGCTATATATAGTTCAGCCCTAAGCAAACATTTATAGGACCAAGTTCAGTGCCTCAGACCTTGGCTTGTACCATGAATCATTTTGCTTTAGGACATGGATCTGCAAATGAGTTTCACAAGAAGCATTACTGAAATTGGCATTGCTGTCCAAGATTGTGAAGATCAGGGGTTCAGATTTTCTTACAAGGAGGTGCTGCTTGGTTACATGCTGGTGAGTGTGCAGAGAGAACATGGGCAAGGCCTGTTTGGTTTTTGCTAGTATATTTTTTTTTAAAGATTTATTTAATTTATTTATACAAGCACTGGGTACAGTCAGAAGCGCGGGAGGGTGAGAGAATTCACCAGAGCCAGAGCGGGGAGCAGAGCAGGCAGAAGGACCGAAGTACACTGCTGAGGGGAGCAGCGGGCGGCAGGAGAGGTCTGCGCGCCATGTGAGACCCTCCTCTGGTGGTGGCCAGGGAGCAGCCAGGGATTGAACCGGTGCTGCAGAGGCTGTGGGCAGCTTCGCAACCCAGCGCTCAACCGCTGCGCCACCGGGGAGGCCCTTTGCTAGTATATTTTTTGTTACTTATATTCCATGGATGAGCAAAACCATCGAATATCTGTCTTTCGCTTTTTGACTTACTTCACTTAACATAATCACCTCAGGGCTCATCCACTTTGCCCCAGAGATTCCTTTTATAATAGCTGAGTATCATTCCATTTGGCCTATATTCCACAATTTCTTAATCCAGTTGACTGTTGTTGGGCACTTAGGTTGGTTCCATGACTCAGCAATTGTGGATAGTGCTTCTATGAACATAGGAGTACATAAATCTCTTAAGATTAGTATCTTCATATTCTTTGGGTAAATACATAGGAGCGATATTGCGGGATTATATGGGATTTCCAAAGGTGAGCACGAGAAAAAGGAACACTCGTCCACTACTGGTGGGAATGCAATTTGGTGCAGCCTCAGTGGAAAATGGTATAGAAATTGAATCTTAAAAGATTGCAGACAAAGAAATGATAGAGAATATTTCAGGCAGAAAAGATAGCATCTACAAAGCGTGCAAAATTAGGCAAAAATGCCAAAACTTTCATTGTGGATATAGCAAAGGGCTGATGGCCAAGGGACAAATAATAGATTATACTAGGGATGAGTTGGGGGCACTGGGAAAAGAACTCATGCCATGAATTGACAGATAATTAGTCTTTGCCCAATGTCTACTTAGTAGAGCTTAGTTCTCACCATCCACAGTTAAGAAGTCCTTCATCAAAAGTACAGAACTGTCTTTTTTCATAAATGGGTAAAACACACCAATCCCAAGCAATAGATCTCTGCCGTACTTCTGACTGAGGCCGCCCAACAGCCCAAGGAAGTTGCAGCTGTCCCTGGAGACTCCTCTGGTCCTTTCTGAAACATTTTACCTCCTTTTTGTGTAACAGGATTTCATCAGGGATGAGCCCCTGGATTCCTTAGCTAGCCCTATTCGGTGGAAAGCCTTAATCGCCATCCGATACCTCAGGTAGAGAATTTTCTGTTGTTCTCATTGAAAAAGACTGTCCTTCCTCATCTCCTCCTTTTGATCAAATGATTTATTGATCAGTGCAGACCCCCCCAGAAGAGCAGCCTCCCCAGAATGAACACAGTTCATCGGTGGGTTATTTCAAATAACAGTTTTTTGCTTTCCAGAGTTACAGAACTCTGTATTTATTCACTTATACATTCATAAGAACCTTTAATATGTGAGACACTACATATAACATGAGTGAACGTATAAAATTGATAACACTCACTGCTCCAGACTTAGAATCAATCTGTCTCTGTCTCTATATCTATCTCTCTCTATATCTATCTCTCTCTCTCTCTCTCTCTCTCTCACACACACACACACACACACACAAACACATACAAATAGGTTAATGTTATCACAGATCATGTAATAAAGTGCTAAGTAATGCAAAGCAAGTGTTGATTTTTTTTTTATCACTTGAATAAGATTGACACTGAGACAAATTGACCATGCTTACCAGTACAGTCTGACCCTGGGTCCACAAGCTCTCCCCAGTCCTGTCACCATCTCTCTCAGCATACCCAACATGTCAGAAAATGTATCTGACGCTCAGATGTGTTTGACAGTGCTTTGGAACTCGACCGGGCTGTATTTATTGTCACCATAATACTCATTCCTGCTGGTGGTTCTCATTTCAGCAAACTGAAGCCTAAGCTTTCACTAAATGACCATCTTAATATTCTTGAAGAGAATATTCGGAGGCTGCTTCCCCTTCCACCGCTGGAAAAACTCAAAAATGAAGGCCAGACCAACAAGGACAAGGAGCACATTAATGTATGTGGGGTGAGACCAGAGCAGAATGAGGCACTGGAGGGGCACTCTGACCTCCCCCTCAGCCTGCTGCTCATGTCTCATTTCAGTTTCTCTATGAAAGATCCATGGATGCCCTCGGGAAGCTGCTGAGGTCCTTGATATGGGACAATGTGAAAGGAGAAGACTGTCAAGAAATGTTTAATGTGAGTAGGCACCTCGCACACTGATTCCCCTGTTCCTAACCTGTGACCACTGCCGCCCTCCAGACTCAGCTTCTTCACGAGGACACATCCCACCCGACCAGCCTAATCCACCATGTTGTGGAGAGGTGGACACACTGTTGAAGATGAGGCAGAGTGAGAGTGAGAATGAGAGGAAGAGAATGCATGAATGTGAAGAATACCAAGGAAAGGACATTTATTCTCTGACCAACAGCTTCTCCGAATGTGGCTTGTTTCACAAAAAGATTGGGAAAGGGAAAGAGCCTTCAAGATCGCCGCAAAAGTGCTGACAAATGATATTGAGGTCAGTAATGCCCTAGAATGAACAGACTTCATTGCTTGCTAACAACAGGCATCTCTGTCTCAGAGGCCTCTGGAATCTAAACCCCCTGGCCTCCTATCCCTGCATGAAGTGCTTTCCAGAGAACCACCTGAGAGCTCTCTCCTCACTCTCGTGCTACAAGCACACTACACTAAAGCCGCTGGGTTACTTTGCATGCTTGTTTACCTTTCCACTGTCTTTAAAGGGAAAGTTCGAGCACATTTCATCCTAAGGAACTGCAGGGGGAAAAGAATGGAGTTAACATCCGGTGCTGGGATATTTTCAAGGCAGCCCATCACCTTTGTCCCACAGGCACCAGAGAACTTCCAAATCGGCTCACTCCTTGGCCTCCTAGTGCCTCACTCCTGTGACACCCTCCCCACCATCCGTCAGGCAGCGGTCAGCTCCGTTATCGGTCTGTTCTGTATAAAAGGTGAGGGAAAGATGAGAAACCTACAAATGAAATGAAGGTATCTATTTTCTTTTGTTTTCAGTTTTTCTCTTTGTACATCTGAGTCCCTCTCTTCCTCCCCTCCTCCTGCGCTTTTCTCTCTGTTTGTCTCTCTCTACAGCCCCCAACCTCCCCAGTTTAGCCATTTTTTAAAAAGATTTATTTATTTTTATAAAGAACTGGGGTACAAGCCAGAGGTGCTAGGATGGGGGTGAGAGGACTCACCAGAGACAGAGCGGGGAGCAGAACAGGCAGATGACCAAAATACACTGCTGAGGGGAGCAGCGGGCGAGACAGGAGAGGTCTGCCGCGCCATGTGGGTGGCTCCCTGGCCGGCCGGAAATTGAACCTGCCTGCAGAGGCTGTGGACAGCTTCACAGCGCTGTGCTCAATCCACTGCTCCACCGGGGAGGCCCCAGAGTAGCCATTTTTAATACCTTCATTATGTTACAGAATTTGTCTCTTTTTGATCTCAAACAAATCACTCTTTTTCTCGATGGCTCTGTTTTTAAAAATAAAGATCTTAACATCAAAGCATCATAAAAATCCATTAAAGTAGGTAAAACGATTTGAGAGTGTCCAGTTTAAATGCTGAGCAATTGGGCATATTAGCAGTGCTTCCTCCATTAGATGGTTTTTTCGAAACTTTACTGGTATTATGGTGCCCAGTGACTTTCCAAGTTCTGTTAGATAACTCCATGGAGGTTTTTCCAGCTTGCGCTGCATGCCCTCTTGGCTGCTCTCCAAGTGCAAATAATGGTTAAAATCAGTAAATGTAAGGAATTTTTTAAAACCTAAGTCTCTAACTGTAACCAACAATTGAGGTCTCCTTTGGGTTAAAATCAGGTGTTTCACAAAGACAGCTCTGCCTAGTATGCACAGTTCTGTGGCAACCAGGTGTGCCCAAGGATACTGGGTCTAGATTCAGTGCCATCATGTGCCCACGTTCCACTCTCATTTAATAGGAACTCAGAAAATATTTGTTGAGTGCCTTCCAGGTGTCACACTCTGTTCTGATGCTGGAGACACAGAGATATGACAATTCTAAGCCTCACATAAGAAAAATGTGTTACAGACAAAAGGTGGGACTTGGCTGGGTGGGGGAGATGAAGGGGAAAATAACTATCCCCCAGATTCAGAGAAGCTTTGAAAGTCCCTTGGATGTGGAAAAATAATTTCTTAAGAATTTGTGCTTTTCAAATGAACCAACAAATAACAGCAGAAATAACTATTATAGACTCTGTAAAAATATAGTAAAACAGGATGAGGGTAAGGTAAGAGAGTGTCAATTGATGGCAGGAAGGACACTGTTGGTGAGATAAAGTTTATACACACATAGAGGTGAAGATGGACCCCAAAAACTTATATAGTATTGTAAATGGACAAAAAAATTAAAAAAGAATATATGCTTTTACCAAGCTAGAAAAACAACTGAATTTAATTGAACATAGGGACAATTTCAGAAGGGGAAGAAATGTGCTAAAGAGGGACCTCATAGGAGGAAAGGAATTTGAATTCTATTACTGTTCTCTTCTTCTTCAGTCTACTTTATTTCCCCGAAGCAGGCAAAATTCCAGTCCTCAAATACTCGTTGTTAACAAGAAATCCTGCACTTCACTGTTCATTGTAACTCTTTTTCTTATTAAATCAGAAATGTAAAGAAAGACTACGATTATTAAATACCTACTAGACACAAGTTAATTACTGATAGTAAATTAACTGTTCATTTAATATCCATGGCTGTTGCTCAGGCTTTTTTTTTTCTTTTTAACTGTTCTTGAGATATAATGACATATAACATATTAGCTCCAGGAGTATAGCATATTAATTCAACATTTGTAAACATTGAGACATTAATAAGTCTAATTAATTCATTAGACTTACTACAATTACCACACTGAGTTACGATTTCTTTCTTCTGATGAGAACTTTTAAGATCTGCTCTTAGTCACAAATATACAATACAATATTATTAACTATAGTGATGCTGTACCTTACAAACCATGACATGCATTTTATAACTGGAACTTTGTATGTTTTGATGGCCTTTACCCATTTTGCCCACCACCTAGCCCCAGCCTCTGGAAAACACCAATATGTTCTCTGTATCTGTGAGTTTGGGATTTTTAAAATTTGTCTTTTAGATTCTACCTATAAATGAGATCATGTAGTATTCCTCTTTCTCTCTCTGACAGATTCCACTTAGTATCGTCTCCTCGAAGTTTATCAATGTTGTCGCAAATGGCAAGATTTCATTGCTCTTTTATGACTGAATAATATTGCATTTTATATAATAACTCATCTTCTTTATGCATTCATCCATCTGTAGACACTTAGTGCTTCATGTCTTACTTATTTTAAATAATGCTGCAATGAACATGGGAATGCTTATATTTTCCTGAGTAAGTTTTTGAATTCTTCAAATATATACCCAGAAATGGGATTTCTGGATCCTATGAAATGCCCATTTTAAATTTTTTTGAGAAGCCTCCACACCATTTCCCATAGTGGCTGCACCAATTTCTATTCCCACCATCGTGCTGTGGTTTAGATAACGTACTTCCCTGATGATTAGTGATGTTGAGCACACTTTTGTGCCTATTGTGAAGCATGTGAGTTATTAGGAAATGGTGGTAGGAAGGAGGGGGTGGAGCAGCTCATGACACTGAGGCCGTTGGCAGATGTCATGAGGGGGGTGTGTGTTTGTGTATATGTGCATTTTGGTATGTCCGCATGGCTCAGTTCAACTGGTGTGCTCTTTTATGCACTCACATACTTTTGCAGAATTCAAAATATGCTAGAAATGTTCTCTAACTTACCAGTTTCACTGGAACAAGTTTGCATTTTCAGCAAGCCTGCTCTGCTTTACTGCTGACTCCACTGAAGTTCCATTCTGCAGTAAGCAACACTGTGGAAAATGGAAAAGTAACAAGTATAATAGCTAGCTTACATTAACAAGTGCATACATGATTGTTGGTATTGATTGACAAATGCAGGCCTAAATGGTAATGTATGATGCCATTTGTATGTTTTCTCTGGAAAATTGTTTATTCAGATCCTATATCCATTTTTATTGGATTCTTTCTTTTATTTTACTATTGAGTGGCAAGTTTTCTGCAAATATTTCTTCCATTTGGTAGGTTGTTACTCAATCATTTTTGAGGGTTTTGACATTAAGAAATACGCCATTTAATTGAACCACAGAAAGCTGTGCTTTAAGCCCAGTTCTGCTGACTCCCAAGTGTTCCTTTACTAGGCAGTGTGTTCCATTGGGTTAGGCTTCCATAAAATGATTCAGCTGTTAATTTCCACAATTGTGATACATCTAAACACCAACCAAAACCATCACCATTTAGTTCTGCATTTGTAAATCAATACCAACAATCACGTATGCACTTGTTAATGTAAGCTATTATACTTGTTACTTTTCCATTTTCCACAGTGTTGCTCACTGCAGAGTGGAACTCCAGTGGAGTCAGCGGTAAAGCGGAGTAGTATAAGGCGGAGCATTAGTGTCAGACAAACCACAGTTCAAATTTCAGCTCTCCTGTTTTCACTCATTGTATGACCATGGTCAAATGACTTCACATCTCTATGCCTCAGTTTTCTCATCTGCAAAATAGGGGCAGTAACAGGAGAGTCCACCTCAACAATATTTTGAGTAACAAATGAGCTCATTGCAAGCAGAGTATGTAGCATGGTATCTGATATGTAGAAACTCTTCAATACGTGTTTGCTTGTGTCCTCACCATCTCATCAGACAGGCTTGAATTAAAGGGACCCAGCAGCTGATTGAGTATCACATCAAAATAGAATCAGCCCAAACTTGCTGGGTCTTTTAACTTTTATATATGTCTCCTTTATTGATTTTAGGCATTCAACTGGAAATGGAAAGACTGCAGTATTTGCAGGAAGGCCTGGAATGTGATGATGTACAGGTCCACATCAACATTTCTGCTAAAATATCAAAGGTAATAGATATGGAGGACCCGATTTATGTGCTGTTTGGAAATGCCAGTGCTTTCTATTATCTCAAATATTGTATTGAGATATTGTAAGCATCCAGGTATGAAGTGAGGTGGTTGCTGACATGAACCTTTCTGGGTGCATTTTCAGATTGTCAGCAAGCTTATCCCAAGAGAAGAGATTCAGATGTTCCTAGAGGAAACCCTGGATGGCCTGGAGAGCCTCAACCCCACGTGTGCAAGGGCCTGCGGCATGTGGATGATCACTGTCCTGAAACAGCATGGAGCAGCTTTGAAAGATCAGGTGAACCCACAGCCAGTTTGACATTGAACAGAATTGTAACACTTGTGAAATACCAAGTCATTTGCTGATTCTCAGCTTGTCCTCTGATGGGCAATAGGCAAGAGCATGTACGGCCTCATAAAGACTCCTCAGAGACTGAAGTTGTAGATTCACAGCCAGGGTCATGTTGAGTGTCCATCTCTGCCTGTTCCAACTGTCTCTCTAGTCTGTGTTCATAAAACTTTTCCACTGTGTTATCCTCTGGTCAGAGGAAGCAGCTCAGAACCAAGGGAAGAGGGATTATGGAAAAGCTCTGTGAGGATGGCAGTGATGGCAGATGCTTGTAAGATGGTCAGAGTCAGCAGAGTTTCTCATCCCACTGTTGTTCTTCCACACACATTAGGGTTTATTTTCTGGTGAGGAAGGCTGTAGCTGGAGAATTAATTAAGAGGAAAGTCCTCATTTTTTCCTCCCAATGAAAAGAAAAAAGTGAACAGGATTTAAATTCAGGAAAGTTGGTTAAGAGCTCCAAATGGAGATGCTCTAGCTTCTCTCTTGAAGTCAGAAACAGAACAAAAGCAACTCAAAGAGTAATAAGGAGGAAGAGATTCATTCACTCAATGAAGGCAACCTAAGGGGAATGGAAGAAAGAAGGCATGGTCCCAGAGCCCAGAGTCAGTCACCCCAAATTAAGGAATTCTCCAAAACATGACTTTTGTGTAAGAGAATTATAAATGACCTCTATGCTAATTACTTTCCAATCAGTTTTTTCAAGAACATTTATTGAGTACATACAGTGTGACAGGCACTGGACTAAGCAAGGAAGAGTAGAATCAAAGGTTAATAAATTTGGACTGTCCATTATTTTTGTATTTAGCATGGAGGTATTTGTTCCTATATGGGTAAAGGCTTCCAAAGGAACTTTCCAGACATCGCTGAAATGGAACTCAGTGGTAATTATGTTTGCAGAATATTTATGATTAAGAAATTATAGCTCAAAGAAAATGCTAAATTTAAAACTGTCCATGTAAAACAGAAAGAAAATACTAGAAGTAAGGTTACTTTGGCATAGACACACCCTTCTCCATGTCAAAAATACAAATGTATAATATCATCCCTTACTGCCACATGTTAACATCCAAATTCAAAAGATCACGTTCAAAGGTGATCTCGCTTCTTCTTTTCTATCAAGTTATCTTCCTTTTATCACCCTTCTTCTCTCTGTTCCAAATGGGACCAATCTTATTCCAGAAACCGTTTCCATATTTGTTTGTGCTCATACTCTTGTGTTACTCTTTTTAATTGGGGTTTTATTTTTTACAGCAGTTTTATGGGAAAACTGAGTAGAAAGCAGAGTTCCCATGTACCTCCTGTCCTGCTCCTCCACATCCTCCCCAACCTGCCCTGCCCCAGTGACAAATCTATTATCATATAATCACCCAAAATCCATAATTTGCTTTAGGGTTCACTCCTGGTTTTGAATATTCCATGTATTTTGACAAATGTTTACTGACATGCATCCCCCTTACAGTATAGTAACCTGCAGAAAAGTTCCACTGTTCTCAAATAACTTTGTCTTCCACCAGTTCTCAGGCTTTTTGATTTTATATCTTTACCTTGTTCTTTCTAAGTAACTTGTCCCTGCCTACCATCTGCACCTTGCCTTTTGAAATGGCTGCTTATCCTTCAAGAACCAGACCAAAATGACCTCCATTGTTCTGGTTTCTCGTGTCAGTGCAGTGCGTCTCTTATCTACCACTCACCATATACTTATGACTTTTGGAGATTAGACCAGTTGTTCCTTTTGAGGAAAGGGCTACATCTTACTTATCTTTAATAAGTTCCCTCACAATACCGAGCACAACACCCAGCAAATTGCAACTTTTCACAAAATATTTGCTGATCAGAATAAACACCCAATTTATTCCTCCTACACAGATAGGACACATTTAGAATAGCTTCTTGGTTTTTTAGCATTATTTACAATCCATTACCCACAATATGCTGACCACATGAAACCATTCCTGGAGAGAGAAAATGGTGACTAATGTCTGATCTGACTTTTTTCTTTGTAGCTGTTGGATATCTTGAGCATAATTTACCATCACATGCCAGTGCTCAGACAAAGAGAGGAGAGTTTTCAGTTTGTGCTGGAAGCCATTTCCCAGGTAGCGAGCTTTCACATGGGTGCCGTCGTGGCCAGCCTCGTACAGAAGCCACTGCCCTTTGACAGGTAGATTCTAACCGAACCGGCCCGTTCTCCCAAAAAAGTCATTCTGCAAGAATTTGTGGTTTGAAAGACAGATAACAATGGTTGAAAACATCACAACTGGTTAATAATTGTAAAATTGGTATTGAATCGCAAGTAATGTTTACCCAAGTGTTTTTCATATATGTAATGATAATGATTTTTTTAATACACCATGGGAGAGAAGAATAAGTGAGTGTAAAAAAGTAACATTTCTCCTCTTTCTGGTTACCCAAAATACACCTAAATGAGAAATTGCTGTCTTAATGGACATTATCAAACCTCAGTATCTCAAAATGCTGGACAGCTAAATAATAGATCCTTATTACTCCAGACATGTCAACATGTCCACCTGGGCTTGGAATTCTGATTAGTTTTAATATTTTTAAGCGAGTCAGTTGAAAAAGCTCATATTCCGAGGAGTTGTGCCTTAACAGCTTCCTGTCCTGTCACCCTAGGGACATAAAGACATTGTGGAGGTCTCTGGCTGAGCACCCAGCCTGCAGGGGGAAGCTCTTGCAAGCCTTAGTAGACAATCTGGCGAACCAGTTAGAAGATGACCTAGCCGGGATCGATGCTATTGCAGTGAGTTGGGCAACCCATGGCAGGTGTGGGCCCCACGCCATGATTGCTCCCATCCGGGACTCGGTGATGCAGGATTAATCCCACCTCTTCCCCTCTGATACCTTGATTTTAAATCAATGCCAATTTATACTAGACAAATACAGCAGCAGTCCTCTCTGTGGCTGATCACTTTTAGAAGCAAATTTCTCCTTAGCCAAAGGAAACCAGTGTATCTATATTTCCAAATTAGTCTTCAAGATCTCCAAAGTGCCCTCTTTTATCAAAAGACCCACACCCCACTTCATGTTGCCTGACTAGTACCCCCCGGAGCTTGGAGTCATCCAACACAGCAGTCCTGAGGGAGAACATAGTCTGAGCCAAGATGCTTCCAGACAAGAAGAAAAGCCCTGTTTTGTGGGGTTTTACCATGAGCATGATCAAGTTGGAAAGCCATCACTTAGGGAGAACACAAACTTGAAGGTCAGCCCAGGGAGAAAATGTCCTTGAGAAAATGAGTCTGTCTGATGTCGAGGTCCTTCTCCCCTCAGGTGGCCTGCGCCATACATGAAGTGGTGTCCGCAGGCACCCCTGTCACACACTTATACCCAGAGCTATTCGCTCTTCTCCTGAAGCTGGTGAGCTGCACTCTGGGCCAGAAGCTGCCCACTTCTTCCTTGAATCGCCGCCGGCGGGTGATGCCGCAGGGAGAACGGCAGCAGCTGGCAGATCCCTGCAGGTATGTGGTCAGGCCAGGAGGGTACAGCCTCCAGGAGAGGGACTGTGGAAGTCAAGGTCTGTTCCCCATGAAGAAACTAGGCTCTGCCGACCTTATGCCTTGTATCCCTTCTTCTCTGAGCCAAGACGCAGTGGCATTGCCCCAAAGGGTCACATAACAAATAAGCAGCTGTGTCATTTCACCTAGAGAGCCTGCTCTGTTTCCTGTGGTTACTTTCATTGAGATCTTTTACAAGGAAAGCTGGAAGTCTGTGATAAAGCCACCAAAGGCAAGAAGAAAAATAAAAATAAATACTCTTTTATTAAATCTAAGACTATACTGATTGCAATATTAATTTATGGACCATTGAGAAAGAAGAAGTTCTGATTAAGCCATGAATCGATGTTTTCATGTTCTTTCAAGTTTTTATTTCGCATTTATCCAAAGAACTCTTCCAGGATTATTGTGTATCAATTTTTATTCTATATTCTGTGGTTCTGTTTCTCTACCCCTTTGCATAACTTTTCATTCTGATGCCATATCAACCTTTTTAAAGATATTTTTATTGGGTTATATTTTTAACCACATTATGAATAGATTTGATGTAGAGATAATATTTTGAATTCTTTTTAATTTTACTTATTGTTATTAAAGTACCATTGTTTTACTTCCTTGGCAGTGCTTTGACAGTGTAGGATTTTCCCCTTCAGATGTAGTCACCATAGTATCCCCACCACTGAAGCACCCGTGGCCCCCACCGTAGAGCACTGCAGTTAGGTTCAGCACATACAGTTCTGCTAATACTAAGTTTACTAAAATGGCGATACAATGAAGAGCCAGGCCATATCCACGCATGGTCACGTGCTCGGGCAACAGCGGCTACAGCACAACCACTGTAACACTCTGTCCGTTGCAGATGCATCCTGATTCCCAAGGTGCTCTTTTAGAATCAGTAAAATGTGGTATTTTGCCCTTCCCATCCTGAGGGTTCATTTTCTCATAAGAGATTGTCAAGATTTTGTGGCATTACTTACTAGCTCCAATCATCTTGATGTGCCCCTTGGTCCCCAAAGTAAAGTGTGAAATGAGACTGCCTGTTTCTGCCTTGAATAGCTTCCCTTAACCCTGGAGTGAGGGAGCGTAATGGGCAACAGGAAGTGTGAACTCGGAAGTTCGCAATCCCCCACGTGGGGTTAGCTTACGTCTCTGAGGCCTGCTGTGTCCTTCAGGCTGTCCACTGCAACTCTGAGGTGCGTGCAAGCCCAGGCCATGAAAGAAGGCCTTGCCAAGGAATCCGATGAGGGGGACAACTTATGGATCCTGCTCTGCAGTCCCAGTACCCACCACATAGGAGTCTGTGCACTGGCCAGGTAAGGTGCAGATATCCTAGAGCTGGATACAAAAGAGAAAACTAAAAGCAGAGTAAAAATGCAATGCAGGCAGCTTAACTGAGAGCAACCGACTCTCCAAGGACTTACAGTCAAGAAGAAAGAAGGAGTAAAGAGCAAGGGGATTGGGGAAAGATGGCAGAATCAGCCTCCAAGCTCAACACCCCCTCAAAAACCAGTACTCCAACAAACGGTTTGAGGCAAGTGACACTTTAACGGGGCACCTGAATAGAATCTTCTACAGTATATGCCTTGGTGCTCGTTTATGGCACATTTCCTTTTTCGGTGACTTTTTTTCCTGATAAAGGAAAGAGTAACATTTCTTGTATTGTTTAGAAAGAAAGAGGTCTCTGCTACACCTGGGGCCTTGCGTTTTCTAGGAGCATGGCAGTGTGGCAACACGGAGTCATCCTGGACACCACCAAGCAACTCCTCTCATCTCTCACCTCCTCCTCGGAGAACTACCGCATCACCGGCACAGCTTTCTTCTCGGAGGCAAGAGCAAGCAGTCCTCAGAGCAGGCTTTCTGGGTCCCCTTAGGGTCTTTCTCTCAGGACCAGGAGTTCAGTGGTAGCTGGAACCAGGAGATTGCGACCTTCTTGGAGAACTTTGGTAGTGGAGAGATCCGTCTGCTACTGGAGATAGCCGAGCAGGGAGTGAGAGAGGAAGAACCCACCGTCAACTGCTTCCTGTCCTCTGGTCTTTAGAAATCAGCCTCCCAGAACAGAAAGGGGTGGAGACTAAATCTGAGGACTTTTGTCAATAAGTCTATTTTTGTCCCATAAGTCTATTATGAAGTATATTCGTGGTCCCTGTTGGCCCTGGGATAAAGGCTATCCCAGACCACCCAGAGAAGGAAGGTTGCCTGCAGCCTGTTTTCCTGCCCCACTTCTCAGGTTAGATGAACTTCTTACCGAGGTATTCAGGTTGCCGTCACCACGTGCCCTTGTCCAGTAGGCTGTTCACATCTAGAGCCTCATTTCTCTGAAACTTAGTGACTCACCCAAGGGTTTACTCCTCTGTTCCTCGTTCATTCTAGGTCTGACATCTCTGGCACTCCGCTGTAGGGATGCCGCTCCCTTAACTAAGGGGTGGGGGGAACCGTATCATTTTCAGCTGGTGCGAGAGCCGATCCTTTGGAAGCAAGAGAATCTCCAAGATATTCTCATCTTGATGGATCACAGCGCCTGGGATGCCAATGCCACTCTCAGGCAAATGGCCATCCGAGGCCTCGGTAATATGACTTCTGGAGCCCCCAACAAGGTAAAAGGAGGTTTTTGGGAGGGGTGGGAGGTCACTTATTTAAGTAGTATTTGAATATTATTTCCTAAACTATACCGCATGGTTTCAAAGAAATTAAATGAAAATCCAAATTGTTGAGTGGTGACTCTTGGACTGAAGTCCATGACACCCTAACAGACTTTCAGCCCCCTTGCTTAGAGTCTCCTCCCCTCTCCCAGATATAAGTAGTACAGTTTTTGAGATTAAGAGACCTTATTTCAAAACAGGTAAAGAAGCATAAGCACATAATATTAGAGTCTGTCATCAGAGGCCTGTATCACCTGGCCCGCACAGAAGTCGTATGTGAAAGCTTGAAGGCTCTGAAAAAGATCCTGGAGCTGCTAATAGACCGAGACGTGAGCTTCTACTTCAAAGAAATAGTGCTGCAAACAAGAACCTTCTTTGAAGACGTAAGTGAGGCTGTTCAGGAATCTTGCCTCCACATAAAAATGAATGAACAGACAAAGGTTCAGGCAGTGCTTGTGGTGGACAATGTCAGTGTCCGTTGGCCTGCCCTCGGGATCATCAGCACAGAGGTCACCAGGACAATTCCTGTCCAGGCAGTTGACTTCCTGAGTCTCTCTGCCTGAGGGTGCTCTCTGGCCTGGGAATTACGAGCAGAGTGGAGCAGAGAAAGACCCTCAAACAATAAGAAATAGAATTTATAGATAACTTTGTAGCTTTCCCACCCCTCAGAGGGATTGAACTCCAATGGTCCATGCAAGGGGCACATTCATGCTGGCCCCTGACATAACTTTCCTCTCTTCCCCTATCTCGTTACCACTCCCCATCAGGCTTCCTGGGCTCACCTCCCAAATAAGTAACTTACGCCTAAGTCCTCATCTCAAAATTTGCATTGGCAGCAATACAAAATATGACAATACTCAGTACAGCAGTAGGGCCCACATGGAAACACCATCCCCTCCAGGACTGTCTTTGTGAAATCCAAGAGTCAAAGAATCAAATGTTTGCCTGGGTCATTTCATCCAGGAGTCAGTATAAACTATAGTTCATGGGCCAAATTCGCTCCACAACCCCTTACTACAAGTATAGTTTTATTGGGATACAGCCACGGTCATCAGTCACATATTGTCTTGGACAGCTTCACATTCTTTCTCAGAGTTGATTGGTTGTTACAGAAACCACATGGCCCTCAAAGTCTAAATAGTTTACGGTCTGGCCTTTCATAGAACAAGTAAGTCAATCCTTGATCTAGTCCACTGTCCTAATTTCAAAAAAAGATTTGTCAGGCATCCTTGCTAGAGGAGGGTCATTTTCCTTTATACCTTCTGGGAAACTAGACTATCATTTATTCTTGGTATACTTACTCTTATCAATGTAAAAACCTATTTCACATCTAACTTAAATCTGTTTTTGTGATATGAACCTGTTTCCTCATGTTGTGATCTGGACCTATTTCCTCATGTGGTATCAGAGAAGGTGGAAAAGGGCTAGCTGCCTCCTGTAGTGCCTCCTTCCTAAACATTAAGGCTTTATTACATTACATTTTTACCTCCCAGTGTCCAGGCTGAAAAGTCTTCATTTCCTTCATTACTCATCATAAACCTAATTTATTTTTGTCAACAAGAAACCTACTTTATTTCTGTATTGAGGTAACATTAGTTTACTTTGCTGGTTGTGAATTAAAAGTATAGGGTCTCCCCTGTCGGGTGCTGTTACCACACCACACCCACCACCAAGCTGCCCACAGTTCACCTGGTCCACGTGTGCCCTCCCCACAGGCTCTCGGCCTGCTGCCTCCCGTCAGCCTAATTCTTCAGCTCTTTAAATATTTTACAACCCAGAAACTGTGTTGATCTCTAAATGAGACTTGAGAAGTATGAATAGACTCTGAAGAAAAATTACCTCTCAAGTCCAATCTTTTCCTACTTATTCAATTCAGTTTTTTGTTTTGTGTTTTAATCATGCCCTAATTCTCCCTCTTTGGTGACTTATTAACGATACAGACCCTTAGATTTCAGTCTGCCACATGTACCCACAGATGGTAATTCTTCAAGTTTGAATTTTTCAGTTTCCCAGCCTACACCTGGTCTCTGATAGCAGCATTCTGCTTTGATCCAATGACTTCTCCAATTTATCAATATTACTTTTAATTTTCACCTTGTCCTCAAAATGCTTCATGTGTACCCATTCCGTTTAGTATCTTCTGTAAAATAACAAATATATTCTTTCTTTTCATTTCACAGATAATTGGTGACAGTCTTTTATCTGGCTAATGTCACCCACACAAAGCCCCACAAACTTGGTTTCCTGGGGGTTGTTGTTGATACAGTGATAATAACGTGTTTCTACTTCCTTTTCTGTTACATGAGAGCGCAGCTCATGTACACATTTAGTTTTTCCAGCTTTTCCCTAAGGAGTCATTTTTAGTACTTCTGGAGATCTTTATTAACTTTCTTTCTCATGGCATTTCATTTATGTACCCACTTCTTACATACTTTTGACATCAAAGTTAACTTTCCCATCCACCCCCCTTCATATTTTTAGGAATGGTTTATGATGACCCTGATCATTAATAATTAACAAACAGAATAACAGTTATTACTAATAATTGGTAGCAGACTATTAGCACCCAATAGTCTGCTCTCCAGGATGATGTTTTCCTTTATCTCTCTGCCTTCATATGGGTGTTTTGAACTGTTTCCCTAGATCTGGAGAAAAAAAAAAACTGAATATTCATCAGCATTTGTTGGAATTTTAAACCATGTCAGCAAGTATCTTAGATCATAAAAGGCCAGCTTTCTTTACCACCTTAAACTTTGGTCTTTCAAACCACTGCCTGCCATCCTGAACAACACCCAAGAAGCTCCGTAGCTCCACACATGCAGAGAGGTTATTCAACCTCTTAGACCCAAGGCCCAAATTTCTAAGCTGCCTGTAATCCCTTTAGAAAGTATTTTCAATCTTGAAAAAGTGTCCTAGGCCTTGGCCAATGTAGACTAGAGGTCTCACAACTCTCGGCTTATGATATAATTGGGCTAAGTTATGTAAAATCCAAAATAAGCAAGAACCCTCCCAGGCCTTCTGCTCCCTTATCATTCCCGTGGTCGTCTTTCCCTGTTAGCTGTTCAAGGGCAGAAATCGAATGTCCGACTCTAGGGAAGCACTTAAGCTGCAGACCATGGTTATTTAACCTTGCGTAGCGTAGGCCAAGAGCTGCTGGGAAAGAAAGGAGTGTTCTTGGAACTTGTGGGAATTGTGAGAAGAATGCACTGGCCCTCGGGCTCCATTCTTTCTTTGCTGAAGGCGGGCAGGGGAGGAGAGGGGAGGGGGGTGCCATCAGGGAGCGGCAGGGAAAGGTCTCACCCACAAAATGCATCTCTTGCCACAGGAGCAGGATGATGTAAGACTGACTGCTATCCTCTTATTTGAGAATCTGGCATCCCTAACAGGAAGAAGGTGGAAAGTTTTTTTTGCTGAAGAAATAAAAAAGAGCATGATTTCATTCCTTCTGCACCTCTGGGACCCCAATCCCAAGATTGGCGCTGTAAGTGGTCTGGCCCACAGCCCTGCACCTCCTCTTCTCCTAGCGGCCTCAGTGCCAGAAGCCTGGTCTCGCCGGCCTAGAGGCCAGACCTGAACTCACCACTGCCCACCATTCTGAGTGCTACTCGGGCTGCTTTTTTGCCATCTTGCCAAGTTGGCATCTCCATCCTTAAAACTGAGAAGGTGCCAGCATGGACTACAAAGCCTTTCTCCTCCCTGACTTCCTTTTCAACACTGGTCAACGTTCTTTCCTTTCTGGAAGGGGATCCCAGCATTATGGACTGGGTTGCAGAAAACTGTGTTTGTTTTTGTATTTTTAGGCTTGCCGGGATGTCCTGATCACTAGCATTCCCTTTCTGGGCCTCCAAGAAGTCAGTGGCGTATTAGATCATCTCCTTGATGGTCAGGATCTCCCAAGGGCCAGGGATTTCTATAGGCAATTCTGCATAAAACTGGTGAGCGCACAGTAGGTGACACCTCCAGAAACAGACAGGACAGAAGTCGGGGCAAATCCCAGACGGGCAGACACCGCAGTGAGGAATCCTGGCCAGCACTGAGCTGGCTTGGGAAGACAGTGGTGATTTTTGGTACTTTACAGCATTACCCTCTCTGCTCCTTCCCCTGGTCCTGACTGCGGTCGGGTCGCTTAGATTCCTGAAACACATCTGCTGATTAGCGCTCTAAGTCTCAGTACCTTCCTGATTAAATATAGATTGAACTAGTCATCAGATGTTTTCCGATAGAATAGTTAATGGCTGTGTGAGTGTTCGCTGGTCTTTAGATGTCCCTTCTTGGGAAGCTATGGGATGCTGCCTTTGACAAAGCTCACTTGCCAGTGCCTTCTGTGAAATGCACATCTCCTTTAGGCAAAGAGAAACCAGGAAATCCTGTGGATTCTCCACACCCACTCCTTCACCTTCTTCAACAGCAGCTGGGAGATGATCAGGAGCGCTGCCATCAAGCTCACAGGTGAGGGCACATCCTATTCCCCCGACTGGTGCGTTGGCAGTTTTCCAACTACAGTAGGCTCTGACGGGAAGCTGCCCCAGTGTGTACGCTGCTATGAGCTCCATGGCCAAAGAAAAGGCAGAAAGGAATGCATTTTATGTCTCGCAACACCTCCCCTCGGAGGAACCTGATCTTTTTGTAAATGAAGATTTATACTGATTCTGCCTTCCAGACACTCACTCTCCTCCCACCACGCAGAAGTGGCCCTCCATGCACCCTCTGCTTCCAAGTCATCACTCCTTCTTTTCCCCAAGCCCACTGCCACATTTACCTGTTTTCCTCCCACTCACCCCTGACTTCACCCATAGTCAGCCTCCAAAGTGCTGGTCGAGCAGAGAGCTTTGGTACCAACATGATACAAAAGAAAGCATGTTTGCGTGGGGCCTGCTGACCTTGGCTCTGCAGTGTGGTTCTGGATAATTCACTTACATTCTCTGCATGGCCTCTCTGTCTGATATATGGAATAAAAGAGAAATAAGTAAATCTCTGAGGGCCCATCTAGTCTGCAGTCCCACGTCATATCATGAAACCTGTTTCAAGTATTACAGTGAGCTTGAGCACTTGTTGAGCCACATTTAAAACTGAGTTCAAATTCAGCCTAAGATTCCCTATCAGATCATACACATGATCCCCCCAACTACTTTGTAAAAGTTTTCGAAAACAAGAACCCAGTCTTAGACATTTTAGACACCCTGACAACATCTGGCTTCCCCTGGGAGGACACTGCGTGAGCTTTCCAGATACACACGTGTGAGGGCCACCTGCAGACATCACGTGGGTGGGGGAGGGGTGCCAGGGGATCGTAGATTTGGCTGCTTTATTAGACCAGAACATTGATGTTCTGCCCTGGACTGACGTCCATGGCCACCTGCCCTGTAATGAAATCAGTCTCTTTGTCTCTATCGACTCTAGATGCCATTATTGCCAATTTGACCAGTCAATACCTGATGCTGTTAGACCAGGACCAGCTGACCACACGTGAGTACCGAGCCCAGTCTCTGCCCAGTGTGTTCCTAATTCTTAGAGAGAGAAAATCTAACGCTGCTCTGAGTCCACAGTGGCCCAGGCTTTGGATATCCTAGTGTCCCAATATTGTCTCTGAAGCTCCCTGGACATGGGAATTTCTGCAGGATATAAGCCACCATCAGCTGCCGGTCTTTGCTGGCAGACTTTCCCAACAGACTATGCTGTTCCGGTTGTCTAAATATATTGATTGCAAGCTCAGGGCCTTTTCTTCCTTTATTTCAATGTTAAGATCGATTCTCAATTTGTGGCTCCAAATCCTACCTCTTAGGGTACAGTGTGAGCATGGAGACCTGAGCCCCACATAGGGCTGCCCCTCGATGGGGAGCCTCACAGTGTTTGGACTCTGCTTTCCTTACTCACCTGTGCTGTTCTGTCCATTTCAGGGCTGCAAGCACTTCGGCAAGACCCCTGTGTCAGTGTCCAGAGAGCAGCAGAAGCTGCCTTGCAGAGCCTCCTGAGAAGGTGTAAGGAGATAAGGATCCCTCCATAAAGCATGAGGAAATAAACTGCTAGGCTTTTTCTATAACTGCCTCCTGTCTTCATCCTCATAACTCACAACTTGCAGCATCCTAGCATCTAGCAAAGAGCCTTCCTGTTATTTGATGGAATCAGGTAGAATGACCACATGAAACACACATTGGCACTGAAACACACATTGGCACATTGGGTCTGTCTAGACCCTAGTCTTGGAAGGCTTCACCCTGACAAGAATTTCCAGGACTTCTTTTATTACTTCCCAGCTCCATCCCTTACTAGCCGCGTGACTTGGGAAAATCACTTAACCTCTCCATTCTTCAATTTCCACATCTGTAAAATGAGAATAATAATTATCTACTTCAAGGTGCTATTGTAAGGATTACATGAGTAATGTGTAAAGCATTTAGAAACCTGGCACAGCATCACTGTTAAGTAAATGTTAACCACATAAAATAAATATTAATAATATTAATAAATGTATCATTAGAATCACAACAAAGATTTACATAAGCTCAGTGCTTTGTGCACAAAGCCAGAGGATAAGTCTGCCCGGCATGTAGCCAGGTCTGTGCTGCAGGTGAAGCAGCCTCCCTTCGCCTGGTCAGGAGACCCAGGCTCGGGGAGGTACTCCTGCCCCCCGCTGCTCCTCGTCACTACAATGCCTGATCAAAGCCTTCTTACCTACTCTCATGAAATTCAGACTAGGCTGCCGTCAGCTGAGTGACAGGAGAAATTTAGGTCTCTGCACGCTCCCCAACAATTATTTCTAATAATCCCAACTGCTACTATTCACTGTCAGAGGATCACCGCCGACCCTCCTGGATTCCTTTCTTCCCAGGCCATCTTCCCCAGCAACCCTCTGTGGTGCAGCTCTGCAGTTCAAACATGGGCATATTATCCAAGTGAGAAAAACTTCTCGAGGGTCTCAGGGAAATAGAGATACAGAGGAAAAGCATGTTCAAGTACTCTTGAAGAAATTACAGATTCCTTTTAGTCTCACTCCTGTTACTTGCCTATTATTCGCACATGTAATCATTTTTCAACTTGTGTTTACTTCACCATGGAGAGTCGGCGATATTCTTAGACTACTTATTCAGATAACCCTGCTTTGAAGGACTCTGAATCACATTATTTTGCAATTCAGTCCTCTGCCCTTTCACCCAACAATGAGAGCCAGTGTTCTGCTGGCAAATCAGGGACGTTTAGCTTGGCTGACACTGCTAAGAAAGCAGTTTTACCAGAAAAAGAGGAGAACAAAGATCAAGAGTGGGAATAAAGAAAAGGCTTCCAGAGAAAGAAGTCGGGGGAATTGCTCAATTGGAATTGTCACTGTGCAACCATGGTTTTAAAGGGAAAAACACAACAACAGGCACTACTTTTGGATCCCTCAAGAGAGTCCAAAATGATAACAATGATTTCTAATAGTGTTTTACTATGACTTGATTTGGCCCCCAACCCACCATTACCCTTCAGGTGACCCAAGTATGAAATTCTAGAATACTCGGTCAGTTAGACACAGTGGTAGCCTGTGAGCTAATAGGATCTTTAATCTAAAACCTTGACAGGGTAATTTTCAAAAGTACATAGCTTTTCTTAGAAAATATCATTTCTTGGAATTTCTCTAACACATTAATTTCATGTATCTCTAAAACTTGGACAATAGAAAACATGACAGAGTCAACAGCAGCATGGGGGAGAAACAGTGAAAACTGCCAAAATAGGGATGTGTGTGGGGGGGGGGGTGTGTGTAAAATCCATTAAGTCATGACCTGGAAAGTTGCATTTGCTTCTTACCTCTACTTTACCAAACTTTACTCAGCAAAACACCCTTACTTATTTGTATTCCTCTGGAAAAACTGCCCTTTTTTATTTTTGAATTTAATCCAGCGTATTATGTGTTGGATTTTATTTATTGAAGTATGTGATTATCCTAAGAGCCAGATCAATTTGGAGAATAAAAAAATTTATAAATTTCTGTGACTCACAGATTCTTTTTCAATTTGGGAGCCATGAAAAAACACAAGATAAGAAATCCTTCCTCCTCTGTTATGTTCCACTTTCTACAAATATTCTCAGCGGTAAGTCCTGAGGATTAAATTGACCAAAGTCCTAAGACCTTCTTAATAGCACAGTGATCAAAATGAAACTCTCTCTTGGATTTGGAGACCCTGAAGAATTGCTTATTATTAGCCTGTAAAACAGATGAACCAGGACTATTAAAATTTTCTAGGAAGGACAGGGGGCTAGAAATCATCTCAACTCCAATCCCAATGGAATCATAGGAAAATCATTAAATACACTGTTAGGATAATTTCCCAGAGAAATCAGGTGGCCCTCAGAGTGGTGGAGAGAGAGATTTACTTGTCACACCAGTGGGCACAGTGGGATAGCTCCCAAAAGGCTGAGCACCCAAGAGTAAAAATGGCAGGGTTTTATAGGATTTGTATGAGGAAACTTGCTATCCCATCCATCATAGCATAAGCATTCTTTATTGTTCGGGAAGAGGGTCAAGATAGCCGTGGCTACCACTGTGAACCAGCAGTGCAGGACACCCAGCAACTTCTCTGCTCCAGCAAGCAGCAGAATCTTAGGAGCAGACACCCCCAAGCAGTAGACTTGGGAAACTTCCTGCTTCAACCCCACATCCGAAACACAGAGGCTGTGCTCAGGGTTGAGATCATGAGAATGTACCAGGCATGTAGGTGGGGTTAACAGGCCTGAGGCAAGGATTGTGGGATGTCAGTTTCCCAATCTGTCATGTAGAGGTTAGAATAAAGCCTGTGGGACTATCACAACTGGCTTTATCAAGAGATAAGGAGGGTTAAAGAGCAAAGGCTCTAATAATGAATGACAAAACTCAGGGAGACAGATTTAAACCTTGACTCCTGTTTCCTTACTTGTCAACTCTTACTAAACATTTTTCTCAAAGTCAGTGTCATAGAATTGACTTCTAATAACATTAGGCAGCAAGCCCATTGCTCAGTAACAAAACTGTGCACCATGTCCATGTAAACAGTCAACCATTACATTCTTAAGAGATGAAAGGTACTTTGGAAGATGCCTCATCATTATCCCATAGCTATTTAATTTTATTAGGTGATGATCATCCAGTTTTTTAACTAGCTTTGCATCACACCTGACTACAGCAATTTCTCTTGTTCAATATTTATGCAGGGGAATTTCTGGACATAGAATCCAATCATGCTTCTTTATCAAATATTGTCATAATGCACATCTGGGTTGTATATGATTTAATAATATGCAAGCCCTGAGCTTTTCATATTCATCATTTTATTCCTGTCAGGCAAAGCTACAGATTTGTACTCAAAACAAGGATGTCAGACAAAACTTTCCTTTGATGAGAAAATTTCATGTTACTATTACAGAAAATTCCTTTGCACTCTGTGTTCCCAGCCAATTTGGTCTGCTGATTATTTCATAATGGACACTCGTTTGACATCACATAAGCTTTCTTCTTCCAGCCAATGCTTCTGTCTTGAACATCATAGATCTGTTAAATACCTAAGTCCCCTCCCCTGGAATTCTGTATCTGTCTCCTTTCTAGAGATGCATGGAAAAAACAGTGATAACAGAGAGAAGCTCTTTATGTTTGTCCTTTCACAGGAAATTGTCCTCATCCTGTGAATTAGAGAGAATAATTCTCTGTTCTTCTCCTGCCCACATTTTCAACCTCCAGCCTACACTTTCTAAAACAACAGTGTTTCCATCTGGCCTTGTTAACCCTTGGCTGAAAAACCACACTTCCCCACATGATTGCTGTTTTGAGTGTAAATCTATAGCTTTAAATCTGATGGGAATAAATAAAAAGACAAATTTGTAGGTGCTTTGGTTGTCACAGCAGGGACTCCTATCATGCCATCAGCTTTCTTATTTGTCCCCAAATGCGTGAACTGCCTGAAAGACCAAAGTAATTGAAAGGCTTGCATATCCCTCTGACTTCTCAGATATTAACGGAAATTGCCTCCTCCTGCAGTTGCTTTCTGGCTCAGTGTTCTGAACAGGCCATTCCAAGCATTGACTACAGCTTAGTCCATCAGGGGAAAAAATTCTCAGTGGACTGGTCGGTGGATAGCAGGACTACTGGTCTGCTCGGTTCTGCTAGTCCTGTACTAAGAATGGTCCAAACCCTCCCTCCCCACTTACCCCCTCCCTTCCCCCTATCTTCCCTTCCCCTTTTCTCTGTCTCTTCCCTCCCTCTCTTTCCTCCCTCAGAGGAAAAGCAGCTGACAAACCCATACATCCTTTTCATCATGCCCCCATACAAAGTACGCAGCATCTTAACTTTTCTTAGCTTATCTTTCAAGCCATCTCCACTAGCTGTGATGCTCATCTTACAAATAATCCAAATGCCTATGGCACACTGTAGGGTAAAGAAAATATCAGGCTTTTCTGCCCTTCCGCCATCAGGATAGATGATGGATCCTTGTCCTGAATGTATGCCTGATGGCGGGCACCTGGAGTAGGGTGTGGGCATAGGTAGATGGGATTCAGCTGAGCTAAGACTGTGCTTTTTTAAGGGCGGCGTCACGGGGACGCCAGCAGCAGCAGTAGAAGCCGAAGCCGAAGCCGAAAGAGAAGCCGAGAAGCAGTAGAACGAACGCTAGAGAGCCCAGATAGAGTGAAGACTTGCCAGCCTCTCAGCCCCCCACCCAGCACCCCTGCCTGCCATATGCCTGGTGAACCCCAATAAAAGACCTGCAAAAAACCCACTAAGGACTCTGACTCCTCCTTTACCCAGTCTGCATGGGATCAGAGAACCTGCACTGTGCCCAGTCCGGCCTTTACACAGACTAATATGTGTGTGTGAATGTGGGTGTAAGAAATAGAATATTTAGAAAAAGATAGAACTGATAAACCATGAGGTTGAAAAGTATTTATCTCAACCAAAAGGAAAGTGATTGACAATTTGTGTGAGCACACAACAAACTGTTAAAGGGAATGCTGAGTGCATTCCCTAGCCCCTGAAGCTCTGCGCAAACTACTTAACAACAAGAGTTCACAAGTCCCATATGCACCTGAACTCAGTCACGAGCTGCGCAGCTGAGTTGGGGAGTTCTCAAATTAGCCAATTGTCTGTCCTGTTGCTAGGTAAGTCATAGTTCCAGAGGTCTTTGGTCCGAGATTCCTGCCTGCCACTCCACACCCCTACCAGACCCTATCTGAATATCAAGAACATTCCCTGTTTCGAGGTGCTTAAAAGTGTCCTGGACTGTTGGTTCTGGGAAGAGAGGTTCCAGGCAGAGCAGATCGGATGGGGCTTCCCAAATCTCAGGGCGTCTGCTGTCAATACTTCTGCTGTCAGTTATTAGGAAAGATGTGGAGTGTCACAAGCAGGCCCCCTAAAATGCAATTTGGAGACCTTCGGAAGCAGCTTTGTGCCAGGTGTCTTGAAGACTCCACAGGAATCTTGAATGAGGGTCTGCAGGATGTGGTATGGCCCCCACGTTGCTCTGCAAAGGTCATGATACTTAATGTACCAGGAAATGCCCTCCTGCCTTCTGACCCCCACCCCAGGTCAAGATGACTTTAGTCTCAGCACTTTCTACCTCCTCCTTCAAGGCTACATCACATTCTATCTCAGGTGACCCTCACCTGGTCTGCGGCCGAGGGACCAGCAGACACTGGGGAATTCTCCCATCCCTTCTATTTCTATTCTCTTTGCAATCAATTTTTGTGCCATCATAATCCTCTTATCTTCCCTCAAAGCCTTCTCTTTCAATCTTCAAGCGTTTATTTTGGAAGTTTCAAAACACATTAAAGACTTAATATTGAAAGTTGCTTTCTCCTCGCACACCAGCTGCAACAACGCTTACTGTTATAGAAAACCTGTGAATGGCTCTGCATGACTAGAAGAAAGGTCAAGTATGAGGATGTTCAGAAAAGAAAAGAAGGCATGAAATTTAATAAGCAAGACAGCATCTCTCTGCAACATCAACTTAACTGCTCCCCATTTCGCCACCAATTTATTAACCCCTGTTTCCTCTAACTGCTGGAATTTCTTTCTCAAATAGTTGAGTTGTCATATTTGCTAGTTTTTGTTGTTTTTTTTTTTTTTCAGACTTCACTCTCCCACAGCATTTGAAAGTACTAACCACATTGTATCAGGAAAGGAGCTAGTAAACAGCTACTCCATCCTAACTAAAGAGGAAAACATTATTAGAAAGATACTAATACATCTCTTCCCAAATAAAGTAGTCAAGTTTTGGTTTCAGGATCTGCATCCAGGCCTGGCATTTTCAAATCTATCCCTCTAACCACAGTAGAAATTAACTCCATAATAACTTCTAATAAATGCAATTGGTCTCAATGAAACATTGTCCTAATGTCATAGTTGTCAATAAATTTAAGTCTGCCTCCTTGTAACTTCTGTATATACATGAATCTTCACTTAAAGGACAGTTTGGCGTAAAATGCTGGACCTAGATCAGACACAAAATTTTGGGTAAGAACACATTGGTACATTATGGAAAGCAGTAAGGAGGTTCCTCAAAAAATTAAAATAGAATTACCATATGATCCAGCATTCCCACTTCTGGCTATATATCTGTAGGGTAAATGAATTAATCAGGCTTTTTTACGCTACTAGCCTCCGTGGCTATCACCTGTGGCCTTGATCGTATTAATGCAGAAGGCTCCATGGGTGTGGGGTGCAAATTCCTGATTATGGACATGGGTTATGGGTGCGTGTGTATGCATGTTCAAGTGTGCACACCTGTGCCTGGGAGGGTGGAGATAAAAAGGTGGCATCCCCCTGAGGTGGGGGCTCAAGTTGCTGTCTCCCTGCTGAATTGATTCCCCCGCTTACCAGTAAAACCTGTGAAGATGATGCCGAGGGCTCCAAAATTCTCTTTTAAGGTGTTAGAACTGATGGTGCACCTACCCGAACTGGGATGGTTGCACAACAATATCTCAAAGAAATGAAATCAGGATCTGGAGGAGATACCTGTAGTTCCCTCTTCATTGCAGTATTTTCATAATAGCCAAGATATGAAAACACTCTAAATATCCATACTGAGGCCAATGGACAAAGGAAATGTGGTATACACACAAAATGAAAGACTATTCAGCCATGAAAAAGGAAATACCACTATTTGTGATAACATGAATGAACCTGGAAGATACTATGTTATGTGAAATAGACCAGCTAAAGACTGTATTCTTATATGCGGAATCTCAAATAGTCAAGCTCATAGAAGTAGAGTAGAATGGTGGTTGCCAAGGAGACTGGGGGTGAGGAAAAATCGGGGGACATGATGGGTAGAAGGTGTCAATTGTTATTATGCACAGTGCCTATAGCTAACAATATGGTAATATACACATAAATTTTTCTAAGAGGAAAGATCTCATGTTAACGCACACACACACAAGTAATAGAAAAGGGAGTAGAAGAAAACTTTGGGGAGATAATGGATATGTCTAAGACCTTGATGATGACGATGGTTTTTAAGAGTATACTTAACCCCAAACTCGGAGTTGTATATATTAAATATGTTAATTTTTGCATGTCAATCATGTAAAGTGGTTTAAAAAATTAAAATATTTTTAAAAGAACACACTCTTGGGCCTCCCCGGTAGCGCAGCGGTTGAGCGCTGGGTTGCGAAGCTCCCCGCATCCTCTGCAGTGCCAGTTCGATCCCCAGCTGCTCCCCGGACACCAGAGGAGGGTCCCACATGGCACGCAGACCTCTCCTGCTGCCCGCTGCTCCCCTCAGCAGTGTACCTCGGTCCCTCTGCCTGCTCTGCTCCCCGCTCTGGCTCTGGTGAATTCTCTCACCCTCCCATGCTTCTGACTGTACCCAATGCTTGTATAAATAAATAGATAAATCTTTAAAAAAAAATAATAAATAAAAAATAAAAGAACACACTCTTCATTGAAAAATCCTTTAAAATTAAACATAATACAGATCAAAAACTTCTAAAGGATAGTATCTCTAATGAGTTTCTTAATCATTGTCATTTCAACCACAGTTCTGTTGAAATGTATTTATCAGTATCAGAAAAATACAGATAACTGTTTGTAATAAAAGCATATTTTAAATTCCATTTAAGCCCATTCATTTCACCTCCCACAGCTTTTTTGCTTTGATGAAAGATGAATAAGAAATAAACAGAAGGCCAATGCTTCAAATTGATCTACCTGTATACCCCCCTGAACAATCCAAGCATGTATCCATGTTAGAGAAAATTGCTCTCTCAAATACACAATCACCAAATAGCTCAGGCATGAATGATGGGTCCTACAAAAGGAAAGGGGAGGAGTGTGCCAAACTGAGGCCTTGTGTTTGACATATACAGAAGAAAAGCCCCAAAGGGACGTCTGAATTGTATTTGTTCTCAGACAAGAAGGAAGGAGACCCCCGTGGCCATAGTGTGATGAATTTCACTCTGACATTCAGTGCTTCAGTCTCCTACAGGATTAGGGACCCCAACATGTGGTGCTTGAGTCAACAGGATGAAGCAAGAGATTGCTACTTGGGATGGAATAATTGTATCTGCCTTTTTCCATTCAAAGTTTCCTTTTATTCATGGCACTGAGGGAAACCTCTCTAATCTTGGTTTTCTTAATCAAGTTGTAGAAAGTGTTCTGGACCACAGATGGGGTCAATCAAACTTAATAATACCGTAGGGCTGAGGCTTCTCTGCAGACACATTTGAGTTTAATTCTTTAATTTTCAGACAAAAAACTCAAGGCCCAGGGAAGTTAGCAATTTTTCCAAGTGCACACAGCTAGCTCATGCAAAGGCTCGTGAATATTCCTCATCCTGAGATTTTTAAAAAGGAGACAAAAGCCCACCTGGATTCGGGTTTGGGTGAACACAGGTTGTGTTTATACAATGACTGGAGCTGAGTGCAGAAGTGGGCACCCGAGGGGAAGGAGAAAGAACGTGTCTATGCAGAAGTCAAGTATGGGTAATGCAGATGCTTTAACTCAGCCACAGCAGGCTTGGAGATTCCCACAAAGCCTATTACCAGCGCCCTGTTGCCTAGTGGGCTTGGGCGCCACAGGGCCTGAGGCTGGTGACTGAGATGCTCTGTCCTCGGCACCTGAGGGTGCCAGCTCCACACTCCGTCATCGTCTGTTCTCTGCCATCCACTGCTACACACACTTGAAGTCCTTCTTCCTCGCACTCCGAGGCTTCTCTGCAGACACATTGGCCACTCTGGGCTGGAAAAACAAGCAAGATGGATGCTTAGAGGCACCTTGTGGTGGTAGAACAAAGCACCTCACCTCCTGTAAGGCGAGTGAATTAATCAGGATTTTTGCACCACTAGCCTCTATGGCTATCACCTGATGGCCTTGATCGTGTTGATGCAGAAGTCGCTTGGGATCATGGGCGCGGGGCACACGGCCTGATTGTGGATGCCTGGAGTGTGGTGTGGGCATGCGTGAGTGTGCACACGTGAGCTTAGAGGAGGGGATATAAGGGTGGCGTCACCCAGAGACGCACTTAAGGAGAGGACGAGCTGCGTGATTATGGAAGAGGCAAGCCCACTAGACGACATGAGAGCAAATGCCAGGGAGCCCAGGAAAAAGGAAGCACAGAAAATTTGCAGGGTTTGGGGGAGGGGAGCAGGCAACCCTGCCTCACAACATCTCCAAAGTCACTGTGTAGTAACTAGAGAGCTATAGAAAGAAAATCCTAGAAGTGTGAAGTGAGGCATTTTGTTCCAATCAGAATAAACGGATGTTGAGGCTGGGGTCAGGTTTTCTATCTCTTGGTCCAAGTGAGGTGGTATCTCTGCGAACTCCAGCCCTCTGCCTGACTGCCATCCAGGGGAGCCAGAAATCAAGTGTAAAGCTTCAAGAACCTTAGCTAATAGCAGAATGAGCAGGCTCAGAACAGAGACAAAGAAACAAGACTGAAACTTGCATTGAAAGAGGAGGCAGGAAACTCAGGCCAAAAAGGAAATCTTCATGGACCCCTCCCCCTTAGGCTCTTCTAGGCTAGCAAATAATCAATCAGACACATTCATAAGAGGAAAAAGTCAAAGAGTTTAATAACATGTAGACCCCCTGTGTGTCTAGGAGAGACCCAGGATGACTGAGTTAAGGCTTCAGATGCCATCTGAAATACCTAAGACAGAAGGATCTTGGGGGGTGAAGAGGGAGGTCAGTTAAGTGCATTAGCAGGGAAGGCAGGGCAGACGATGACTGACTTCCATGCAGATGTAAAGGCTGCCTCCTCCCTTGAAAAGAGTTAAGGAGAAAAGGTCTTCCCAGTGATCTCAGAGAGACACCCTTACTGAGAGAAGTTTACATGTAAAGGTCTTTTTAAAAAACAACTTCCATCCACCCTTCATAGCAACCCATGAAATCAACCTTTTGTACAACAGATATATTTGGGGGTGGAAGTTTTGATCCCCTACAGAACACTAAAGGCCAAATAGCCCATAAAAACAAATCAGAAATGAGATAGGGAGGAAAGCAATGAGCATTCCTAAGCTTCGAGGCTGAGCAGCCAGGTGTCTCTAGAGAAGAGTGACAAGGTCCGCCAGCTGGCTGTGATGAGGCCAAAATTAACCCAGAACATGGTTTGTTATAAACCATGAGGGATTCAGGGGAAGGGGCTTGGCAGGTACAAACCATGAGGGGGAGGGTCCGGCTCCCACATTTACAGATGGGGAACTGAGGGCAGTGACTTGGTTCTGTCTCTAGCCCTACCCCCTTAGTTATGTAGGTTTCGACCCACATCTGTGTACCCCAAATTACATTCTTTGATCCTCAGAACCACTTTATCTTTGGAATTGCCCCCTAAAATTTTAGACTGAAAATTCTTATGGTCAAAAGATGAGCTGGCCCTTACCATCACATTTCCCCCAGAGGGGACACACACCACAAGCTTTCTTGTCTGAGGCAGGCAGAGTACAGCGCTCTCTAGTGAGAGTGTAATTTCTACCCTGACAGTGGAGAATGTGCATCTTGCAAACCGTCAGAGGCAGTATCCTCTTGCTTTTCTCATCTCGAGCACATACACCCAAGGAAGATCTGAAAAGAATTTTTTAAATTATGTTAGTTACAGGATTTTCGTTCTTAAAAACTGAAAATGAGAAAGGAAAGGGGAGGGTCCATGCTCAGACTCAGGTGTGGCCACTATAAAAAAAAAAAAAAAGGGGGGCCTCCCCTGGTGGCACAGGAGGTTGAGCACAGTGAGGTGGAGCTGTCTGCAGCCTCTGCAGTGTCGGTTCCATCCCGGCCGCTGGCTGGCGAGGGTCCCACATGGTGTGACAGACCTCTCCTGCTGCCCGCTGCTCCCCTCAGCAGTGTATTTCAGTCAGTCTGCCTGTTCTGTTCCCCGCTCTGTCTCTGGTGGATCCTCTCACCCTCTCGCGCATCTGGCCTGTACCCCAGTTCTTGTATAAATAAATAAATAAATCTTTAAAAAAAAAGGAAAAAGCAAAACAGAGGCCTTCGTGCCAAACCCTATATCCCCAACACAAGCACTTAATAACTAATCTCACTGTAGTTGTAGTTTCAACCTTTTCCCAAAGTGTCATTCTAAACTGACAAACATGCAGTTTCCTGTCAGCACCTGTGAGGTCATCTGCATAAGACTCCTTTGCCTTCCCCTGAGGGAAGTTTCTTTTCCTGAAATAATCTTTTCTTTTGCTAATAGCTTTACCCTACCCACTTTGTGTCTATAAATACCCTCCATTTTGTGTAACCCCCTCAGAGTATCTAGAATGTTGCTTGATCATTTTGTGATGCCAATTAGACTTCTATTATTTGTAAATTTTGGTTTTTAGCACTACTCACAGAAAAAAAAATGAAGCAGAAAAGCAGGTCCTCTTGATGATTAGGGCCCAGCCCCCTCTAGTCTTCAAAATGAACTATTTTGTTCTTTGTTTGCTTATATTTCATAAACCTACATGTCTAGTGTGTCTGGTTTCATCTAGAACAAATCGGACACAGCAAATCAGAAGGGGAGGAAAGTTTTGCAAGCAACAGCTGGTAGGTTGACAAGGAAAGAGAGAAAATCATGAGAAAATCATCCTGCAAAAATCATGCAGGATGGGACCACTGGCTGTGACTGCAGGAGAAGGCAGCTCTTCCTGACCCAGCAGTGCTGAGTCTATGTTCAAAACACAGCAATATCCGCAGCTGGTGACCGAATCGTCAAGAGACTATCCAACTGTATTTTCCAATGTTACTTTTCTTTTTTTCTTTTTTTTTTAAGATTTATTTATGCATTCAAGAACTGGGGTACAGGCCAGAGGTGTGTGTGGGGGGGCGGGGTGTAAGAAGATTCACCAGAGACAGAGTGGGAAACAGAACAGGCAGATTGAAATTGAAATACACTGCTGAGGGGAGCAGCAAGTCAGGAGAAGTCTGCTGCGCCATGTGGGTTGCTCCCTGGACGTCCAGGGATCGAACTCGTGCTGCGATATCTTCGTAGATTGAGTCTGAACCCCTTGCTCCACGAGGGAGGCCCCCAGTGTTATTTTTCAAAGTATCTATGTTTACAATGTAGTTTAGAAATATTTCTTTAAAAATTGCCACTGTTTTTCTTAACATTGATGCTAAAATGGTGAAAAGCGGACATTTTAAGTCACTAGTATAAACAACACATTTCTGAATGCCGATGGATAAGGAAAGCATTGCTGTAGTGAAACTTTAGACAACGCAATTTTGCATAGTAGCTGGACTCTACACCACAGTCCCCTGAAGGAACGTAACTCCGCCTGAAATTATATTTCTTGTCTTATGTTAAGCTTGCCCCACCCTGTTTCTGAGTATAAAAACCTTCTGATTTGTACAACTTCTTGCAGTGCCTTTCCGGGAGCCCATCCTGCTGGAGGGGAGGCTGCTCGATTCATGGATCATTTAGTGACTCCAATAAGATCTCTAAATTTGTGGATTTTATTTTTTTCTTATTTTGAAGATTTATTTATGCATACAAGAACTGGGGTGTACAGGCCAGAGATGTGGGGGGGGGGGGCGGTGAGAGGATTCACCAGAGACAGAGTGAGGAGCAGAACAGGTGAATTGACTGAAATACACTGCTGAGGGGAGCAGCGGGAGAGATAGGAGAGATCTGCTGCGCCATGTGGGTCAGCTCTCTGATTGGGGATCAAACTCATGCTGCAGTGGCTGCGGATAGCTTCATAGTGCTGCATCCTAACCCCTTGCGCCACCAGAGAGGCCCCAGATTTTATCTTTTAACAAGTTCTATTATATTTTTCCCTGAGCAAGAGCTAAATATACAAAACAAGAACATCCTTTTTCCCTGTTTATTTAATCTTTAAATAGAATCGAACAACTCAAATGGTAGAGGCTTCTCAGGGCCACCTAATTTGTCACTAGTATCTTACATGAAAACTCACACCATATCTCTAAACAGGTTGCAGATAAACTAAATGAATCCAAAAAATTGGAAAGAGGCATGAAAATAAATCAAAGTCAACAATGATCAGTAGAGAACAGCAGCCTAGAAGAGTGTTGGGGAAGCAGCACCTCCCATCTAACAATGACTGGGAACTAGGAAATCATTCCATTTATCTTTAAGTAAAATGGAAGTAAGCAAAAACAGAGCTTACCCACACTCATAGGGCATTTTACAAACACATCTAGAATTTTGCAGTTTCTCCCAGGGCTGACATGCAGGCACTGACTCTGTCACAGGCAGGGCTAAAAAAAGGGGGAAAGGAAGATACAGATACAGTTACCAGAAGAGTTTCTTCATGTTAAACAGCTATTATTTTAATTGTTGAACCAGGTTCTATAATAGTCTCAACCGCAACAAGACTGTGGAATTAAAAAAAAACACACAACACTAAGCAAAGCATTTTATAAGAAATAGTGATCCCAGGAACACCCTACAAATCACCTCACTGGTCTTAACAGCCAGTATTTCCTATTTCTCGTTGCACATTTTACATTGTGATATTTAATCCTCCTGGGCAAGTGGCCATTAAAGAAATGAGGAAACTGAGGCCCCAAAAAGCTAGGAAACTGGTGCTAGTTTGAACATTCAACACTGAGTGAGGATTTAAGTCCTTTTCTATCTGAATCCATGACCCATCGAGCCCGCTCCCTTCATCAAGAACTTGATGTTTATAAACCTCTGTTTGGGCTGAGTTTTGCGCACTGTGCCTTAGTGGGACAGAAAGCAACAACCTAACTTATCCTATACATGGAGAACTCCCAGGGATGCCAAGGTGACCTAGAAAAAGCTCTTCCTTGTAAATTCCTGAGTGGTCTCCCCTCAACAGTGAGCCAATGTCTGGAGGTACTTGTATTGATAAACTCCTTTCCATCACTGTGTGTTTTCTAGAAACTGATGAAAAGTCAACCATCATTTCAATTTTGACAGGAAAACACCTGGGCCCAGTTTATGAGCGAATAATTGCCATTTCCTTGGCTGAGCCTGATTACAGTGAAAAAGCTAGAACATCCCTTGCTCTCTCTACTTCCCGCCAGTTTCATTACAGTGAATTTGGTGACACGTACACTCCCATCATAGAAATAGTGGTTTATTGGCTATATCTATAATGGCAGTTTGAAGAACATGTTTTATGCATGTAAAACTTTAGTTCCTCACGTTGGAAAACTTAGGAGTCTAGACATGACAGTAAAATCTTGTGAACAATTCAGAAACTTGTAAAAAGGTAGCCGTGTGAAGCTTGCCTGCCATGTCCAAAAATGTAACAAGGACACTCATTCTTTAAACATGTCTCTTTAAAAATGGTATTATCCTAAATGCAAAGCAGTATTCTGACTGGAAAGCTGTATTATAAAAGGGACATGAATGGGAAAGTGGTGCTATATGAAAAAAAGTCTGTGAATTAGTCAATAGTATTGTACTAATACATCTGTCTTAGTTTTGACCAACTAAGTCATGTCAAGTTATGTAGACACTGATTGTATGAAACATGTAAAAGGGTATATAGAAACTATATTTGCAGCTTTTCTAAAATCTAAAGGTATTCCAAAATAAAATGGCTTTCAACAGTATTATCTAGATTAGTGCTTCTCAATCAGGAGTGCTGTTGCCTCCAAGGGGCATTTGGCCATGTCTATTTGGTTGTCACAACTGGAGGGTGATACTGACAGCTGGCAGGTAGAGACCAGGGATGCTATAAACATCTTAATGTACAGGATAGGCCCCCATGATGAGAATTACTGGCCCATGTGGTGACAGGCATCTGAGAAGGTATGATCCTATGCCTTGGAATCACATATAATGTTACAAACCAGTGCTTCCTCAATAAAAGCTTATTTTTTAATTCATCCTAATTAGATAACAAAAAAATGAAAGGATCAACTTTAAAGCATAATAATAATAACATAATAATAATAAATGGGTGTTCAACTTTATTCAATACTTTTGCTGTAATCCATTGATATAATACGATTTTTACTTATTTTTTCTCTAAATATGATGAAATGCATTAATTGATGTTAACTAACTCTCCATTCTGGAATAAATTCTACTTGCCTCTGAAAAAAAAAAAAAAAAAAAAAGAATTATCAGGCTCAAAATTCCAAAAGTGTTGGGGTAGGGAAAGTTTACTTACTATACTAAAAGTAAAATTCAATGATAAAGTCATGTAAATTAGTTCCATATGATGATTAAAAGTTCATTTGCTAATCACAAGGATCAAATTTCAGATTTGAAATGTTTGCTGTAGCTGTTTATAATTACTTCATGAAAACTCACTGATAGAATTAAATTGAAGAACATAGCTTTGCTGCTTCACAGCTCGGTTAATAAACTCTTTGTGTCACCTAAAGCACGTACCTTTACTATTTTAAAACAAAATGTCTTCACATCAAGACTAAACATTGATGGGGAAGGGAGAAATAAAGGAGCAGAGTTTAATGCATACGGAGCTTTATTTGGGGAAGGTGAAATTATGCTGGGGATGGTGGTGATGGTTGCAGTTATGGGAGCGTATGGACTTGTACATTTAAAAAATGGTTAAAATGTGATTTTTATGTTATGTTAAAATATTTTACAATTTTTTAAAAAGCCTACTGATACAGCAGGTATTTTAAGACCTCAACTTTGGAGGCCAACAAACCTGGAATTTTTTGTTACAGGTTTATTTTAAGAGTAGTTATTGTTATCCACATCTTCCAAAAACACAGATCTGAGAAACACCCTTATTTAAAACTGTCCTCAAGTTTGCTGATGAGTAAAGAAAATTCATGCCACATCGCACTTATAAAATGACTGAAGCAGACATTTCAGAAGACATATATAATCTCCTTTGCAATAAAAAAAAACCAGCTGCATCAACTGTACATTTTTCTCTTTAATTTTAGAAATATCTGTGCAGGTCATTCAAAGAACAAATACATCATGACTTTTCTGACAACCCAACATTAATAAACTCTCTGAGAGCCCAGAAATGAACATGCAGTTTTATATAAATTATGCTCTCAATTCTATACTTAGAAAAAGTCCATTAAAAAAATCAGGAGAAAACTAAATCAGCTTTTTAAAATCCTTTAGTTTCTTAGCACCATAACATAGATCAAGTTAAACTTTCACATGAAAGATTTGAGTTTAAATTTTCAGAATCACCAGCCTTTTGTTGAGTCTATCTGTGGCAAGTGAGAAAAAGCCTGTTACCCAGTCTGCCCGCTGACCTCCTTCTTCCACTGGGCCAGAGATGACAGGAAAGACAGTCATGACAATTAGGGGCCAGGAAAGACTGCAGCAAGGACTTGCACTTGCCAGAATGCTCGTGTCCTTGGACAGACCCAGGAGCAGCTCACCTTTTTGCACACACCGGACATTCTTCATCTCGGGACTCCACTTAAGGCTGGATCCACAGAGAAATGTCGCAGGACCGTCTAAGGACATGCCACCTGAACAAGACAATGTCACCGTCTCGCCAACTGTGTATAAAGGCTTGTGGGGATGACCCTGCAGGCCATCCATCAGTGCCGGTAGCACACAGGCAATTTCTAAATGTGAAAGAGAGCAGAACACAAAGGTCATTGCTTTCCTAACCATCTTTGAAAAAAAAAAGATGACAGCCTGGAATGGGTCTAAAATTCTTGCTTGGATCTTTCCCACCAGAGGACAAGGAGGAAGAGGTGAGCTCGCTCCTCAGGGGTCCTGAAAGATTTCTACCACACCCACCCACACCCACCCACCCCCCCAACTGTGCCTGGCATGTGAATGAGCAATGAGTGACTAAAAGACCAAAGCAGGTCCTCCACACCTTGTGCGCAAAGCAATGGGACAGTTTAAGATAAATAAGCCTCATAAATAGTCTAGTCAGCTGATAAAACCACATTTGTCACAACTACCACTTACCTCGCTAGTCTAGTAAAGCCCAGCAAAATTTTTCTGAGATGTTTTCATTGCCTAGCATTAAATAGCCCATGTCTAATTAGATATTTTGTTATCTGAAACTTATAACACATTTGACTTTGGAACCATAAAAGTGTTAAGTGTTATTTGGTTTCCCATCTCTATTCTTTCTTGATTATATTTTTAGCTCAAGTGTACTTGAAAAAAAAATGGCAAGGAGAAAATTGAGAAACACGCATAGTTGTGGAAAGCAAGTCAGAAATGACTTTACAAAAAGAATCTCACAATCTCTGTCATGAACTTTGGACAAAATACTGCTCTGTTTGTGAACCATTTTCATCAGAAATCCATTTTTGGTAAGAAGTGAGGCTGGTTGGTCCTACCTGGTGGCGCAAGGGGTTAAGCACAGCACTGTGAAGCTATCCACAGACTCTGCAGCATGGGTTTGACCCGCGGCTGGCCTGGGAGCTACCCACATGGCGCAGCAGACCTCTCCTGCCTCTCCTGCTGCTCCCCTCAGCAGTACATTTCAGCCAGTCTGCCTGTTCTGCTCCCCACTCTGTCTCTGGTGGATCCTCTCACCCCCACACCTCTGGCCCATACCCCAGTCCTTGTATGCATAAATAAATCTTTGAGGGAAAAAAAGTGAGGCTGGTTTAATATCCAGTTTGCCTTTGATCACAGGGTGTAGACATTGAGGGCTCCTAAGGGAAAGATTGGGATTTCTACCTAGACCCTTCCTGTGTGACAAGGCTAGATTCTAATTTTTGATCCCCACGCTTTGTGAGACTGCTTGAAAACTCTACTGAGTGTTTCAGCCTCTGCAGCTTTCTCCTCAGTTTAGCTCCTTCCATCATATGTATTTTTATTTCTATCTTCAAATTTACAAATACTTCAGAGAGAAAGACATTATCAAATGCAATCACCACCTTAGATCTCCCTTCTGTCTGGAATCTTGGACCTCCAAACTTCCACTGCTTTTTGGTAGTTCTTTGATATTCTTAGAAATATTTTCTTTTCATTTTCTAGTGTTTTTATTTATCTTGGTAGTAGAAAGATTGTTAAACCAGCAAATGGATCACAACATAAACAAATATGATGCTAGATTAGCGTTTTGAATTTAGAATATATAATACATCCACAGCAGCACACAGCATATTTGACAATTTAGGCACTCAATAAGTGCTGTGTATACACACACACTAGATATACATATTAGAATGCAAGTATATTAGAACACACATGTACTCCTAAAAATGACGCATGGAGATGAGCAAGAATGGGACAGAAACAACTCTTAAGGAAACAGTGGTCAAGAATTTTGTTATTTGGGCCTCCCCTGGTGGTGCAGTGGTTGAGCACTGGGCTGCGAAGCTGCCCACAGGCTCTGCAGCGCCGGTTCGATCCCCAGCTGCCGGCCAGGGTCCCACATGGCGCGCAGACCTCTCCTGCCATGCCTGCTGCTCCCCTCAGCAGTGTATTTAGTCACTCTGCCTGTTCTGTTCCCCGCTCTCACTCTGGTGAATTCTCTCACCCTCCCACGCTTCTGACTGTACCCAGTGCTTGTATAAATAAATAAATAAATAAATCTTTAAAAAAATTTTTTTCTTATTTGAAAAATGACATTAATGCACAGATTCAAGAAGTGCTTTGAATATCAAGCAGGATGAAGACAAATAAAAGCACACTCAGACAATCAGAGTAGGGATGTTGCTAAAATACAGGCCAAAAAGTCTTAAAAGCAGCTAGATATGTGAACACAGAAATAGTAAGACTGAGAGTTGACTTCTCTCGAGGAAACAATGCAATTAGAAGGCAACAGAGTATCTTTAAATGGTTTAAAGCTGCTACCCTAAAATTCCTTACACAGATTTTAAAAACAGACATGTTTAGATTAAAAGGTGAGGCAATTTTTTATTGGTGGTTTCACAATCAAGGAAAAGAAACCTTTCCAGCAGAAGTATCTCACTTTTGGCCTTATTACTCTTAATAAACATTTACCCTTGGCCAATGGCTATTTCTATTTTATTTCAGTAAGTTCAGCAAGAGCTCCAGGAGGACAGGCAAAGGGGAATCGGGGGGTGGGGACAAAGAGAAAGAGGGAGAAATCCTGCAAATCAGTAAAGAAAGTGACAGAAAAACCAATAGAAAAAAAACAGGCTAAGGATTGGACAGCCAGTTCACCATGGAGAATCCAAAAGGCCAATAGATATATTAAAGCAGGATTAACACCATTAGTGACCAGGAAAAGTACAAATACAAAAATACAAATTATAAAGTAAGATATCACTACACACTCAGCAGTATGGCTGCACTTTTTAAAAGCTAGAAGATATCAAGTGTAGGTGATCCAGCATCCAGACTTCTCAGATTCTGGCTGGAAGCTTCTACAACCCCTTGGAAGACTGACAGCATGTAAGTCTAAATGTCTATCTACCCTCTGACTTCAACAGGGGTAAACCCAAGAGAAAAAAAAATGTGATGTGCGCTGAAGCTTTCCTCATAGCAATGACCACTGACACAGCACAGACATATCCCTAAGGTCCTGTCTAGCCACTCATCTGCTGAGTGAACTTCTATTCCAGTACAATGGAGATGGATGAGAGAGAGAAATATCAGGGTGACAAACATGCAGAAGAATTTACTCAGATGCCAACATCTGGACAGAATATGACTCAATATTTAAGTAGATTGACTGGAGTACCCTCCAGTAATTGAACTCTGAAAAATATCCTGATGATGCAAGCTTGAACTGAGCTCTCTGTCCTATTCTAATTTGTACCAGAAGCTTTAGACTTGCAATAAAAATGTGGCTTACTTCATGGGAACATTATCAACTCTAGAATGTTGAACATGTTTTCAAGGCACTCCTGCAACCTGGACATAATCACATGAGCCTTTCAAAAAGGTGGGGGGAGCTAGTGAAAAACATGGGACGTGCAGGTGAGCAGCTATTTCTCTCCATTCTCTCTCTCTACATTGTCCGTTCATCTTAAATTCTATACTGCAACCAGTGCTACTCACTCTGACAGTGCATCTCCCCAACAAGCCACTGTAAATCATTTCCACATCTAGCAACAGGGTCTCCAACAAGATAGTATCCTTCATTGCAAGTATATATTATGTTTTTCCCAACAGGAAACATGTCACCTTCATCCTAGATGGAAATAAAAGAGAGAGTGGAAGGGTCTGTCTATTTTGCATTAACAAAATGTTTCATATATATATATATATATATATATATATATATATATATATTGGACCTATAGGTCATGCCATCTTTTAATCAGGCAACGTGTATTCAAACAACTGATTTAGAAAACTATCGTTAAAAACGCTTTCCCTGTATAGTCCAAGGTGGCAACGCTGGCACCACCATTAATTGAAATAGTCATTAATATCAGTGCATTGTAATTTATTGATTGACCCTCAAAAACCCAGGGACTGTACTAAGCATTTTACTATAATCACTTTAGTGGACACTGTCCAAGTAACTTATTTCCCTTTTGCCTTCAGGACAAGGACATTTGCTATCAGATTTTGAATATGTCCTTCAGAGTAAGGTGTTATGGCATTGGCAATTTCATATGATAAATACCACTGATTTATAAATACGACCAAATGAGCAGAAATGTTCAGATCCTCTCAGTATGTTCAGGAAATTTGTTTCTCACTGATGACTTTTAGGGGAAGCATAATGTTCTCTTCTCCCACTACACTCGCTGACTTCATCCTGTAAGGGAAGTGCTCCTTGAGCTAGGACGGACTCAAGGATATTTCATTAGCCTGTAATGACAGGAGACAAGCTTCATGGGTGCAGCAAGGAGGAATCTGAAGTCTGGGCCTGGAGGGAGTTATCATGTTGATCTGGTCTCTCATTCCCCAAGCACATGCTTCCATGAGGAACAGCATGGAATGGGGTGACTGCAGTTAGTGGGACAGTATTTGTGTTGAATATACTAGGTTTGTTCTCATTCACTCTCTCTCTCTCTCCACACACACACACTTCTTCCATCAATACCTAAAGTTGGGGACACTTAGGCAAACTCTCTGTGAGTGTATGTTTAAAGGCCTGGAATTTAAGAGGTAAAGCCCTTTGTGGAAGAAGCCAGGCTAGAAGTATAGAGTCTTGATGGGCAATATCTCCTATGAGCTATGAAGACATGTCACTTGGACTTGAGGTCAAAGTCTCATCATCACAGAGAGTAAGAAATGCATGAATTAATATGACCCTGAAGCCAAGAAAATTCCCCAAATGACAAGTGGCAGATGATTTGTGTTCCTCCCTAAATGAGAAAAATGTATAATGACTTAATAGCTTCCTGGATTACCCTAAATATTTCACCCCAAATCCCATATTTATGAACAATAAATAAAGACTTCTTTCATTGGCAAGAACAGGGATACTTCTCTATGTGGGAGAACTTGCTCATAGATTCTTTTATTTTAGTGCTAGAATGGAAAGGTCTAGCAGCCCTCCAGCATAACTACATTTCTAATCCATTGGGAGGTATCATTGATTTCCCTTCCTGCAGAAGATATACTGTCTTATGCAGAATTTTAACCACTTTGGGCCAAAGAAGAGTCACAAACTAAAACCCTCACCACTAAAACTAAAATGGACACATAAAATATTTTTAGTACTATTTCATCGGGGAAGAGGAAATAGATTATGACATCAGTAGAGAGACCATGAAGCAAAAAGTACATGTCAAGGGCAAAAAAATCATTCATAACTCACTTGGACAAATCCATCCTTTAAAGCAGGAGGTGTTGGACAGAATTCTGTTGGAACCAAAGTCAAAGGAAAACAATGTGGTTCAAGCAATCTGAAGGGAAGAGGAAACATAATTAATGAGATGGACTTGCACAATTTAAAAAACATTTTGCACCAAAAGCCAAGGAAAAAGGCATCCCACGTCCCCATGTATCTAGCAGATACACAAGCATCCAACACTGTTCTTCAACTCATGTGAACTTCTAATTATTTTACTGAAACTTTCTGCCCATCCCCAATCAGTGTAAAACACTGGGGTGCAGCATAAGGAATTCTGACCCAGGAGAATGATTCATCAACTAGCCATTTTTTGAGATAACTTTTGTAGGTCCTGACCCCCCAAAAAGTTGGTGTCAAAGAATTGGACTAATGCGTCAAAAGAGTATCTCAAGTGACTGGCTTCGTGCTTAAAACAAAACATAAGTAAGAGGGAATAACAGATCTGAAAAAGTAATACAACTATTATCAAATGCTTACTGTGTGCTGGACCCTGATTATTTTGCATGACTAACCTGTAATTCTGACAACATTCTAGTATCGTTTTGCCTAGTGCCATCATCCTAATTTTAGAGGGGTGGCAAGTAACTGGTCCAAGGCCACACAGCAAGCAGGTGGGAGATATGCTGGCAGCCACAGCTGCAGCTCAGCCCCCTCAGCCTCCAGGTCCCCCAACATTTTGGTCAGGAGATCTTGAGTCTCACAAGTGTAAGTTGGTCTCAGCACGCCTCCCTCCTTCAACTGAGCCAGTGCTAAAGGGCAAAGCAGTTGCTGATAAAAATTGCCATTTGTAAATCTCTCAACAGCAGCAGCCATGTGCTCCACTGTGACAAAGGCCCTAGGTTCCTGGCCTCTTCCAGGAAGTCTGGTCTCCATTACCGGAAATGCTCCAGCTCTTCATCATCACAGGGCCTGTTTTCTGATCTTTCTCCAATGCATGACTTCCCGCCCCTACTAGGAGGCGGGTTATTGCATTCTCGGGTCCTCATTTTCTTCCCTTGAACACAGGGGCCCCAAGAAGACCAGCAAGTCCAGCCTCCATCGACCCCACCTGTAAGGTGAGAGAGAGCTGAGTAAGACAGCACTTGAAGAGCAAGGTTTGGAGCTCGGTGCTATGCTTCCTGCTTATGTGGTGTTTGGGGAAGGACACAATCTGGGGAGTTATTACTTCACTCTACTCACTGAGGTCTTTCACTGTTGCCAGAATGTCTCTACATACTAAGATTGCCCACATGAAGGTGGCAGTAGCAAATGTCTTGCGCTAATAGCTTATGTTTGTTATTCTTTGACAACTGTCGCAAAGCACATTCATGCAGGGGATATCGCTCTTTCACACATCCCACACCCCCTTTCTTCTCTCCAACCCACTCCCAAGGGTTTACACCTCAGGTGGGCAGGAGGTCTGTTACCATTTTCATTTCATTGGTGTGCAATCTGAGACAAAAGGGAGAAATGTCATGCCCAATACTGGAACGGACGCCAAGAGCCACATTCAAACTGAGACCCATGCTAATGGCTGAGTCCAGGCTCTTTTTATCACCGCACAACCTCTTAATAAAACAAGTAAGTCCCTGTTGTTAGAGCAGTGATTGGGCATGAGAAGAACATAATCTAGCAGGCAGCCAGGCTGCCAAGTCCAGGCTGGCTCTGTACAAAAACTAGGAAATGTGTAAGTAGGGGGAATGCTGTCACCTCCTGCCAACATCTTTCTCCAATCTACAGGGGCCTCTTCAACCCATCCTGACCACCTTCTGCAACCCACTAAGGTTTCATAAGTTTCTTCTTTCATGTTCCCTAGAGGAAGCAAGACAGAACTTGCACCCTATTCTAAGCGTTTTGCTTTCCTGCTTAGAAACTGATCTCAGAAGCCATTCCCCCGAAGTGTTACTTCGTCATAACATAATAGATTGGTGTGGCTACGCTCCTCAGCTATGTCTACGGTCACCCATAGCTCTCTTCCCCCATTCCAACCTACTGCTTAGAATCACACGCTACCAAAACTAAACTTAATTGTATAATATTCTCCCATGATCTTTCTTGCTGTGTCATAATTAGAAATTGAGTTAATGATGTCACCCCTGAGTAATTACACTGGGTAATAAGTTTTATATATTGTGGTTGCTACCTCATGCCTCACCAGTAGGGGGAGCTTCCATTTTTATCAAATAACTGGAAATCAAAGCCACCAAGGCATGAATCACAGTGGTGGGATTTCATTCATCAGGACAGGCAATTGGGGCGAAGCTGGAGGCAAAGATGCCTTCATGGTGCTTGTCTATAAGCAACCATGGTTTAGCCATGAATTTTTTCCTTTGTTAGTGATTTTATGAATCAAACCCTGTATCAGTCTCTAGGAATTAAGTTTTATTCTTTAGAAATGAGCTTGGGCCTCCCCTGGTGGCACAGTGGTTGAGCACTGGGTTGTGAGGCTGCCCGCAGCCTCTGCAGCGCCAGTTCGATCCCCGGCCACCAGTGAGGGTCCCACCAAAAAAAAAAAAAAAAAAAAAAAAAGAGCTTTCTAGAAAATAGACATGTAAATAAATATAAAAACAAATATACATAAATTGTCTCATATTTTGCTTAATCAAAGTCAACATCCTGTTGGCTGCACTAAGTGTGAAAAGCACCAAGAACACTGTTGAGTAACACAGCAGAGATTTATCCATTATCTGTGAATAATTAATGGTATATAATACAAACTAGAACTAGAGGTGTTTCAAAGAGCTTACCCTCACAAAGGCTAGGTGACACAAGTTTTATTGACCTTTGTTACGACAAAAGAACTAAAGAGAGGGCCTCTCTGGTGGTGCAAGGGTTAAGCACTGCACTATGAAGCAATCTGCAGTCTCTGCAGCACAAGTTTGATTCCCGGCCAGCCAGGGAGCTACCCACATGGCGAGGCAGACCTCTCCTGACTCACCTGCTGCTCCCCTCAGCAGTGTATTTCAGTCAGTCTCTCTGTTCTGCTCCTCACTCTGTCTCTGGTGAATCCTTTCTCTCTCTCACACACACACACACATCCACACACACACATCCACACACTCACCTCTGGCCTGTGCCCCAGCTCTTGTATGCATAAATAAATAAGTCTTAAAAAAAAAAAAAAACAATGAAAGGACTATAGATGGACAGAGCTATTTGAGGCAGAAAACAACTCTAATAGGGAATATGGACAGATGCTAAGTGGATCTATTAATTCACACAGGAAAAGAGAGACAGCCGTGGGCCTGTGATCCCAGTAGCTATAATCCAGGGGTAGAATAGGAAGAGAGATACTAACTTCAAATGCCTAAAGAGACTTTCGCATCTCCATCAAAGAAACCGGAGGGGGAGAATAATTCCCATCTCCTTGTGTCCAGAGTAACGAGAGAAAATACAGCACACTCACCTGCTTGATCCCCCACAAGGACTCCTTTTTCACAGGCCACCCCAAATGTGTATGGCTTACAATGGCACTGGCACTGGGTCCCCTCAACGATGACCATGCCACCATTTTGACAAGGTTGGCAGTGGCACGGGTCATATTCATCCAAATACTCCTCAAGAGCCCGTTTTAGGTACAGCCTTTTCACGGAGGCACAGGGCACCTCCTTTACTAGCTCATACAAAGGTGCCAGCTAGAAAGACAAAGACATCACAGACACTAATCAGAGATTTAGGTGAGAATACTCTTCTATTTGTGTTTAGGCTCAATCCCCATGAAAAGAAAATCAAAAGCTACTCATGTTAATTCCAATTGTTTCTTGCTCAAATAAAAAGAAAAAGCAATTCACTTTCTTTGCAAAATAAACCGAGAGAAAATTAGGACCATATTTTTTATAGTTTGTGTGCATGCATAAAAATCGAAAAAACCAATAGGATATTCATTTTCCAGTTATTGAGAGATTATTTTAAAGACAATACATTTCTACCCCAGCAGAGCACAGAGGAAAGGAAATGCACTTAAATCACAGCAATGGAGCAAGTACAATTAGATTTAAGATTAAATTTCCTGACTCTGAGAGACGTTATAAGACTCTCTAGTGGAGACCAGGACTCTCTCTCCTGGAGAAATTTAAAACAGGTAGGCATTATTGCTCAGTGTTGGATATGTCCAAAGAAAAGCAACTTCAGGACCACAGATGCGCTGGTTAAGCTTTAACAACCTGCTCCCTGGGAACAAAATGTCTCTGATGTGTAGCAATTGTCCATTTCTGCACTTTAACTACTCTCTCCATGGCTATTTCAGGCTACCGCCATGTCGTCACTGAGCCCAAAGTCAGGAAAAGATGGCTTTTGAGAAAATCATTGGGAACTGGCTGCTAACAGCACTCTACCAGGAGGATGGAGATGAAATCAGAGCATCTGTCCATTTCTATCTCTGCCCACATACTTCTAAACCAGGTGGCATTGCAGGTGTACCTGTACAGTATCCTTTTTTGTCTCTGTTCCTTCCCAGCCCCTCTTATCAACTGAGTACAGCTACAACACTTACAGTCCTATATGGGAAAGTACAGAGTTGAGAATGAAATGTCTGGTGTTCTGTAATCAATGACTTAGGATTTTTAAGGACTTAAATGGGATACTAACTATGAAAATAGGCCTCTTTGAATATTAATGGGTAATAACACTTCAAGATTCCCCAGGAAAAACCACCTCTCTGCTCTACCCCTTAATTGGAGAAAAGTGGGTGCTATATGGTGTTAGGAGGATACTTGAGCTATTGTAAATTTTGAGAGTATGCTATATGTTCCTGTTTCTTAATTTCTGAAAGTCAAGTTTCACCTGGCACACTGCTTGGCTCCCACAGCAGGGAATAGATCTTAGAATCAGTTCTGCTGTAGCATTTGTTTTGAAAATATGAATTTATTTCATTGACTTGAATATTAGGGAACAATATGAGCACATTGCAAATTTTATGTTTTCTTATATGTAGAACTTCACCCACAGGAAACACCAGGTGAATACAGAAAAGTGGACAATGCCGAACCAAGCTGCTTAGAGATACAGAAAACACACACCAGGCACCCACCTCAAACATCCACCTAGTTCACTGCCTGTGTAATAAACTACACCCATTCCCTCTGGTGTTACAATTGCCTGTCATTTCTGATTGTTCTCTTCTTACTTCACAATAGTTCACAAGCCATAACCCTACTATCACCCAGCAAGTTTTATGTTGCTTCTCTAGGAACTGTGCTACATTTATTGTAGTGTGTATACATTTCTTAACGATTTAGCCTCTAGAAAGATGTGCTGTTGTTTTTATGGGTGCCTATCCCTTTTTTTTTTTAATGGCTCTAATAGATCAGGTTTTAGAGTGTTGTATCACTAACTCCACTGTTTCCATAAGCACTGTGGACTTACTATGCAATCCCACCTAACTCTCCTATCTTTAGGAACACATATGTTGTACTACAAAAACTGACTGTATAAAACATCCTAAAATTCTTTCAGCCAAATTGGTTCTATCTTCATTTACATGACTCTAGGAGTCTACAAGCCAGAGCACCGGAATAAAGGTGACCTGTCAGATGTAGCAGCAGGTATGCCTGAATACATTCCTCTTGCAAGAACTGGTAACTCTGAATTAGGAGCCAAAGAAAACAATCAAATTATGTTTTTGTCTATTAATAGGCAAATTTTGTCATTAATTTCTCTTAGGAATTATAAGACATTTAACCTTTACAACTAAAATATGGACATACAACATAATGAATCTCTGTTTCTTATTATTATGTATGCATTCATTTTACCATACAAAACATAATTGGGATACAAAAAATGCTAATTACAGCCTTCTCTGTTTAACCACCTTGATTTAATCACATTTTCCCAATGCAAATAAACACAACTGCCTTCTGCTGCCTGAAAGAGAGCACCACTTACTTTTTGTTTTATGACTTGAGGAAGATCAGTCACAGATCTTGCCCAGGAAGAATATCGCTGTCTGTTTCCAGCAGGATTGTTCAAATCCAAGTAACTCAGACCAGACACTAAGTCTGCACGTCCCCCACTGACAAAAGGGTGTCCTCGCAACACATTGTTCTGAGTTCCTACACAAGGAAAAAATCAAATGAAAAAGTCAAATGCACAAACAAAATCAAAGTGAGAATATAAAAGCAAAAAGTCTACAAAGCGTTAAACATAAACATCCAGCTGCACAACACTCTGAAAAAAGTAAAATTATGGAGGCAGTAAAAAGACCAGTGATTGCCAGGGTGGGCGTGGAATGAATTAGTAAAGCATAAAAGATTTTGAGGGCAGTGAAGCTGTTCTCATGCTCTGTATGATAATGTCATTAAACATTTGTCCAAATCCCTAGAACATACAACACCAAAAGTAAACCTCAATATAAAGTAGGGACTGTGGGGACTTCCTGGTGGCTTAGGGGTTAAGTCTCAGCGCAACCATTGTTATGGCCCTCCTGAGTTCTGTCCCGGCTAAAGAGCCGATCCACACGGCCCTCTCCTGTCTTGCCCGCTGCTCCCCTTAGCAATGTATTTCAGTCAATCCGCCTGTTCTTCTCCCCACTCTGTCTCTGGTAAATCCTTTCAGGGGCCCCCCACCCCCGCCACAACTCTGGCCTATACCCCAGTTCTTCTATGCAATAATAAATAAATAAAATCTTTTAAAAATAATAATAGACTAGGCACTGTGGGTGAGAATAATGTGTCAGTGTATGTTCGTCAATTATAAGCAAATTACCACCATGGCACCAGATGCTGATCGTGGAAGAGGCTGCCTATGTGGGACCAAAGTATATGGGAACTTTGTGCTTTTTGTTCGATGGTGCTGTGAACCTAAAAGCATTTCTATTAAAAGAAAAATATAATCATTAGGGAATTATTCTTCATTGTATTCATGTTCTTGGTGTAGTGAGGATTGTGCTACAAATGGAAATGTCTTGCTTCATAGAAGATACATGTACATATTTAGGGATAAAGCGTAGTCATGTCTGAAATGTACTTCCAAATAGTTCAGCAAAAGTACATTTTAAATATGTAATATTTATAATTGCTAGTGAATATTACATGTAAGTATATATAGGAAAATAGCAAAATAGTAATTGTTACATTTATAAAACAAGTGTTGAGTGTTTAATACTATGTTCTTTCTTTTTTCCTTATATTTGAAAATTTTCAAAATAAAATGTTGGAGGAAAAATAGTACATTGCACCTGGAATACTAACAATAAACCAAAAAACCCTATTAATGTGCACGCATACATTACCACATCAAAAATGTTCTAAAAAGTTTGAATACTACTTGAATCCTTTTATGCATTTATGTGCCTCTTAATATTTTTATCTCCATCTGTAATTGATTTTTACATAGGACATGCTAGAAATTTCTAATTTGCAGATTAGATTTGGGATGATTTTCAATTGGTTTTCAAAAAATTTTTTATAATTTCATAACAAGTACATAAAATTTTAAAATTGTACTTTTGTTATCAGAAATTATTAAATCCTGATTTTTAAATAATAAGTGGCCTGCATGCTTTCTCATCCTCATTATTAGTTATGTTTTTAATATACAAATAGTCGCCCTGGGGCCTCCCCCGTGGCATAGTGGTTGAGCGCTGGGTTGCGAAGTTGCCCACAGCCTGGGCAGCACCAGTTCGATCCCCGGCTGCGGGTGAGGGTCTCACATGGCACGCAGACCTCTCCTGCCGCCTGCTGCTCCCCTCAGCAGCATATTTCATCAGTCTGCCTGTTCTGCTCCCCACTCTGGCTCTGGTGAATTCTCTCACCCTCCCACGCTTCACTGTACCCAGTACTTGTATAAATAAATAAATCTTTAAAAAAAAAAACAAAAAAACAAAAACAAATAGTCGCCCTTTCAATGCACTATACCACAAAGTTCAGTCCCTTCACTATGTGAATCAGAATCACCTGGAGTGAATACAGATTTCTGGGCCCCAATTAAGATCTGCAAGAGAATAAGCCTTGAAACCAGCATTTCAACAGGTTCCCCGAGGTAATTCTCATGCCTACTAAAGTTTGAAAACCCTTAACTTTGAGTGGAGCCTCCCTGGTGGCCTAGGGGTTAAGTCGCTCCCCTCAGCAGGGTATTTCAGTAGAACTGCCTGTTCTGCTCCCGACTCTGTCTCTGGTGAGTCCTCTCACGCCCTCACCCCTGGCCTACATCCCAGTTCTTGTATGCATAAATGAATAAAATAAATATTTTAAAAAAAGGAAATCCTTGCCTTAAGTGGCATACCTGTTAATAAAAAAAAGTTCTAATATATCCATTTTTATATTGCTTTTTAGATCCGTAGCCTCCCTCCCCACACCCTGGGATTGCTCTTTCCCACACCCTGGGAGGCCTCTTCCCCAAGACAATCAGCCTGATGCGACAGGACAGTGAAGAGCCCAGACAGTGAAGGCAGATTTGAATCTGGTGCCTGTGTGATCTGGTTACATGTGATCTTGGGCAACCTCAATGTCCCTGCCTATAAAATGGGAATATAAATAATACCTAACTCTTTGGTTGGGGGAGTATACTGATTAATTTTTGTAAATCATTCACAATCGTCCTGGATATATGGTAAGTGCTATGTATTTGTTAAATACAAAATAAAATCAGTAAACACCTCCCAGTTGACAGCTCAGTTGACAACTGATGTCAACTTCTTCCCAAAACTCCCACCTCCACATGTTTCCAGATCATTATAGTTCCATCTTATCCGAAATTTTTCCTCTTCCTTTGTCATGTGAGCTCCATGAAAACAGACACTGTCTCTGGGATATTCACTGCAGTATCCCCAGTGCTTAGAACAATTCCTGACACATACTAATGGCCCCATAAATAGTTGATGAGTAAAATAGGTGAACAAGTAACTAGACCTGATTTTACTACCCTGTCTTCTTCCTTCCTGCATTCATCTACTAATGTTCTTCAAATCCCCATCTCCTCAAGTCAGTATTCACCTTCATCCCAATTTCAGCTGTCACCCAGGAGAACTTTTTTTTTCAATTGCATCTTTTTATTATACATTTCAGGTCACATTGTTTTATAACAGTGTATATGATTTAGGTGTATAGGTTCACACCTCTTTAGATGTATGTTACCACACCACACCCACCACCAAAGCACCAACCATCCTCCATCCTAGTCCACCATCCGGGAGAACTTTAGCTCTAATACTTTACCCATGGCCTCCTGCTATGCATTGCAATATGGCTTCCCTTCCTACCACAATAAGAATCTCTTCATTTTAAGGCATTTAAGTCTTAAAATCCAATCAAGAGACTGTCCTCCTCTTAACTTTCCCCTGGCATTTCTCTATGTTGATTTCTCCTCCTCATTATTTTCCATGTTACTGATTTTTCTGGTTCTTATCCTATGAGATTATTCCTTTTCATTCCCTCTTTTTTCTGCCCAACTTTACCTGTGCAATTTTTCATTTCATCACTCTCTGTGTTAAATCCTTTAATAGCATCGCTTGTCATCAGGAAGAAATTCAAACTCCTTTACATGGCATTGCAGAAAAAACTAAATCAGCTTATCCTTCCAATCCTTTCTTCAGTCACTCAAAGACAGCACAACGCCTTTCCTATCCTCTCTAGCACCACCAACATACTCAAAAGCTTTTAAATGCACTAAGCCTCCATGTCATAGAGTGTCCCTGAACTTTCACGTTTTAGTGTCACTTTCCTAGGCTTGTTTGGCAAGCTTATTCACAGGGGAGGAAGTCTGTAATATAAATGTCATGGAGGACATATTTATATTACACAGGAGACACCCAGCAAACTTCCACACTGCATGATGTCTCACTGCCATGGCATGTGAAAGAGAGATCAGAGGGAAAAAAAAAAAAAACCCAACAAAACCCCACAAATATATCAAAGACACAAAATAGAATATCTATGAAGTTCTTCAAGGCCAGGAATTAATCAGACGAGGATGGACAAGAAGCTTATAATAGAGAGCGACCCTCTCCCTCCCCCACACATCCTCCACCCTCCCCCACACACACTGTTCTCATTTACCTGAAGTGGATTTTAAGGCGTCTTTCAGATCCCCACATGATTGGCTTGAGGATGAAACAATAAAAAAATCGAAACTTGAAGAATCACATTTCTGCTCATCTATTGAACTGAGACCTGGAGGAAAAATTATAAGGTGCTTAATTTCCACATTTGTGGAAGAACTCCTTCGAGACAGTCAGGTGTGAGAGTGGGTATAAGAGGCTGCTCTCTACTGCTGTGGCAATCTAATCGAGAGTCATATGATGCATACACTTTCAGGTGCCCTGGAAGGATCAGGGATCAGAAAAAGGGATATTGCATTTTTGTTACTGAGTAAAATAATAGATAACAAGCGTAAAGTATAAATTTAGGGTTGGAACAAATGTTCAGCTAATTTAAGCATCTTTTAGCTTTGGCCAGAGAGGGAGAGAGGAGAGTTCCACAGGAGACAGTGGAGGAAGAAGAAATTGAACATCTTAAAGAGTGATATCTTTCAGCCAGAGGCAGTCAGCTTCTCAGACATAAAGCAAACAATTAAAAGTAGGAGTGTAGTGGCCTCCAGACTACCTACTGGAAACCCCAAAATCTAGGTTCTGGTTCTACAGTAACTTATTCTTAAAACACTTGTTCTACTGCTTCAATCTCCTCAGCTTTAACACCTCTCTGGTTCCTAACATTTCCGTTATATGACTTATACCCTTCTACGGTGATAGCCTCTACTCATTATCGAACGGAATTTAGCCATGCATTTTTAAAAAGGAGATCTGAAAATAATAATATGAAAATATATTTTTTCAAATAATTTTACTAGCTATATTTTAACACTCTCAATGTTTCTTAAAGAAACCTTACATCCCAGAAGCTTTAACCTAATTTTATTTAAATTAAAAATTTTTAGGAAGAACAGAACTGCTCTAGCATAAAAGAGTTACACAAAAAATACTCCTACCAACTTGAAAAGCTTTAAAATGTCCTTTCCATTTCTTTTAAGTGCCAACATTTTTTTATAAAGGGCAGTTAAACTGAGTTTAGATCAAGTCACTTGCTAAATTGATTTCCCAAAGAAATATTGCTTCTGGTGTTGCCATAAAAACCTGTACATGTGCATTTATTTCCAACCCGTGATGTTCAAAATGTTCAAATTTCATCAATTCTTATTGGTGAAAATTAACCCCAATGGAAAAATTAACCAAGGGAAACAGGTGTATATTAACACAAAATCTCCCCTGAATTTCATATCAGAACCTCTCCAGATTTGTAAGGAGTCTTGACTGAAAAGAAACAAGCTGAATAGGTGATTTGGAATACAGAAGAAAGTGTGGGCATCAAGGTTGAGAGTTTGAGTAGTAAAGGAGTAGACTAGTAAAGAACAAAGGTAAATAAAATACTTCTTTTTAAAAATTTTAATTTCTTCTGTATCAATAAATTCTTCATTAGTTTCCTCAATAAACATTATTTAATGTAAGAAAAAGGAAAGTTTAAAAGTATTCTAAAATCCAGGGCCTCCCTGATGGCACAAGGGGTTAAGATGCAACCTATGAAGCTATCCACAGCCACGACAGCATGAGTTCGATCCCGGGCCAAGGAGCTACCCACATGGCACAGCAGACCTCTCCTGACTTGCCCGCTGCTCCCCTCAGCAGTGTACGGTCAATCTGCCTGCTCTGTTCCCCACTCTGTCTCTGGTGAATCCCCATACTTCTGGCCTGTACCCCAGCTCTTGTATGCATAAATGGATAAATCTTTAAAAAAAAATGTATTCTACAATCCAATCAACACTCTCTGGAGGTAATCAGTAATGACAGTGGCTTAACTCACATTCCTGGGTCCGACCTAAAACAGCAGGCTAGCTTGTGAGATTTTGCATAGTGTATATAGCGGATTCTTGCAATATTGTACTCCTTTGCAGTTTAATCTCTACTTTTCATATTTTAAAGTTCTAAAGTTTAAGTTAACCGCATGTTTTCCCCATTAAAATCCCTACAGTGCTTCCATATAATAATTTTTTGATACTCTACCATGTTGTTTGAGTTTTTCTGAATCCAGATAAAATAGAACTTTGTATTCTCCTCCTAAGGACCCAGACTGCAGATAATGTGTCCCATACTGGTCAATTAATCTTCGGTAGGCACTATAGTCATATAGAGAGGGAAGGTAGGAGAGCTCCTTCCAGAATGGCTCAGCAAGTTGCAAAAACTCTGGATTGTTATTCCTAAACTGAGCCACTTCAACATTGTTCTGAACAACCAACAATTGATAACTCTGGAAAAAAGAAAAAGGAAAGGGAATTTGAGGTTGCATATAAAAAGACAATGAAAATAATTCCCTAGCCAACATTTCCATCAACTGCCACCTCCAATCAGCTGGCAATACATGAGTTTTTTAAATGAAAAAAGAAATTAGTTAATTAAAAAATTAATTAAAATTGTTTAAATTAATTCATTAATTTTAAAAATGTTAAAATGAAAAAATTTTGTTGTATGATAAAGTCTCTTCTGAGCTTACTAGCCACTTGACACAATCTAAGGCATTTTTGGAATTTCAAATAGTAATAATATCTGAGTGATGTCATGGGAATTTCTTTTACATATGCCTTTTAAATTTCAAAACCAAGATCTATGGCCTTATAACCCTGAATGCATTCAATCTTGTCAAAACTAAGTCGCTATGCCCTCCAACTAGAAAAAAAGAATCAACTTCATGAATTAAATAATGTCACAATTAGTATATGAAATAATGTGACCCTGCGATCCTCATCTGAGTCTGATTTATAGGTAGGGTGGCCATATATCTCCTATACTGGAATATTTACAACTTAAACCACATTACAATGAGGTCTTTTAAAAATTTCTTAAGCATATTTTAATGATGTCCAAAACCTATATCTATCTCATACCAAATCTTCATTTATGTGAACAATATAATATGGTAACAACAAATGTTTTCACAGCTTACATTTTCATATTCAGCTTCTTAGTCATAAAAGAAATAAAACCAATATTCTTTATACCTCCCTTGTGTGATTTATTAATCAAGTTACTGGCTTTGGGAATGAGACAAGGATATGAGGATGGTGAATGATGTGCAGTTTGCCTACGATGAAAGTTTTAGTTTTCAAAACAACCAAGTATCTAAAAATAAGTTTACCTTCTTCAGATGAAGATATGGGATCTCAAAAGTAATAAAATACTTTAAAATATTTTCATTTCATGTAACTTATTTTTTTAGATAAATTATTAATAGCATAATACAGCAATTAAGAGACAATCAAGTTTTTTTCTGATTTATAACTATGCAATCAAAGGAAGTAAGTTTCATATACCTTCTAAAAAAAGAGTTTAATGTTAGTGTTTTGGAAGCACATGTTAATTGGATTTTTTAATTACATATAATTTTTAAAATAGTAGCATTAGCTATCATGAATTAGAAATTTAGAACAGTTTTAACTAGATTTTCAAATAAAAATACTTTAATGAGAATTGAAAATATAAGAATACTATCAAAAAGAACTATGCTTTGAAAAAATATAAGATACTATTGCCTTAATTTTAAAAAATAAGAATTGATCCTTTTGGTGAATACCTTTTTGCTAAAGTTAAACATACATAAACCAGTAAATATGGGAAAGTGAATTAATATTGCATACTAACCTTTGTTTTATGGATTTCATTGGTATTTGAAGTATGACTCTTTGAAGAAGAGTGTGAAGAACTAAAAAGGGAGCTTTTGCTTCTAGATGAACTATAATCTGTCGATGTTTGCTTTACATAAGACCAACTACTGTTGTAAAATTCATAATTAAAATCATTATTTATTTTCACCTACAAAGAAAATGAAATATTGTACTATGACCAAATTAAGACCTTCGATATAACAAAGAATCTTGTCACAGATCTTTTAGAAAAGATACTTTATTTTTTTTAAAAAAAAGCTTTTTATTGACACAAAACAGTTATGAATTTTTAAGACCAGGCCTATGTGGGTAAAAAAGAATTAATTTAAAAGTTATTCTTTATTAAACAGGTGACATGGAATCAGTAAAGCAATCCCAGATGATTCACAAAATACATTTAATACAAATATCTTCCATTTTGCTTTAATGCCAATATTTAGCTCAGAAGTGAGCAAATTAACAAAGACACACTGATGGAAAACTACAAACAACTTGGCCCTTACTTTTTATGTAGCAAAGGACAGCAGATGATGGTGATATAAAGATGATGAAGCAACTGGATAGTGTAGATTTTTCTTTAGAATGTTCCAGATGATCCAACAGTGGGTTTAACTTTCTAATTTTTTTTGACATGAACAAATGCTAAAACTTGAATTTGTTCCTCTGCTAAATGATGACGAAAAAGTCATCCCAAAAGAATGTTAAAACAGACAACAGAATTGTCATATGTGGTTAATTGGGAAGCGATGACTTTAGCATTCAGGGAAGAGACAATAATGTTGTTTATCCTTTAGTTTATCACAGATCAAGAGTTAACATAAAATATCCTCAGAAAGCTGACAAGTAATATTAATATGGAAGCATCTAGTAGAAATAAGGGAGATGAAGTGAGCACACACACTTTTTCTAAAAAAGGACACCCTATTCAAAGGACGTATTAAATTGATTGACTGTTCCCTCTCTTGTAGCTTCAATTTTTCTTCCCCTACTGGGCTCATTCTTGTCAGTAATTATACATATTCTAATTTTCTGCCCAAGTCTAGTGGACTGTAAGAGCTCTATAGTCACACTTCTAGGGTTCTGATGCCATGTTTGTCATCCACTACCTTTATGAAGGTGGGTATTTAACATTTATTTGTTATAGTTTTTCAACTATAAAATAGAGATGATAGTAACCTTCTTGGGTTATTACAAGAAAAACAAATATCTGTTTAATTCACTTGAAACAGAGCTTAGTATATAAAGGCCTCTTAATATATGTTAGCTCTTTTGATCACTGATTCAAGCTATTCCTGATAAACAAAGTAAATTTCGAAATCTCAAATATTTGGGCTCATACCAACAGAGGCATCTGAGACACAGATAACTAAGCATTCGTTAAAATTGCCTTTCGGATATATTTATGTTACTCATTTGATGTGCACATAGAGTCTCTCTTCAAAATATATAATGAAGTGTCTTCGAAATCAAATATAGGAGGCTTCAGGAAGTTACTCATTTTTCTCTACCCTAATCTTTATTCACTCCCATCTGCAACTCATTACATGTTGAAAATAAACACAACTGTCTTTTAGCCAAGTGCACCATCCCAAAGCCCCCAGGGAGCAGGAATGTGCTTATGTTACAAAGTTTTCTGGTGGATGAAAAATATCCAAAAACAGAAAATTCACATGGTATCAAAGTAAGTAACTTACTCAGTAAGAAGCTAGCTTTGCCATGAACAAATGACAATTTTGATAACCAAACCTGTGACTTTAAGGAACATTGATTCTGTTTTGTGTTCACTAATGTTTATATTCCAACAAGTCAAGAGTCACCTTTTACCACATAGATAGCTGAATCCCCAGTGGTCCTAGGTCAGCGCTTATGGGCTAGGGAGGATATTCTCCATATCTATATCTGCATCAGGATTTAGCACTTCAATGATTGACTCTCTCCCTATTCTTCCACCTTGCTTCCCTCACGTTGGATCTTCAAAACATCTTTGTCCTTCATTCAGTAACAAGCTATAATTTTCCTTAACATCCACAAACACCTTCAGGTTTGGTAACTAGAAAGGCATTTCAGATGTCAATTCAAAAACTAAGCCAAGCTGCAGATAATGAATATCAGGATGATGCTGTTATTAAATTTTCCTTCTTCAGAAGTTGCAGATTTACAGCAGGTCTATCTTCCAACTACATCAGAAATTCTCTTCCTTATTATTTTCTCTGTTCTTTAACTTCCTAAATTTGACCCCCCAAAATTTTTATCTGCAATTCTTACCCTTGTAATTATGAAGGAATTATCAACATATTCTCCTACAAATAGGAGGGGGGGAAATATCTCTAGATGTCTAGCTCATATTCTCCCTTCTGACCAAAGGTTAAATTATGACCATATTATTCACCATATAGAATTTAGAACAAGTTAAAACAATATATTGTAAAATATATTGTAAATAGAGTGGAAAAATAAAGACAGTGAAGTCTAACTGCTCCAAACTCTACCATTAATTGACTTGCTGTCTTGGAGCAAATCAGCTAAAATCTTTGACTTCTACATGTATGAGATAGTAAAATACTACTTACCTTTCAAATATATTGTGAGGATTAAACCTATACAAATTGCTTAAAATAGAGCAGATGCACAGTAGACATTCAAAAAATTGAAGACTACAATTATTTTTAAGATAAATTTCTCTTTGCATTCTCATAATTCAAGAATTCTTAAATATAACTTGTTTTATTGTAAATTAGAAGATGGTGAATTTGCTATTTATAATCAAAGCTGCTCTCTGGAGAGGGTTAGTTTTGGGAAACAAAAGTTTCTTCTGTCTGAACCAAATAGTTTTGGTTTATAAATTTGGGAGTAATAAATGAGGAGCGGTGAACTGGAAATTTTGAGAGTTCTGGAAAGAAGGGAGGAAAGATCTTGGAAGAGGAGAGCAAAGCACACTGAAATAGGATGAAACTAGAAATTTCATTTTGTTGAAGCTGTGGAAAGACAATGTTTTAAGATGAAAATGCCAACTGTTTTGTTGAATGCTTTTGCACCACTGCCACAAAAAAATCTCTCCCTCTCCTTTATATTTCTCTAAATCTTTAGGAACATCCCCTAAGTTTAGCACATTTCATAGTAATACATTTTATGTGGAAATCAGGGAACAGGATGAGTTTAGAAGTATAAGATGAAATAGCATGCAAGAAGCAGAAGCCAGGAGTCAGAGGACACCTTGAGACCACAAGCAAAATTTAGAAGTCAGGCAACACTGATTATTGGCAAGGAGTAGAACACAAACTACACCAGTGGGGCATAAATTAATGATACAATCAAAGTTTATCCAAGATAAACTTTATCTAATTGGGCCTCCCTGGTGGTGCAGGGGTTAAGACGCAACCTATGGAGCTATCCGCAGCCTCTGCAGCATGAGTTCGATCCCTGGCCAGGGAGCCACCCAAATGGCGTAGCAGACCTCTCCTGTCTCGCCTGCTGCTTCCCTCAGCAGTGTATTTCAGTCAGTCTGCCTGTTCTGTTCCCCACTCTGTCTCTGGTGATCCTCTCATCCCCCCACACCTCTGGCCTGTACCCCAGTTCTTGTATGCATAAATAAATAAATCTTTACCCCCAAAAAAGGAAATAATTAATACAAAAATATAAGATCCTGTTTTCCTGGGGAGTGGGGGAGAGATGTGATCAGAGTGAGTTAGATGGAGCCTTACCAGTCACTGGCAGTGTCCTCCATCTTAATGTTGAGGTGAAGAGCATATATAAATGTTTGCTTTATTTTCATCAAAACCATATGTCTATGCTATTCACATACTTGTGAGCATGAAATATTTCACAAGTGGAAATCATCTTACCACCATCAATTAGAAATGCCTTTTTTTTAGACTTTTTTTTTTTTTAGATTTATTTATTTATTCACACAAGCCCTGGGTACAGTCAGAAGCGCGGGAGGGTGAGAGAACTCACCAGAGCCAGAGCAGGGAACAGAGCAGGCAAACTGACAAAGTACACTGCTGAGGGGAGCAGCGGGTGGCAGGAGAGGTCTGCACGCCATGTGGGACCCTCGCCTCACGCCAGGGATCAAACTGGCCCTGCAGAGGCTGCAGGCAGCCTCCCAACCCAGCGCTCAACCGCTGCGCCACCAGGGGAGGCCCAATTAGAAATGCTTTTTTAAGTGAAGTCACACTGGCTTTGGGAAGATGATTGTGACCAGCCACAGCCAGGGCCTTGAGTTTTACCGCCCACAAGTTCTGGGCCCACTTGGAAGATGGAGCTGAAATTGAGGCATAAAGATATTTCCACTTCAATGACACAAGTCTGAAAGCATTATTATCGGTACTTCAGGGTTAAAAAATGAGTGTACATTTTAAGACCATGTAAAACATTTATAAGATTTACCCACATTCAGGCAACAAGAAAATGTTCAACAAATAATAAAAAAATCAATATCATATAAATAATTGCTGGAAATAATTCGCAGGTTAGAAATAAATCAGATGAATGTAATAAGGTACCTGAAATGTGTAGGAGAGGATATTTCCACTCAGTCTGTAGAAGTGTTTTCCATCCCCACTAAACACCTTTCTGCATTGACCACCAAAGCTTTTAGTGTTGATGACTCTGTTCCTGAACTTGCCAGTGAGTGCATTGTAACTGTTTTTTAAAAATGGAATAAGGGAAGAACAAAAGGCAGTTAAAAACCAGAACTAGCACTTGCTGAAAAAGGCATCATTAGAGAACTCTAGAAAGTTTTCAAATACATTAGTTAGGCATCTCTTCAAGAATGTTCAGATAAAGAGAACAGCATCATAATGCACACCATACATTATCCAACTTCCCCTGCCTGGGGAAGTTACAACAGGGTGTTGGGAAAAGTCAACACCATTTCAGGCTATGAACGTTTTGGGGAAACACAAAGTCCTTTTGCAGCTATGCCAACAGTTAGTTTGACTAGAATCTATAGATAAAACCAATGCAATTAAGATCACTCTTGAAAACAGAGAGCTGTCTTATTAAATTTTCAAATTGCCTCTTAGTAAGGTGGGCAGTATACTCTTTAGAGTCATTTTACCATTTCTCTGTTAATGAACTTTAAAATGTTATAGAAAAATGACATCTATCACTTAAAATATATTATTTTAAAGCCTTACAACCTTTGGTCAGGTGACCTTTAAAAGTTTCTTAGAATTCTCTTTGAAAAGACAAATAAGATTTTCCCAACTGCACTTGGAAACAAAAATTTCCAGCTAGTTTAAACCCATGTAACTGAGTCTTTCTCTCCTTCTCTCTCTCTCTCTCTCTCCCTCTCTCTCTCTCTGTCCCACCACCACACCCCTCATTGGGCAGCCACCCCCAAGACTGAGGGGTTTCTCTAGATGCAAGAATTTTAATACCAAAACTGTCATTCCAGGGACAATTGATCACTTTAAATTTTACCAAATACATACATGTGTATATACATATAAACACGCAGGTATGCAGATATGAATCTTAAAAAGTGTTTCAGGCTGTGGAACTCTGAGTCAATTATTTGGCTGTTAGGTGATATGTTATTACACTTACCAAACTAGAAAAAAATACACAAAGCAAAATTAAAAACCATACCTCATCAACATGGATGGGAGACTGCCCAGCACCTTACCCATTTCCAGTAAGTTCTATATTGGGAGGAGGTTTGTCGATGTCACAGGAAAGAATACTTTCTAAGTCCTCACATTTGTCTTCATCAGCACTATCTTCTTCACAGTCAGAATCTCCATTGCAAACCAAAGATTTGCTAATGCACTGACCTGAACTCAAGAAAAGCCACCACACAAAAATTAGAGAAGGGAAACAGTGCTCAGAATCAAAAAGGTTTCCCCTTCCCACCTCGGTCCCACACTGCACTGATATTGTAATGTGAGGTTGAGCTAAATCCTCAGTGTGTCCAAGGAATATTTGGTCCTCATTTTGAAATATACAAAATTGTTTCTGGGACCTACCTGGTGGTTCAAGGGGTTAAGACCCAGTACTATGAAAATATCCTCAGCCACTGCAGCAGAGTTTGATCTCTGGCCAGGGAGCTACCCACATGGCACAGCAGTCTGCTCCTGTCTGGGCTGCAGCTCCCTTCAGCAGTGTATTTCAGTTGATCCATCTGTACTGCTCCACACCATCTCTGGTGAATCCTCTAACCCCCCACAGCTCTGGCCTACACCCCAGCTCTAGTAAGCATAAATAAAAAAAATCTTTTTAAAAAAAATGTTTCTGACCTCAGCTAGACACAAAATTCAAAATGGAACCTAAATTCAAATTCCAGATTCTTACCCATAATCATCAAATAACTTATCTTAATCCTCCAAAATTCATACCATGCAAGCCACTGGGAAAACAGATGGCCTCTTGCCCTTCAACTTTCTATTTCTTTTTTTTTTTTTCAACTTTCATTTCTTCTCTATAATACTGGTCAAGTGGCAAAAGTCCTGCCTTTGTGATTTAGATGTATAAGCTTTGAGAGCATGGGAACTAGACTAAAGGTTAAAAACCTCAACATTTCTTTAATATCTACTGCGCAAGATACTCTTCCAAATATTGGGGTACAAATGTGAATAAAAATGGTGAGGGTACAAATAGGAAAAATAAGTCAGTCTGTCCATCCCCCCCCCTCAAATGCAGACATCTTGCCTTGCATTTGAGAGAATGATAGCTGAGTGTGTGATTGATGTGCAATAAAAAATCCTACAGATAAGGGCCTCCCTGGTGGCACAGGGGTTAAAGACAGTACAATCAACCTATTGCCAGCCACTGCAGCACGAGTTTGATCCCCAGCCAGGGAGCAACCCACAAAGTGCGGCAGACCTCTCCTGCCTATCCCACTGCTGCACTCAGCAGTGTATTTCAGTGGATCTGCCGGTTCTGCTCCCCACTCTTTCTGGTGAAGCCTCTCACCCTCGCACCTCTGGTCTACATCCCAGTTCTTGTATGCATAAATAAATCTTTTTTCTTTTCTTTTATTTTTTTTTTAGATATATTTATTTATTTATTTATACAAGCACTGGGTACAGTGAGAAGTGCGGGAGGGTGAGAGAATTCACCAGAGCCAGAGGGGAGAGCAGAGCAGGCAGAAGGACCGAAGTACACTGCTGAGGGGAGCAGCGGGCGGCAGGAGAGGTCTGCGTGCCATGTGGGACCCTCGCCCGGTGGCCGGGGAGCAGCCGGGGATCGAACCGGCGCTGCAGAGGCTGCGGGCAGCTTCGCAACCCAGCGCTCAACCGCTGCACCATGAGGGAGGCCCAATAAATCTTTTTAAAAATCCTACTGATATTTGAGTAAAATTAAGGTACAGACAATATAAATCCAGTAAAATTCAACAAATGAATACTAAGCAAGATAGCCAAAATGCATTTGAATTCACACTCTCTATGCCAGACATACAGAAACAAATACCTGAAAAACATCTGAAACGGTCTCCACATCCTTCTTCTATTGGACAACCACGTACAGGTTTACATGATTGTGTTTCAAAAGCACTTCCAACACAAGCATGGCCCCCATACTGCCCATAAACAGCGACTGACCGCCTGCGAGTCTAAATACAAAACAGGTAGTGCTTTTCAGTAACTCAAATTTTCTTTACATGAGAAATAAAATCCAAGGAAAATTAATATACTTGGGGAAATAATGTTTAAGAAATTTCTCTGGGGCCTCCTTGGTGGAGCAGGGGTTAAAATCCCAGCACTATGAAGCTATGGCCAGCCACTGGGGCATGAATTCCATCCCTGGCCAGGGAACTAACCCACATGGCACAGCAGACCTCTCCTGTCTCATCTGCTGCTCCCCCCAGCAGTGTAGTTCAGTCACCTGTTCTGCTCCCCACTCTGTCTCTGGTGAATCCTCTCACCCCCACATCTCTGGCCTACACCCTAGTTCTTCTTCACACACACAAAATAAAAATAAAAATAAATAAAGCCATTTCCGGAACATCACTTTAAAAAAACAAAAAACCTCCAAAATCAATGAACCCACAGATACACTTGTCCTTGAGTCCAGTGAACTTGGGGTTTATGTATCAAGTGCTCCCAACAACATATTTTTAATTCTATATATGTGAACAATGAAAGAAATTTAGTGAATCTTTAAGAAATTAACCTGAGTTAACTATAGATACCTAAACAAATATAGAATGATTAATATAATGACTAACAATATAGAATGACTAATGTTTTTCTCAGTGCATACAATAGCTAATTAGAGAAGATGAAATGGATTTTGCTTGGGAGAGAGTAAAGTTTCAAGGAAGGAAGATGGAGAAAGAGCTGGAGAAACCTTTAGAAAAGTGTTGGCAGTTGATACACACTGAACCTTAACGTCTTCTTCAGGAAGGCAAGGCAAGAAAAAACAATCCAGAGAGAGAAATATGCTAATATGGTGGTTAAATTGACCACACAGAAGCCTAAATACCCCAAAAGTGAAGCTGTATCTACAACAAAATTTCACTTAGACTATCAAAATCACTAACCTCTGATCTGGGACATTTATCTAAGGCAAAAACCTCTAGTGGGAGGGGAGAAGAAAGCATGGAAAAATTGAGAAAATCATCAAACCAAATGAGAAATTTACAACTCATCTGTCCTAAATTTCATTTAATCAATATGAAGACATGTATCTAGTGTTTAAACCGAAAGATCTACAAAATCCTTTTCCTCCCCAGTGGTGATCAAGAGTGTCTTTTAAGCCTCTTCCTGTGCTCACCTTTTCCCTATTAATGGGAAAGAACAAAAATTGAGATTCCTGGGACTTTAAACCTTGAGCAAAAGCCAATATGGAGCACCTTATATATAAACCAGTGTTGAATTTATTTTCATCTCCCCTAAATTGGATTAGTTGGGGTGATTCCTTGGGACATAAGGTCACGGTAATGTAATTTGAACTCAGCAGTAGAGAGTCAGGAGGGACCTGACTTTGGCCCTACCATTGTGTCTGAGTAGAGGATCCATGGAGAACGGAGTGGGGAATGGAACTCAGCACAATTTTTTGATAAGCTTTTAACTTCAGTTTTCATTGATACAGATGTCTCTCATGTGTGAATTATTAATTTGTTTTTTTTTTTTTCCTGAGGTCCCAAAGCACAGATTGTGTTGCTTGTATAAGTAGTGTTTTTCCCTCCCATGCACGGGGATGACCTTGATGGCCAACTACGCTCTGCAATCTCATTCTCACCTGTCAAATTCTGATCTTATGACCGCTTTCATTTTCACACTTGTCTCTTTCTGAATGAAAATTCTGATTGTTAATCTAGGCATGTGCCGATGCATGATGACTTTCACTCAAAGACCAAAACCACTGAAATGAAAAATCTTTTCTATCGACTTCAGTTGAATGTCTTTACTTAATCTATTTTTAAATTTTAAAAATCTTTCATGTGATTGCGGTTTGTTGGACTTTCGCCTTGTTATTCATGTACCTGTTTGTATTAAGAGTTGTCATTCAATAGGGGAACCAAATAAGACATGGGGGGGGGATTATAATGATACAAAACAAAACAAAAACAAATGGACAATTATAAACCAGAGACATCCTGCAGGGGAGGAGCAGGGAGAGGGATCAAAAGGAGGGAGGGAGGGGCACAGGGGACTGAGGTGATGGTGCATGGGTGCATTGGGGAAGGAAACTCTATGGGGACCATGGGGACCACACTGGGGTAGGGGGAGAAAGCAAACACTGTTTAAAAATGAACAATGATGTGAAAAATAAAGAGTTTCATTCATTATATTTGCAGAAGCCACATTCACATTTGTGTAGCTCATTTTATAAATACCGTTCATGGAGACTAAATAAATGTTTGGCATTAATGATGATCATCATGATGCTTCAAAATAGAAATTATCTTCTATAATATGGTCCTATTACTGAAATAATTTAAAATATCATTTTAAATATATATTTTTATCTAAGCTGAACTACCTTAAACTATTTAACCATTCACATATTCAGAACATTTGAAACATATTTCTAAGAATTTAGTCTAAGAAAATAATCAGAAAAAAGGACAGATATCTATGCATAAAAGTATTGATTAAAGTTAACTTTATGGGGCCTCCCCAGTGGCACAGGCAGTTGAGCGCTGCACAGTGCAGCTGTCCGCAGCCTCTGCAGTGCCGGTTCGATCCCCGCCGGACTCAGAGCAACGCACATGGCAAGCAAAACTCTCCTGTCTCACGTGCTGCTCCCCTCAGCAGTGTATTTCAGTCAATCTGCCTGTTCTGTTCCCCACTCTTCCTCTGGTGAATCCTCTCACCCTCCCGTGCATCTGACCGGTGCCCCGGCTCTTGTATAAATAAAAAATAAATAAATAAAGTTAACTTTATGATTATAAAATATGTAAATAACCCAAATGTCAAGCAATAGGAAAGTGGATAATTAGAATAAGTTTAATCAAATGACAGAACATAATAAAAGTGTAAAATTCATGTATAATATTAGGTTAAAATAAAATGCAAAACTATGATCAAATAATCCTATTTTTGGAAATTAGAACCTCACAGAGAGAAAATAAATTGAAAGAATAGTTGCCAGGTAACAGATTTCTCCTGTCTCACCCACTGCTTCTCTTAGCAGTGTGTTTCAATAAATCTTCCTGTTCTGTTCTCCATTCTGTCTCTGGTAAATTCTTTCACCCTCCTCGCCTCTGGCCTACACCTTAATTCTTTCCTACACTCTTCTCCACAACCATAGAGCGTTTCTGTGTGGTGGTGTAGTATGATTTTAAGTAGGGTTAACTTCAAAAAAAAAAAAAAAGAATTGCCAAAATTATGGTATCTTTTTTCAAAATTATTGTATATTGATTTCTTCTACGTAGTAGAATCACAAGTAGTAGAATCACAAAATCACAAGTATTTTTAGAAGTCCTCTAAAATCTCCATATTGTCTTATATTTTATTTATGCTGCTTAGGAATTAAATATAAAACACTGTACAATGTTTGACTTTTGAAGATCACTCACTATCTGTTTGGTAAAACAAAATAGTCATTTTGCTACTTGTTAGCGTTTATTTCAAGGGAGAAGGAAAATGGAGATATATGAAGCAGATTTTGAATTATCTACCCACTTCATTTCATGTTATTCTTATTTCTCTACTAATTAAAAAAAGTAAATTGCTTTTAACTTTTATCCCATGTATATTTCTAGGCTCACATGTAAGATTTCAAAAAGTCCCACAAGAAAAATAAGAGTACAGAAATTACTTTATGCGAACATTAATTGTTAAGTAAGCTACACCTTTTCCCCTTCAAAATTACTAATTATATTTTCGAGAAACCTAAAAAATAACATTCAAAAGCCAATGCTGTTTTGTCCACACTAAGCTGTTACTGTGTAAAAAATAAGAAACACAGGGCTTCCCCGGTGGCGCAGCGGTTGAGCGTTGGGTTGGGAAGCTGCCCGCAGTCTCTGCATCGCCAGTTCGATCCCCGGCCACCGGTGAGGGTCCCGCATGGTTCTCAGACCTCTCCTGCCACCTGCTGCTCCCCCCAGCAGTGTACTTCAGTCCTTCTGCCTGTTCTGCTCCCTGCTTTGGCTCTGGTGAATTCTCTCACCTTCCCACGCTTCTGACTGTACCCAGTGCTTGTATAAATAAATAAATCTTTAAAAAAAAAATAAGAAACACAAAGTTTTGACATGATCCCACCTGAGTCTTGGTGCAGCCATTGCATTCTGACCATGGGCCATAGGAATTCCACTGGCAATTGATTGGAGATGAGGCACTATCAAATTGTCATCATATAGCATGTGGAGAAATAAAAGAGAGGAATACAAAGAATAGTAAAATGTAGTTCAAAATTACTTCACATTTTTTTCCTAAAAAGTATCAGAAGTATCCTAAATATAAAAAAAAAAATATGTGAGCTGGACCACATTTTTTAGAGACTAACATATATATATATATATATATATATATATAACATACCAGGAACTATTGAGATATTTCGAGTTGTGGATTAATAGAGGGCAGGGTAAAGACACAGACATATAAACTATAATCATATTCTAGTGATGCTATCACAAACCATCATAATAATGCAATCATAGTCCATAGTACGACATATTTAATGTCATAGATTTCCTACCAGAAACATGTACAGTCTGATGTGTAATGGAAATACAAATAAATGTGTGTTCAGAAAAAGGAGGATATGTGAGAAAATATATTGGAGGATGTTATTAAGACTGTTAAAGGAATTTTGAAGGATGAACTGAAGTTATACAGAAATTCTTAACTGAGAGAAGAAGCATTAAAAGATCTTAGAAGTGGGAAACCAAACTGACAAAGGCTTCATGGACAGGACTATACTTCTAGATGTTCCTCCTATTCATTCCACCCAAACAGGAACAATTTGTGCCAAAACGATTCCACTCAAATAAAATATGCAGAAAATGGAGAGCTGATTCTCACATAGTGCTGGATTCAGGTTATGTCAAAGAGGTCATCATGTCACTTGGTCCTAAGAGATTCAGGAGGGCCACCTGAAACCCTTACAAGGGGTAAGGAGCAAGACTGTGTATTACTGATTTTCAAGCACATTACCCGCCTGGCAGACATCTTATGTTAATGGGATTAACACTGATCTTGAGCCTTTTGAAAGTAGGAAGTCCATGTTGTAGCCTGTGTGCCTTAGGGGCTTTTCTGGAACCAAATTTACAAACCTGTAGTCTTGATCTGGCACCAATAGTCCAACTGCCTTAGAATTTTTGACCCTTAGACAATCTGAGCATTGTACTATTTGCATTATTTTGTGTTCCAGGAACAGGCATGTTTAGGAAACATGCCTTAGGGAGGGAAGCTGCTTGGCCACTCTGCCCCATGCTCCCCTCACACTGTCCAGTCCTCTCAAAGAGCCTGTATCACATTGTACCGAAGTGAGCTATTTCAAGACCAGAATCACACAGTGGACTCTCAGAACTGTCTTGCTTCTTTTTGTGTGCCCAGTCACTAGTAAAAGTCCTGACACATATTCCGATAATTTCGTAAAATAAACTGACCTGATCCTGTCCCATCAAAGAGTGAAATGGTCACAAGCCATGGATAAATGATACAGCTTTTTCCTAGGTCTCAAGAGCTATAAAATTGTTTTCTTTAAAAAACTCAACTTTTGAAATCCAAACAATGCTTTGTGAGGACTATATTTAAAAAGCACATTCTGTCTTAAGATGTGTTAGAGCATTCTCTGAATTACAGATAAAAGCTTGGTGCTGGGATGAGTAGAAAACAAAATAAAAATAAAAGCAAGAATAAGACATGTTTTGCCTTTTTTTTTTAAATGTGGAAAGATGAAAGTGTTGTTGGAGGGATAAACATGCTCAGATTGAAGTGTAAAAAATTAGACCATTCTAAACAATTTCCTAAAAATAGAAGAAATAATTTTTATTAATATCTACACACAATCCAAAAATGTTTTACCTTGAAAATATTTCAAATTCTCCTATAAATCCCATCAAGATGAATAAGCTTATTGCCTGGGTAGAAGAAAACAACAAGGCATTATTTTAGCTTGCATATCTTTAATGAGTTGAAAATGAATACATCTGTACAAGTCAGGTTTGTGAGTTGGGAATATAAAGAGTAAAGAACCACAGAGAAGGCTAGATGACTGCCTTTAAATAAAAGTCTAGTATAAGGGCCTCCCTGGTGGCGCAAGAGGTTAAGATACAACCTATGAAGCTATCCACAGCCACTGCAGCACAAGTTTAATCCCCCAACTAGCCAGGGTAGATCCCCTGGCTGGCCAGGGAGCTATCCACATGGTGCAGCAGACCTCTCCTAGGGGTTAGTCTCCTCTCCTGTCTCGCCTGCTGCTCCCCTGAGCAGTGTATTTCAGTAGATCTGCCTGTTCTGCTCCCCACTCTGTCTCTGGTGAATCCTCTCCCCCCCCACCTCTGGCCTACACCCCTGTTGTTGTATGCATAAATAAATAAAAATAAATCTTTTAAAAAATACAAGGCAAAGTAATAGATATCACATTAATTCTAATGTTGTAGGGTTACTTGATATCCTAGCATAATATAAAACAAATTAAGATTGTAATTTGTGTTTAATTTTTAATTATTTAACTCATGAATGCCTGAGTTATTTGAGACCTAGATCTCCAGTATTTATCTTTCTCCTGATTTATTTCACTCAGCAAGGTCCCCTCCAGTTTCATGCACGTTGTCTCACATGCCGTGATTTCATTTCCTTTCATTGTTGAGTAGTAATCCATTGGGGATGGGGATAAGGGGTGCAGGGACCCAGAAGTCTCTGGTGGAGGATTATGGGTGATTATGGAGCAGATGTGATGTGACCCTATACAGGATGGTAAATTAATATTCTGTCAATAAGCAAAAAAAGACAGAAAAAAATTAACAAAAATATTTTTTAATTTATTTATTTATACAAAAACTGGGGTACAGGCCAGAGGGGCAGGAGGGTGAGAGATTTCACCAGAGAATTCCTCAGAGCGGGGAGCAGAACAGGCAGACAGACCTAAGACACTGCTGAGGGGAGCAGTGGACAAGGCAGGAGAGGTCTGCTGCGCCATGTGGCTATCTCCCTGGCTGGCCAGGATTGAACCTGTGCTGCAGAGACTGCAGACAGCAGTCTCAACCCTCTGCGCCACCTGCTGCGCTCAACCCTCTGCGCCACCAGGGAGGCTAACAAAAATATTTTTAAAAGTACCATATCTTCTTCCTGCATCAACTCCATTTAAAAGTGAGCATGGATTCAGTGTCGCAAATGGACAGCATAGTGATCACAGAAGCAATACAGCAACGGACAGAGTTGAGAAGGTGTTGCTCCAGCATTATAATGCAAATTTTTTAACTTTAATAACAAAATTTGCAATAAAAAATTATAGCAATTTCGACTTATTTTTGCAACTCGGAAATCTAATGGATGATTTTGACTTCATCTTTGGCCTTGTCTTTGGTTGAATAGTAATTTTTTTTAACATTTGGCCATTTTACACTTAGTCAACACGGTTACTTAGTAAGTTTTTACTTTCATTCCACCTGCTTATATTTTCTCTCCCAATCCTGACCCTTTCAAGTAGGATTCCAAATTCTAAAGTTTCAAGGATCTAAATTCCTTTTCTATAAAACTCTTAGAAAAGTCAAATCACAAGTCGGAGGTTAGGGCAAGCAAGGGTTCACCGTGTGACTCCAAATAAAACAAACTAAATTATGCTGAAGGAAATTTTTCCAGAAAAAAATAACAGTACTGTTGTATTTCTTTATCACTTCCTCAAGTCTTTCATGAATGTTCACTCCAGTCCTAATTCCCAGACCTCTGAACCAGTAAGTTCACTGCAAGACAAGAAAAAGGAATTCTCTTTGGCTAAACTGTTAAATATATTGAAGGAAGGAATGTTTAAGTCTCTCCCAGATCTTTTTCTTTTCTATTTTCCTATGTCCTCCCCTTACTTGATTTCTTTCAGTTAGTTACGTTCCATTCCCCTTTGTGATAACTTCCTTTAGGATAGTAATGAAATTATCATCTTACCTTCATGTTTAGGAAAACATTCAGAGTACAAGAGAGGAGAAAAATTTCTGCTGAGTGTGTGGTGAATTTTTCAACAGCAAGAAAATCCCAGCAATCAGCCTGCTTCTCTGTCTCTCCCTGCTGGGGATGAACTTGGCACTCATATATAGAGCAAGTGCAACTGAGACTCAGCTCCTACACCAACCAGCTTCTCCAGGGACACAAAGAGCCTGCCCCTATTCTTTGTGTCTTGAAGCCAGATGCATCTTATCAATTTACACAGACCTTTGCTACAGCCAGTTGGGACTGTTTGGAAGTGTATTTCTGAGAAAACTTATCCATAAATCAAGAGAGGCAGCAAATGTACTCAGTTCAATGTTTAAGTCATTTTTTAACCAAAGGAGCCTCTATGTGAGGCAAGGGATAAGCCTCTTCCTGATTCAATTTACTAATCTAAGCAGATGTTTTTATGATTCTCTTGGGCCTCCCTGGTGGCGCAAGGGATTAAGTCTCAGTACTGCATTTGATCCCCAGCCAGGAAGCCAACCCTTATGATGCAGCAGACCTCTCCTGTCTCACCGGCTGCTCCCCTCAGCAGTGCATTTCAGTCAGTCTGCCTGTTCTGCTCCCTACTCTGTCTCTGGTGCATCCTCTCACCCCCTTCCCCACACCTCTGGCTTATACCCCAGGTCTTGTATGCATAAATAAATAAAATAAATCTTTAAAATAATAAATAACTAAATAAATAGAGTTGCAGGTATTTGCAGGCATTTGTCTTTGTCATGGAGAGGTGAGTGTTGAGCCGTTATAGATAGGACTCCCAAAGTGCCTGCCAGAGTAGTTTTTCATTCATGCTTGCATGCACATGTAAATTTGTCCACCCTAAATCAACAAAATCACTGAGGATATTTAATACGATACTCTATAGGCTTTAATAGATAGAAGCCTTGAGCAATATCAGTCTTTATTTCATTCCTTACTTGCTGTCAGAACCATATTAACTCACAGAATTTTCTTAATCCAGAGAATGAGTCACATATATGCAAGCATATCTACTATAATTTAGAACTTGATTCCCAGGCATTATTTAATGCTAAAAAATTCACTTCCTTCCCCAAGTGCTTTATGCTCTCCCACCTCCACATCTTTGCTCTCACATGCATAGTGATCTTCTGTCTGGAATTTCAGAGGAGTCATTGGAATAAAGGCTCTAATGGGTACCAGTGGAGTCAAGCACGGGCATCTGACCACCAGCATGTTATGCAGACTTAATTCAAAGGGAATTCCTTCACTGGAAGTTTTTAATTAAAAAAAATCAAAGAAATGACTTGGAATTATTGAAGCAGGGATAATGCACCAACTCTGTGAAACAGGTAAGGAGGGGAAGCAGGAAGTAAAATTTGGAATTTATTTCTGTAGTCAGAAAGGTGCAATCAAGGTCTCATTTAAGGAGGGACAGACATAAAGGACCAGAGAATTCACAAGATGGAATGATCAAAGCTGATTTTAAGTTTGACTGAGAACACTGGAAGAATTTAAGGAGAAATTAATGAGTAGAGAATTAAAAAGTTGAGAAGGATGAGATGGTTTTGGAGAGGGGATATTTTGATTTTGGAGGCAACAGCCAACATATAACTGGAAATATACATCTTTGGGGAAAGAAATCTCTTGGATAGGAATATAGCTGGAGCTACTGGCATGACGTCATGCAAGACTGAGTGCAGTAAAGTGAAAAACCAAAAGGTATGTTCCTATCCAGGAAACAGGAAAAGTCAAAAGGAAAGAGAGGTTACAGAAGGAGAAGGAAAACCAAAACAATGTAGTGTCAAGCCAAGTCAGGAGAACCGCAAGGAAGTCAGTGAACAACAACAGGGTCATGCGGAGGTCAAAGGAAGGTCACACCTATTGAAAATAAAACATGGTGAATAAGTTTAGGGCAGAGTTTTCTCACATATTTTCCACTATTTTCTTGAAGTGCTACAAGACACTTGAAGAAAAAAATAACTAATTTTGTGGTTAAATAAGTATACAAAGCTGAGTATACTATAGAGGAGAGTTTCTCAACCTCTGAACTACTGATGTGCCAGATCATTCCTTGTTGATGGAGAGAGTAGTAGGGAGCTGCCCTGAGCATTAGATGAAGTTAGGCAACATCTTTGATCTTTACACACTCAATACCAGCAGCACACACACACACACACACACACACACACACATTGAGAACCACTGTGAAAGTGTCTACTCCTAGCAAATGCCCAGCCCTGGACTCACAAAGCACAGCACACAATGCATTCTAAGCTCACTGTTCTGAAAGTCCTCACAGTAAAAAAAAACTTCTTAAAACTTTTTTCTAACCAGAATTTCCCAAATTCATGTGACCCCAGAATTGCTGTTTCTAACAACCCCCAAACTGTTAAATGCTTTAGCAAATGGTGTCTGAACCAATACTGAATCAATGGTGGAGTGGGGAAGCAGATTTTGGCCATATTGGGGAAGGGTGTGTAAGGGTGCTGCCATCTCCTGCACATTCCCTAGTCCCCATTAGTTCTCACTTCCATTGGGTGCACCTCAAAAATTGTTCACATCCCAGACCCTAATTAAACCATTAGGCCATCTCAGGGAGATATTTAAACACATTTTAATAAGCCCATTTAATTTACTAGCCATTTCATTTTGTTCTAAATTGTTCCAATGTGTCCTGCTGATTCTGGGAGCATAAAAGGGATGAATTCACTGGGAAAGAGAAGACTTTTCTCTCTTCTGGGGGCGCTGAAAAGGTCTACACTAAAACTGCCAAGAGTGGGAGCAAAGAAGCAATAGCGCCCCCTAGGGGTAATCATGTTCCAGACCCTTGAGTAAAAATAGCATTAGGCTCTGGAGTTAAACATAATGAAAGTAGTGAAAAACATTGAATATTCTTAGACTTCCAGTCAAGTGCTTGTTAAGTTAATAAGTACTCCAGGTGGTCTCTTTTCCCATTAAAGTGTCACAGTGTGACTAGTTTGAGAATGAAAAATGGCTGCTAGACAATGCTTATCCAAAGGAAGATTTCAAAAAAATAATGAGTGTTAAATGTTTTATCGTTATGCAGGTTTATGCTGCCCATCTATGCTAGCAGCGCTGCATTAAACACTGTGGTTTGTGCATTAATTTAAAGTGAGGTCATTAGATTAGTATTCACTGTTGGTATCTAGCCCTTCATAAGAATGCAGTTTAAGATTTAAAGAAATATTCACACTCCCATTTGAGACAGATGTCGCTGCCCTTTACAACACTGGACAGTCCCTTGTCCTGATGGTACTGATGACTGCAGAAGGTGAGAATCAAGTTACAACCAGGAGGTGTTATTTTGTCATTATGATTTTCAATTGTGTCAGGTACTTGCTAAATTTAGAAGGCCTGCTTTCTTTGGGTTTCTCTCATCTGGGTTTTCCAGTTATCTGCAATGTTGTGGCAGCAGCCTGCAATTCCAAGATACATTTCATTTGGCTTAAATTTGAATTAAGTCAAACATCTGAGAAGGAGGGTACAAAATGCAAAGATTTCCATGGTTCTGTAATGCATTATGTCAAGTCCTGCAGAAGAAGAGTGAATATGAAAGGATAAAGTCATTTATTTGCTCTACACTTGAGATGTATTTTTTCAGCATATGATAGCCCTAAAATAAATATCCATCACTTTCAGAAAATGTCTGTCTGTCCCATAATTTTAAACTTTACTTTCTTCAATTACCTTTAAATACATGTATGTGGATATCTGCTTCATCATTACATACTTCAAAGGCCAAAAAGGAATTTAAAATAAGTGGTATAGAGAAGTAAAATCCTGAATGGCACAAGTTCTTTAAATATTTGTGAAAAAATCTTAGACGCCTGTGGAGAACAGTCACAAACAATAACAGCAAATGTCTTAAAATTAGGAATTTTCAAGGGCCTCCCTGGAGGTGCAAGGGGTTAAGTCTCAGCACTATGAAGCTATCGCCAGCCACTGCCCTGGCCTGGGAGCTGACCCACATGGTGCAGCAGACCTCTCATATCTTGCCAGCTGCTCCCCTCAGCTGTGTATTTCAGTCAATCCACCTATTCTGCTCCCCACTCTGTTTCTGGTAAATCCTCTCATCCCCCGCATCTCTGGCCTACACCCCAGCTCTTGTATGCATAAATTAATAAAATAAATCTTTTTTTAAAAAAAAGTAGGAATTTTCCTGAAAATTGAAGAAATAAAATGAAACTCCTCCTTAAAGGTAGGAATTTTCCTGAAAGCGATAAAAGGTACCAATTTGTTTTTCATTAGTACAAATGTGTACAGCTTGGCTTCAAATCTTGAGCAAGTTGCTTAATCCTGATGACTCTCTTTCTTGCTTCTCAGAAATGTGGAAATCATATCCTCTAACTCATGAGGTTATTGTATTAAATGAATCCAAGTAAAACACATAGCACTGTGCCTGGAATATAGCAAGCTTAGTGCAATAATTGTGAGCTAATACTCAAATAAATTAGAATAACCCAAATAATCAACAGTAGTAATACATTATGTAATATAATTCATAATAAATTATCATACTCAAGAAGAGTTGGGAAGATGGCATCAGAGAAGGTTCCCCTCATTTTCTCAAGAGAAAATTCTACAGTGATACAGAAGAACACTGTATCTAGATTCTGTGATTTGGGGCAAAACTAGAACACCTCTTGGACATAACAAACCAACACTAAACACAACAGAGGAGACATGGATGGAATAAAACTCTATTCAACAAAACGTGGGTGGATACAGTATCTGTACTGAAACTCCAAGCCATAAAAGATCCCTGCAGCACCATCTGCTGGGAAAATGGAAGTAATGCAATCTTAGGACACCAAAAAATAGCAAATTGGGCAGACAGAAAAATACAATATATGGCACCTTGATTCCTCAAAGAATATTTTACCTCAAACAAAGAACAAATTCCCAGAACCCTACCACAAAGATTGAAGATCTTATCTTCCTATCAGATAGTGTTCAAAATTGCTGTGATAAAGAAATTCAAAGAAATGGTTTAAAAAAAAGATGATCAAATAGATTCAAAAAATGCAGAAAAACAAACAAATGCCCTGAAAAAATAAAATTAATGACCGCAGTATTGAAATAGAAGTTTTAAATAAGAAAATAATGGAAATCCAGGATGTGAAATGATCAATAGAGGAGATAATAAAAATTCTGCAGAAGGGCCTCCCTTGTGGCTCAAGGGGTTAAGATGCAACCCATAAAGCAATTGGCAGCCTCTGTAACATGAGTTTGATTCCCTGGCTGGCCAGGGAGCAACCCACATGGTGCAGCAGACCTCTCCTGACTCACCCGCTGCTTCCCTCAGTATACTTCGGTCACTCTGCCTTTTCTGTTCCCCACTCTATCTCTGGTGAATCCTCTCATCCCACAAACCTCTGGCCTGTACTCCAGCTTTTGTATGCATAAATAAATAAATCTTTAAAAAAAATCTGCAGAAAGCTATGCAAGTAGCATAGACCAAATGGAAGATCAAATCTCAAAGATAGCAAAGCACAAGAATCTGGGCAGAAGAAGAAAGAGACACATGAAGAAAAAATAAAGAAACACTTCAAGAATTCTCTTATTCCATGAGGAAAAGAAATATAAGAATAATGGGTATCCCAGAGGGGAAGGGATAGAGAACATAGAACTTACTTCAATAAATAATAGAGGAAAATTTCCCAAACCTGGAGAAAGAACTAAATATACAAATCCATGAAGCTAAAAGGTGCGCTGGTTAACTAAATGTAATGAGACCTATACCAAGACCTTGTCATAAAACTTTAAGTTGCTAGAAAAAGATGAGCAAGAAAAACTAAAAACCAGTAGAAGGAAGGAAATGTTTTTAATTGAGCAGAAATAAATGAAATAAAAATCAAAAAGACAGTCCAAAATGAAATCATTTCATTTAATGAAATGAAAGCTTTTTCCTTGAAAAAGATAAATAAAATAGACACACATCTAGCTAAACTCACTAAAAAAAGAGGGAGAAAACTCAAATAAATTGACTTAAAAATGAAAGAGAAGTTTTAACCAAGACCCCAGAAATTCAAAGGATCATAAGAGATTACTATGAACAGTTGTATGCCAGTTGAGTAATCTAGACGAGATGGACAAATTCTGAGAATTATACAACCATCTGAAATCGAGTCAGGAAGAAATGGAAAAACCTGAATAGGCCAATTGCAGGCAAGGAAATTTAAACAGTAATCAAAAGTTTCCCTCCCCAAAACACAACTGTGCAGAACCAGACCTTCAGGACAAACTAATACCTATCCTCAAACTCTTCCAAAAAGCTGAAAAAGAGGGAATAGTTTGAAACATATTCTATGAGGCCAACCAAAACCAGACAGACACCACACACACCCACAACCTACAGAACGATTTCCCTGGTGAATATAGATGCAAAAATCCTCAACAAAATCTTAGCAAACTGAATTCAACAATGCATTAGTAAGATTATACACCATAATCAAGTGGGACTTACTCCCCAGTTGGTGTTCTTAGCACTTGATATACAATACCAAGCATTTTAGCATAGGCATTAATTCCAATTTTCTTACCATTTGACCTTTTGATTTTAATAGAAAGAGAACTGCATGTGAATTCAAAATATTTGGGCTCAACTTTTTTTTCTAATTTTTTAATTTTTTTTAAGATTTATTTTATTTATTTATACAAGCACTGGGTACAGTCAGAGCGTGGGAGGGTGAGAGAATTCACCAGAACCAGAGGGGAGAGCAGAGCAGGCAGACTGACGAAGTACACTGCTGAGGGGAGCAGCGGGTGGTAGGGGAGGTCTGCACACCATGTGGGACCCTCACCTGGTGGCCCGGTGCTGCAGAGGCTGATGGCAGCTTCGCAACCCAGCGCTCAACTGCTATGCCACCAGGGAGGCCCTGGGCTCAACTTCTGACTACACTGTTTGCTGGCTTTGTGATTTTCAGCAATTCACTTAACTTCCTGGTACAACTGTGGGAACAAATAAGTTAGTTCCCCCAAAATTTGAATTTGAAGAACAAAGCAAACACATCCATGAATCACACTTAAAGTTTATTCAGGCCAACATGCATGTAACATAGCCCATGGACTGGATTTTAGTTTGATGCAGGACCCCCCCACTCCCTAAAACCCTCACCTCCCCTTTTCCCAACAGAGATCTTCTTATACCCTGCTTAGCACGTGATCTTTCTTGTGTGAGCTAATGACCCCAGGTGTCCAGGGAACATGTCATGTACATGTTTATTTTAGCAAGATAAATAGAGTTGTGTATAGATCAGAATACAGATTAACACATGTGAAACAATGGGGAAGTTGGCTCTCGCCCAGGATAGGGCAGTTATGAGTCACAGGTGTAAGATGGCATCAGTTCAAGTGGAATCATTTTGGTTTTCCTACACTCCCTTACTCTTATTTCATTAAATAGGAATATTATTTTAAAACTGTCTTTCCAGTGCAAATGGCCAACAGGCATATGAAAAATGTTCAACATCACTTGTAATCAGGGAAATGCAAATCAAAACTACAATGAGATACCATCTTACACCAGTGAGAATGGCACATATTTAAAAAACTAGCTACAACAAATGTTGGCAAGGATGTGGAGAAAAAGGAACTCTCCTACACTGCGGGTGGGAGTGAAAACTGGTCCAATCACTATGGAGAGCTGTATGGAGATTCCTCAACCTACTAAAGATAGAGCTTCCATATGATCCAGCAATTCCACTCCTAGGTATTTACCCAAAGGACACAGAAACATTAATTCCAAAGAGCACCTGCACCCCTATGTTTACAGCAGCACAATTTACAATAGCTAAGCTTTGGAAACAACCCAAATGTCCAAAAAGAGATGCCTGGATCAAGAAGATGTGGTACATATACACCATGGAATATTACTCAGTAATCAAAAAAGATAAACTCATGCAATTTGCAGCAACATGGATGGAGCTGGAAGGGATCATGCTCAGCGAAATAAGCCAGAAAGAAAAAGGAAAATACCGGGTAGTCTCACTCATAGCAGGAATTTAGAAAACCTAAATAATAGACCAGGAAAAAGACTAATTAATACAAAGGAAAAATCAAAATCAACAAGCAACTATAAACCAGAGACACACTACAGTGGGGGGGGGGGGAGCAAGGAAAGCAAGGACTAGAATCAAAATAAGGGGGGAGGTGTAATTCTATGGGGAATATAACCAAGATGAAAATGCATACATTGTGCAAAAATGAAAAATGATGTAAGAAATATATAAAAAATTAAAAATAAAACTGTCTTTCCAGTCATGGAGAGAATCACTGACTTTTTAGATGTTAAGCACTTAGTACAGCACTTAGTACAAAGACTCAATATTCTCTGCAACCATTTAAGTAAATCATGCAGAAGATCGATTTGTCTCACTTCTGTAGCCATTGAGTGTTGCCTAGATGAATGACTGAGTACAGTCTGACTCAGTATTTCCCTATTTTCTCCTATACCTGAGAGAAACAGGAGACCACCTCCTGATTATTACGTGAGACTCCACACTGCAACCTTCAGTCTGAAAATCCTTGTCAACAAATTATAAAAATACACATGTACTTGTATAAGACCATAAACTCTTTAAAAATACACAAAAATATACAAATCTTTGTATACATTAACAAGAATTTATGTAGGATGGATTCAGAAAGTAAATCGGCTGGGTCAGAAGTTACATATTTTATTTTTATTTTTTATATATGCTGCCAAATGGCCTTCTCAAAGGGCTGTAATAATTTATAGTGCCACCAACAATCAACATTTATATTACCCAACAACTCTTTAACATTAATCCTTAAAACTGTCATTGGAGGAGGTAGAAATTACTGGCCATAAGGTAACTTCTAGATAACTTATAAATTTTGACTAAATATTTTCCTTCTAGTCCCTACAAACAGAAATAGCTGGCATCTGAATACTTTTACTTTTAGTCTCTATATTTTATATGTATTAAGTTCGGGGTTTTGGGATATGTATTAAGTTGTTAAGGTAATTTTCCAACTAACTAAAGAAAATAATTTTAATTTTTATACAAATTTTAATATTTCAGATCCATATTAGAAAGAGTTGGATAGATTTGGTTTTAATGATCTGTTGTCATTCATGTAGTAGCACTCAAAAAATCCAGAAGATGGCAGTATAGTAATGATTTTCCTAAAATTTACAGAGAAAAAAATATGAGTAGGAAAACGTGGATTTCTCCCATTTTTCTTTTCTCATTTCCTAAAATGATGTAAGATCAGGAGATGTAAGGCAATAAGGAAACCTCACACTCACAGAAAAGAGGGAACAATAGGCTGGAAAGTGACTGTCATTTCAAATTTCAGGTTTTTGGGCAAGTCCTTTACTCTCTAAATCTCTCTTTGCTAAGAGGTAAAATTATCCAGCAATGCACAACTCACAAGACCATTTGAAGACTGAGAAAAAACATAAATTGTGCAGCACACTGCAGCACTGAGAATCTAAGGAGTATGCAGTTGATAGTGTATGATGCAACTCTATAGACCTTCAAAGACTTCCAATGCAGCTCTCATTTATCAAAACGTCCAGTGGAAGCCTATAATGTGAAAGGCTATAGTCCTTTGAAGGGATTTATAAGGATAAAAGAATGTCCTCCCTCAAAAAGTGGGGAAATAATTACATTTACAAATAACTAACAATGCAAAGTGGCAAAGAGAAAAAGAGGTCTCGCCGGACATGGTGGTTTGAGAAGTTTTCACCTAAAATAAAAGAATGTTATTTATAGGGAAGGGGAAGAGGAATTTCAGACATGAAAGTAGAATGTTTGGAAGAATAATTTGACTTGCCTAGAAATTAGTTAAACAAGAGAAATTGGAGTTGCATTGAGGAGAGGCAGCGGTTGGGGCTAATAGTGGGGGGTAGGTGGTAGAGGGTGAGAGGATTCACCAGACAGAGTGAGGAGCAGAACAGGCAGACTGACTGAAATACACTGCTGAGGGGAGCAGCGGGCGAGACAGGAGAGGTCTGCTGTGCCATGTGGGTCAACTCCCTGGCCAGGGATGGAACTCATGCTGCAGTGGCTGCAGATACCTTCATAGTGCTGACACTTAACCCCTTGTGCCACCAGGGAGACCCAAGAGTCCCCTTATTAAACTGTCCTCAAACTGTCTGCTTTGAATTAGATGTCTATGTACTGCCAAGCCTCAAAGAGACAGAGTGTGTTGGTGACAAGAAGCCAATGATTTCTTTTCTCCAGAAGCCAATCGTAAAGGATTCAGGGAAAGGTTTTTTTAACAACATCAAAACTATTGCCCATTTCAAAAGTTTAAACAACAAAAGAATTTATTTCCAATTGAGAAACCTCGGTTTACATCAAAGATTTTGCAATTATGAACCAGTTATTATGCTTTTTCTCTTGCTAGAAGAGAAAGATAAAATTTCACATGCCTTGTCTTCTATTTCTTTGTTCAACCTTACAATAACTTTTAGAGATTCAATACCTACTAAATGTTCAATTTTGATTGTTTAAATACGCACACAAGTAAAGGAAAGATACCTATTATATGGAAATGTTCTCAGGAAAAAATTTCCTTCTCAAAAATCAGTTCTCATTCATAATTAAGACTTTTTTGGTGTCTTGACAGCAACAATTTTTTACCCAGAAGAGACTAAATGAGGCTATTTTAAAACTTAATATTCGATAAAATTTACAAATTTAAAAACCACTGTTCTTAAATTTACAAGTTATTTATTATTATTTTATTTCTAAATCTAGTGAATTTAACATCTACCTTTAAAATGACCTTTTATTATTATTTGGTGTCATTTAAATAGGTAATTAAACTTCCTTTAAAGATCTTAAATTTAAAATACCCCTTTTATTTAATGCTTCTAACTAACAGAACTTATCCAAATGTTTAAAACAATAACGAATCTGAAAATTTTAAATTGTCAATTCTGTGAATCTCAAGTTCTCTTAAACACTGTAATGCTTTTCACATACTTAACGACCTATCCTAATTTTTTGACTTAAAAAACCACAACTCTAAAATTAAAAATTCAGTTTTATATTTTAAATTGGACTTATAAAGCTAATGTTAGATCTACAAATATCTTAACTGTTGCAAATATTTTAAAAATGAAATATATACAGATGATTCCTAAAGTTGACACAAAATCATTTTATTGCTTTTTATTTCACTACATATGTATGTAAGGGTCATATGAAAGTTTTATCATCCAAGCAAACTGGGGCTTTATTAACCAAGCAAGTTTATTTAAACATCCCAAATAAAAAGGGTTATGTGCACACCCACTGTGCACCTCTGGAGCAGCCTATATCTAGGGCAATTTTTCTTGCAACACTAAGGCACCCTGGGAACTATTTTATGGTTACTTTGCAAACAAAGGTCCCAACACCATTCTTTTCCAAGTAGAATTGTCTCATAAATCCCAGTCCCTGCATTCAGAATATATATTACCTAATACTGAATTCAATTAACATGTACAGCTTGATTCTGGTTTTTTTTAAAGATTTATTTACGCATACAAGAATCAGAGTACAGGCCAGATGTGCGGGAGGGTGAGAGGATTCACCAGAGACAGAGCGGGGAGCAGAACGGGCAGCTGGACTAAAGACACTGCAGAGGTGAGCAGCGGGAGAGACAGGAGAGATCTGCTTCGCCATGTGGGTTGCTCGCTGGCCAGCCGGGAATCGAACTCGTGCTGCAGAGCCTACGGATAGCTTCATAGTGCTGTACTTAAACCCTTGCGCCACCAGGGAGGCCGGTTAGGAACATAATTCTTAGATATATTTTACTGATACAATTAGACTTTGCATATCTTTTTGTCTGTGTCTTGCTAATGACAGTCGCGAAACATCACCACACTCTTCTTCAGGTTCCTCTATGATAGGAATGGTCTGGCAAGACCATGCTCCACAGGTTTCTAAAGTGATGTTTAACGTTTCCTTACCCTCTTTGGCCCTGCTTTTGGGTAGTTCGCCTTAGCCTGTGAAGGGTTGGTCTGAGATGACTTGGGTTGAGAGGGTCTGTGCTGAGAAAGTTTAGGTTCAGGGGACTGGGGCTGGCGTGGGTACTGCTGGGTAGATTTAGATGAAGAGGGTTTAGCATGGGTGGGGGGGTGCTTAAAAGGTTTAGATGGAGGGAAGGGGGGTTGAGAAGGCTTAGATTGGGAGGCCTGGGACTGAGAAGGCTTAGGTTGGGGGGACTGGGGCCGGCATGACTTTGGCTGAGTGGGTTTTGATGGAAAACACTTAGTTCGGGAGGTCTGGCCCTGAGGGGGTTTTGTTGGAGTGGGTTGAGGTTGGGAGGGTTTATGCTGGGGGTGCTTGACCTGGGATGGCTTAGGCTGATCAGATTTGAACTGAAACCTGTGTACAAATGTGCTGTTGGCCGGTGAAAAGAATTGAGGATGAGACTGTTTAACATGGTGTGGTGTTCTCATAAGGTTCCCAGTTGCTCCTGCTGGCTGGGAACCTTGGAGCTGGGAGTGTCCCAACTGAGAGACCGCTGCCCCAGACCAACGAGGAGCTCCCATTGTGGGTGGTCTCTTGAGCGAAGCCTGCTCGTGCTGAGTGGCAGGTCTTTGTGGTCTCACAGATGTTTTTGTCAGGTGACATCCCCAAGCAGGTTGGGAGATTTTCATGACTCTTTCACCTGAATAAAATCTCTGAGGTTGGAAATATTGAATCCCAAAACATTTACCTTGATTATGGGCTCTTGGATTCTGAAAGGGCAAAGGACGGGACGGCTTAGACCCCTGTCCTGACCAAAAGTGGGAGCCTGCAACCCTGGGGGCTCTCCAGGAAACACGGTTAAGGTTACCTCCAGTGACAGATGGTGCAGGACTGGAGTTTCCCAGATGAGGCATAAGTACTTGGATCAAGTGAAAATTTTGAACCCCAGGCTCTTTCATAGGCACCTCAACTGAGCTTTCAGATGGACTTTTTGGCTGATCATGTCTTTGTTCTTCCTCATCTTTAGCTTTTGCAGCCATGTTTTCACTAAGGACAAATGGGATTTCTTCATTCTTCTCAAAGTCTTGGTCTACCTGAATCCCCAAATCCCAGGCCAGCGAGGCCATGTCCTCCAGGGACACATATCTGAGTGACGAGGACATCACTTCCTGGAGGGTAGCTTGCAAGCACTCCATGTTCTTCCCTGTCTCCCCAGCCCCCTCCTCCTCCCAAAACAGTAGCTGTGCTGCCTTCAGCTTCAAGATTCTCTGGAAAATCTCAGCCTCTTCACTCTCCCTAGCCTGAGAACTGAGGACAAAGTAACATCTTTCAATGGCCTCTTCTCCTAGAAACATTAGCAGGTCCCATTCCTTCTGACCTAGGCAGTCAGTGAAAAAAAACACAGCTGAGGAAACTTCCATCAAGAAGCCAAACTGTGTCCAAAAACTTTGCAGATCTCCGCGAAGGCTGGTCACAGCAACAGGCTTTTGAAAAATGCTAGGGTTTGCCTTTAGACGGTCGCGGTCAGGGAAACACCATGCTATCTCAACCAGGCCATCAGAGATTTGCCGAGGAAGCGCCAGAGCTGGCAAATCCTGGAGAAAGATTTTACGTGATTTCTGTCCAGCAGGGCTAAGCAGCCTATTGAGGATTTTGGATTTGGAAAAGCTACAGCAGCCTAGACGCACGAAAGAGATAACAGGCATCTTTGCGCACATCAGAAGCTTCTCTGTATCCCCTGCCGGCTCTCCAGAAGCCTTTGCAGACTTCTCCTTCACAATGTCTCTCATGGCTCCCAGCATTAAAATGATTTTGTTGTTTTCTGCATCTGGCAGCAGCAGGGGAAGAGCAAACTGGCATTGATGCATGTTTGACATGACTTCACGTTGCAAAGAACTGTCTGAACACAGCATAGCGGCACAAAGGACATCAAGGGGGTTAATGGTTTGCATATCTCTGATTTCCAAATTCTCCACTCCAGTCAGCAAGTCCCCCTGGCTGTCCTCATCCAGAGCCCTGTGGGTGAGTATTGAATCTCTGGCCGTCACATCCAGCGCTTGAACTTTCATCAGGAAATTCCAAACTAAGTCTCCTGGAGTCTTAGGTATCCACGTCTCTACTCGCTCTGAGAAGAATTGTTTCACAACATCCGGCAGAAGCTTTCTGCTCCTGTCCATGTTCAAACATGACAGGACTTCTCTAAACACCTTTTTTCTTTCTGTAGGAAAGATAATACTCAGTGAATGACATGCTTAGAGTCTAAATGACTTTTAAAATTAAATTGCAAAAAAGACGAAACAGGGGCCTCCCTGGTGGCGCAGGGGGTTGAGACACAACCTACGAGGCTGTCGGCAGCCACTGCAGCAAGAGTTCAGTTCCCCGGCCAGGGAGCTACCCACATGGCGTAGCAGACCTCTCCTGACTCACCCACTGCTTCCCTCAGTGGTGTTTTTCGGTCGATATGCCTATTCTGCTCCCCACTCTGTCTCTGGTGAATCCTCTCACTCTCCCGCACCTCTGGCCTGTACCCCAGTTCTTGTATGCATAAATAAATAAATTTCAAAAAAAAGATGAAACAATATAAATGCAGTGAAAGTCCACGTTTGCCTCTCTGACAATTCTACTTTCCTTTTGAGAGAGAGGTCAATATGGTGTGGTACATTTGTTTCCTTTTTCTTGCTTGTAAATAAGTATGCATGGGCCTCCCCAGTGGTGCAGCAGGTGGAGTGCCGCACTGGGAAGCTGTCTGCAGCCTCTGCAGCACGGGTTCTACTCCCCACCGGCCAGGGAGAAACCCACATGGTGTGACAAACCTCTCCTGCCTCACCTACTGCTCCCCTCAGCAGTGTCTTCGGTCCGTCTGCCTGTTCTGCTCCCTGCTCTCTCTGGTGAGTTCTCTCACCCTCCCATGCCTCTGACCTGTACCCCAGTTCTTGTATAAATAGACAAAAAAATCTTTAATAAATAAATAAGTATGCATGGAGAGAGAGAGAGAGAGAGAGAGAGAGAGAGAGAAATATCTAACTTGGTATAATGGATGCTATTTTAGTTTTTACATAAATGTTATTATAATAAGCAAATGATTCTTCTGCTGCTTTTCACTAAATGGTATTCCTTGCAAATTCTTTCATTTCATTATATATAGGGATCAACTGAACTCATTTTAGCTAATCCTAATCATGCAGCATCTCATAAATGGACCATTATTTATTTATTTAACCCTTGTCTACTGATGATCATTTTGATCCATTTTTTTGCTAATGTTTATATGCAGCAATGTAAAACCTTGTCAATGCTTCATTGTACGGATACATGAGAAATTTTCTAGGTTGACCCTATCTTATTACATAAATGTATCTCTTGCTAAAGTTTGGAGAAATAGATTTTATTTCCATCAAAGTTTTTCAGAATTTACATGTACCTAGTTTCTCCTGATCTTGTATTTTCTCATACATCTTTGAGTCATTTCTTGGCAATACAAAGATAGGGTACACTATGGGGAAAATATTAGAGAGCATTTTCTGCTTTTGATGATTGATTGACAAGCTAGCATAAGCTTAGCTTAGCTTATATAATAGTCCAGAAGAAATAATAGAAGTGAGAGAAAAGTGTAAATTTCAGGACTTAACATAAGTAACTCTTAGAAGAAAGAAAGGCAATGGTAAACATATGGGCTCTTACCATTGGCTGAACCCAACCATAATCTGGAAGGGAAGTGAGTCAGTTGATGTAGTCTATATACAAGCTGACTTTATATCATTTAGAACACACAAGACAATGCTTAAGTAAGTCTTCCTGAGGCTTTAATTTGACATTGTTTTTGTTATGAAATATAGCATGATAAAAGACCCATCTCCTCTGAGTAAGATGCATGTGGATTTTTTCTTTCCAATTCCCAGCTGTACAGACTAACATTACAGAGGAAAGAGACTAAAGGATAACCAAATATAATTCCAGTCAACTAGAATTAATTGGCAAATATTCAAATTAATTGTAGGTCATAACTGCATCATTATTGAGATTTTTCTTGATCTGTTTTGCTAAAGATGTCAGATTTATTGCAAAAATAATCCCAATTCATAGCTTTCCAGTATCCATATCTTTTGCAACATTGCTTTGGCTGAGCAAGAGGTGTCTTGTTTTTTCCTAATCCTTGAATCTCTGTTGGCTTTGTGACATGCTATGGCCAACCAGATATGGCAGAAGTGTTGCTGGGATGGGTTAAATTGTGCCCTATCTCTGCAAAAGATATATTAAACATCCCAGTACCTCACAATGTGGCCTATTTGTAAATAAATTCTTATCAGAGCTTATCAAGTTAAAAATGAGATCATTACTCCAATATGATTGATAGCCTTATTAAAAGAGGAAATTTGAAAACAAACATGCGCAGAGGAAAAATGATTGGAAGGGATGGAGCTGCTTTCTGCTGATGTTTAGTGTCCTTCCACATTCCCTATCCCCATTGTGTCATGGCAACCTAAAAATAAGTTACTATATAACTATCTTCTACGCACACTACTTCATACCTTCTATACTTGTCTCTTCCTCCTCCAGTAATATGCTGGCTTCTGACTCCTCATAATGTTGTTCTTCATCAGAATACTCTTTGGTTTCTGAATATGCAGAGTCCTCTTCACCATAATAGACAATGTTCTCTGGATTATCATAATTCTCTTCATCCACAGTGGTTTCTGCATCTTTAGAGTATTCAATAGATTCTAGGTAGTCCTCTTGTCCTGAGTATAAAGAATCATCTGGCTCTTCATATCTCTGTCCGTCCTGTAAATACTCAATAGTTGCTGGAAATTCGTATTCAACATTCTCAACCAAATAGGGCATTGTGATTTTTGGTGCATTATATTCCTTCTCATTTGCTCTTGAGGACAAAGCAGTTTCTCTATAACTAATTTTATTGTCCTTGAAGTCTCCAAAATCTAAGTATTTATCTTTTAAGGCCACTGTGATCTCAGGATTCTCAGACTGTTTCTCTCTAGGAAAAAAAACATCTTCCAAATATTTGCTTACACCCATGGACTGAAGCGGTGGTTCTATATTCTCCTGTTTTAAAAATTCTGGAAAAAAAAAAGTAAAAATTCTGAAATGAGCAAGCACATTTTGGGGTTATTTTGTTTTGATTGTCCAAATTAACAATAGGAAATTTTATTACAATGTGAATTTCTAAGATCACAAAGCAACATTTCTCTCATTTTACTGGAGGATAGAAGTAGGTACCCCCTCCTACATAAATGACAGCAACTCAAATGACAGCAACTCAACTGTCAGAACTTTTTTTCTCCCCCTGAAAAAAAAAAATAGGTCATATTCCTGCTGTTCCAAATCAGTGGGACAGAAAATGTGAATTCTATGAATAATACCTATTTGAGGATTTACTACAATGCCAAACCAGCCCAAATCCTAGGTTCATTGCTAATGAAGTCTGATCCTAGTAATTTCTAATCAGAAAGCAAATAACTCTAATTTGGAATAGAAATAGTAAGCCATATTTCTCTAAGTAATATGGGTCTTGCCCTACAGTAGGAAACATTGCAGTAACAGTTACCTTTTTATCTGAGTCTCTGCCTCTCTAATATATCTTAAAATTGTCATCAATATTGTTAGTTTCCTTAAAAAGGAATTACACATACCGCTAGTGTAATAAACTACAGTATTGCTTAATAATTCATTTTGGGACAACTGCTTTCTTTACTGACACTACTTGTTTTCAAACATTGAAAAAAATCAGCATTTGATTTGTTCCAGAAAACTGGAGTCTGTTGGCATTCTTATTGCAGGGGAAACTTAATTACCGAATGTAACCAATCTATGTGTATCAAATGTTATTTTTCCTGTATTTTCAAAATGGTTATCCTAATTACAATGCAGTTATTGGTCTTGGGTTCTTAAAAACCCTGTTTTCACTTGATAAAGATCTCGGGGTTGTGTCATCGTTAACAGTAATCTACAATGATGATTGACTAATTCAGTATAATGCCAGTATAATGAGCAGATTTTTTTTTAAAGATTTATTTTATTTATTTATACAAGTACTGGGTACAGTCAGAAGCGCGGGAGGGTGAGAGAATTCACCAGAGCCAGAGCGGGGAACAGAACAGGCAGACTGATGAAGTACACTGCTGAGAGGAGCAACGGGCAGCAGGAGAGGTCTGCACGCCATGTGGGACCCTCGCCAGTGGCCAGGGATCAAACCGGTGCTGCAGAGGCTGCCGGCAGCTTCGCAGCCCAGTGCTCAACCACTGCAACACCAAGGGAGGCCCTAATGAGCAGATATAACTGGCACTAAAACAACTGCAAGTTTTTGATACACGGTGAACAAGGAATTATCAACCCCTGAAATCAAATAAGATACCTTTTTAAATCCTGGACACATTCTCCCTTTAACATGGTTAAGTGAAAATTGTCTCTGGGAAAAATATAAGTGAAGACAAAAGGCTGTAATTTCCTTTTTGCAGGAAATCTGCCCCCTCCCTCTTACCCCAAGAAAGTATAGAAATCCTTCTTACCGTGCCTTAAATCCTGAAAGGAAACTGACGCTGGAAAAGTACTAAACAAACACTTGAGAAAATGCTGACAGCTTACTTCTCCCTTTTTCTGCATCAAAATTAACAACTTTCTACTTTTCTTCAGAGGATCTTGAATGTTCTCCAGAGACTCATACTCTTCATCAGAAATCAGCTTCCGAGAAGTTAATGTATCTAAGATTGAATCAGGATCTTGTTGGAGGATTTCAACTAATTTTTTTCTTTCTCTGTCTATGAGCTCTGAGAGAACACTCTGGGTAGCCATTCTTCCTGTTCTCTCCCAGCCAGGAAGTGGGTGATAAAATCAGCATAATCGTTGTATAAATACAAGTTATTTTTTCAGGCAATGGGTAATTGTAGTCAGCAAAGTTGAACATGGCAGTGATGCCTAATGTTGGAGAGGACTGATACAAACAAGGCTAGGGAGTAAGAAACCCTGCCACTGGCCTCCCTCCTCCCTACCCCTGCTCCCATTTGATTATTAACTTGTTTAGTTGAACTTCTCAGACTTATGATGACTAAGTCCCAGGGTCAACTCCTCTGACATATCTCTTACATTTCAACTGCACTAGGTATTGCCTGCTCTGAGCTCTACCTGTGAAAACAAAAGTGTTATTATCTGTTGTTGGAGAGAAGTCTTGTAACAGGGTGGTCCCCAGGAAAGGGGGAGGTTCCCTGCCCCACCCAAGAGAGGGTGGAGCTGAGCAGGAAGAGGAGAAGCTGCAGAAGAGACTGAGGAAGGAAGCAGGATGGAGCCAGGAGACCTGGAGGGGGCGCGTGGAGCCTAGAGACACGTGAAGAAACTGCGCTTGTCTTTTGGTCGTGGACTGGGTGACACAGATGTGGGTGAGACCCGTGGGAGGTGACCATGGCAGCTTTTATCTTGGTGTTGATTTTGCTCTTTTCCTTCCGGGCTTGTCTGGTAGTTTCTGACCCTTTTCTGTGGGTCCCCACTGGAAGATTCTTTAGACTTGTGGCAGGCTTTGGGGCCTTGCTCTGGGCCGATCCCATATGGATGGACTTTTACCCACAAGGGGACGGGTAACTTTGGGTGCTTCATTTAGAAACTAGACTCTTTGCCTTACCTGTATTGTTTCCTAGTTTTATTAAAGTTCCTTCCCATTAAAGTCTCCTATGTTTTGTGTTGATGCGGCGGATGGCAGAACCCATGTAGAATAGGCAGGTTTGCGGGGTTTGGGCTGCCCCTCTCCCTGTCCTATAACAGTCTGACAATACGCAGCAATACATATTGATAGACAGATGAAAATAAAAATTCATACCCTTCATTCAGTAATTCCACTTTCAGAAATTATCTTAAGGAAACAATCAGACAAAGGCCCAAAGAATCTGCATCACCACATTCTCTAGCAACATCCTGCCCCAGGAAATTCAGGGCGGGGAAAGATGGAAAGAAAAGTATTTCTTTGAAGTGGGGTATTTAGCAGTGAACTTTAAACTTAGGTCAGTTTAAATTCAGTTTCTTGGTAATAAAAATTTGCATCACACAGGCTTCGAATGCAGATAGAGCTGGGTGAAGGGTGACCAGGAGATACAGATTTAAAAATACATCTGTCACATCAAATCCAGTGGCACGGGACTAAAAACTTTGTTTGCAGTAAAAGAAATTACTGTGATTTTTTTTTTTTAAAGAGAAAAGTAAGCAGTAATTTTTATCTCATTTATTGTAGGGGGAAAAGCAGGTCTAGTGTCAAGTCCTAGTGGTCAAGAAAGTTGAGCTGTGCGTGAACCATGGATGTAGGATTTATGTAGTCCCACTTCTGGTAGGAGACCAAATGTCATAGGATGGATGCCCATGGCAATAGCATAGATGATCTGTTTCAGAAGTTCATCTATTCCTGACCTAAATGTGGCATTTGAATAGAAACTTGGAGGTTCTAAAATGACTTTACGGGTGAAGGACTGGTTCATTTGATCAAGTCCAAAGTGGTGTGATTCAAATATACCAAAGAACCACTTCACATTAGGCAGAAGAGCAAAAATATTTCATTTCCTCTGATATCTAAATTCTGGAGTGTCTGTGGTAAAAGAGACTCACATAGTAGCTGTCACACTGCTAGGATCCTCTGTGAGTGTCACCTGTCCTACCCATTTCTACACTCATCTCATTTTTCATAATATCTGGGAGAGGCAGAACAAAGACACTCCTTTAGCCCCCAAAGTGACTATGACCTCATCATCACAACCTGTGAATATGTAAGTTAAAGTTGCAGATGGAATTAAGTATGCAGATCAGCCAATATTGGTAGGAGAGGGACCTCCCTGGTGGCACAAGGGGTTAAGTCTCAGCACTATGAAGCTATTGGCAGCCACTGCAGCATGAGTATGACCCCAGGCCAGGAAACTGACCCACATGGTTCAGTTGATTAAAACTTTATACTAGTTGATTAAATTTATTTTGTCACCAAGTTTATGGTAACTTGTTGGAACAATAGGAAACGAAAATAGCATCTAATCAGGTAGCTCCTGAATTGCAGTTTGGTCCCAGCACACAAGTTCCCTCGATGCGCCTCCCAACCCCCATATTTAACCACTTCAGCTAGGGCAGGAATACTATCCTGTTAATGTTTCTACTACCAGTCCCTAGAAAAGGTCAAATATTTTTAGGCACTAATCAACTGTTAACCTGTCAAAATTAAACCTTTGATTCCTGTAGTTCATCTGTTCTGCTACTAGTTAGTTACTAGTATTTCAAGTGACAGGACAAGAATTCTCTATTTGCTTTAGAAAGCACATTACATCGTCATTTGTGATCTTTCTTCTTTCCCCCACCCCAACCCCTTAACTTTTAAATGTGTGAATTTTAAAAATAAGTTTTGTGGGGCCTCCCTGGTGGCGCAAAGGGTTAAGATGCAACCTATAAAGTTGTCTGCAGCCTCTGCAGCACGAGCTAGATCCCCGGCCAGGGAGGAACCCACATGGCTCAGCAGACCTCTCCTGACTCGCCCGCTGCTCCCCTCAGCAGTGTACTTGGGTCCATCTGCCTGTTCTGCTCCCCACTCTGTCTCTGGTGGATCCTCCCACCCCCCACGCCTCTGGCCTGTACCCCAGCTCTTGCATGCATAACTAAATCTTTAAAAAAATTAGTTTTGCGTTTGTGGGTCTGGTTGGGTCAGGTCACAATTGGATTAGTGGTTACCAAAGAGGTCTGGGAACCATCAATTTCAAACCCATTTAATGTTTTAAGTCCAGACTTTCTGGCTCTACCCAAAGCTGCCAAATCAGACAGCCTCACGTTAGAGGCAGGAAACAAAATGAAAATGTTCTGCTGTGATACCGCAGATACAGCGAAATGTGGGATCAAGTCATTTTCCTCTAAATGACCACAGTGAAAAAAAAAAATCATTTGCCTTTGTGTTTAGATTCTGAACCCGCCCTACAAAGGCAGGTCGGGGCTTCCGAACTCTGGGCGAACTCTCAGTTGAGAATCAGCGTCGGCCAAAAGCGTCCAGACCTACTGGGGGGGCACCGGGTTCCCCGGGATCAGGATCCGAGCCCACCCCGCCCACTGCCCCCCCACCACGCCCCGGCGGGAGCGGGAGCCCCGGAGCGGGCAGGCTCGCACGCCAGGATCTTCTAGGCTCGGGGACAGAAAGCTACTCTGCGGCCACAGCTCTGATTAGACAAGGAGAAGTTTGGGGAGCTCCGGCCCGAGGACTCTGAGCCGAGGCCGACCCCCCGCAGGGACACGCCCATCCGGGCCACGCAAAGCTGAACGCGCCCCGCCGGCAGCGCCCTGGAACCTGCTATTGGTCCCTCCTGTCACCTTTCCTCCTCTCAACCCACCCCAGTGGGGACACGGAAGGTTGAAAACAGTGCACCAGGCCCCGGAAGTATTTCTCTGGGCGGAAACTAGTTAGCACGATATAGCGGAAGTACATCCTCTTCCGTCCTCTTTGGTCCCGGCCGCAGAAGCAAGATGGTGAGTGTTTTCCGCGGGCTTTAAGTATCTTCTTCCATCCTCTTCTTCTGTAGCGTGCTCCTTTCTATTCGTGGCGGCCTGAGAAGGTTCCTGGTAAGGGGAGCGCACGGGCAGGACAAGGACATGCGATGGCTCTTAAGAGCCAAAAGACGGCTCTTAGTTATCTGGGATGTCAAATGTGCAGTCGTGGAGCTGGAGCTGCCGCTCTAGGCCCCTTTCTTCGATCTAGTTTTTATTTAAAGGAACCGGCACATCCCTGCTCTCGGCTGGGAACTGAGGGGCACGGTGTGGTTTGGGAGTGTTTGGTTCTCCAAGTAGAGGAATTGGTTGGTGGTAGTAGCTGGTTGGAGCCCTTAGGTCTGGGGTATATAGCAGAGCTATACTGCTTAGTCCGTTTTCCCCTTATGCTTTTATTTTTATAGTAATTGCGTAGCAGGTTCAAAACAGCAACTCTGGCGGAAAGCTTTAGATAATATGAAAAGCCGGTAGTGGTCGGTGACAAAGCATTTAAGAATAAATAGAATCTAACTGCATAGAGTCAGCCTTTTCAGTACTGTTCTTCTGGAAAAGCCAGAAAATATATAGGGGGTGAGCGACTCAGAATTATCTGCCTCTGATTTACAGACGAAAGGAACGTCATCTTTCGGAAAGCGTCGCAATAAGACGCACACCTTGTGCCGCCGCTGTGGCTCTAAGGCCTACCACCTTCAGAAGTCGACCTGCGGCAAGTGTGGCTACCCTGCCAAGCGGAAGAGAAAGTGTAAGTTGAGTGTTTCTCAGGCCATAGGAGTTGGAGTGGGTCTTGTGGACATTGTACCAAAGTGTGGCATGTCTAGGGACACTGTGGGGTGCTTAACATGCAGTTGTGCATCTGTATGCTAGAACATGACCTGTTTGTGTTTTAGATAACTGGAGTGCCAAGGCTAAAAGGCGAAATACCACCGGGACTGGTCGAATGAGGCACCTAAAAATTGTATACCGCAGATTCAGGTACAGTTGATGTTGCAATTATAATGAGTTCTATGAGCTGGAATTGAATAAAAGCTCCCCATTCTTTACTCGTTTAAAATAAGAATACTACTCTGATTAGTGGGGAAGAGATGTTGGAAATATTTTTTCTGCTGCTGTAGTAGCCACCGATCAGTTAGTGCTGTGCTTTCAGTAAATTGTGAGCTGTGATTTTGTAGAGAATGTTGAGCTAGAAGCTCTCCCACCGGTGACGTGTGATACTTAGTAATAGCATTTCATTTCAATACCAAAATTTGTTAAGACAGTAAGTCTTGAATGAGATCTGAACTCAAGCTTTTGATTTTGTGGTTCTGGGCAAGTCTGCTATAGAAAACTATGGTTATTGCTGTTGGATTTACATGGAAACATACTTAGTTATTTAAGTCAGCCTTCAGAGTGTATTAGAAGTGCAGAATTTCTACCCAGGAAAATGCAGAGAAATTGCATTTTAAGTGCTTTTAAGGGGTTAGCCTTCTAAAGTCAGAGCTGAAGAGACTGGGAGGGTAGGGTGATTGTCCTCTGCGGTGTGGGATGTTTAGCAGATTCCAGGGTTCCTAATTTTAAAAGATACAGCATTTTGGGGCTTTGTAAACACAAGTTTTTGTGTTCATGAGACTGATGATCTTTGCACAGTAATAGTACGGATTACGGATTTACTGTTGAGTGGCCTCTAATGGGATGTAAGAGTTACCGACATGAATTGAAGCCAGACATTACAACCTTTTGTACCTCACTTCACAAATCTTTAATAAAGGGGACAACAATACATATCCCTTCCAATAGGTGTGAATTAAAATCAGTTAAACTGCAACTCTTAGCTAAGCAGTTTAGAGTATTCCTACCTTTAAATATACTCATTCGTTAGCGCATCAGTTGCTAGTTAATATGGTCCATAAGTGGATGTCTTTAAAGTAGAAGGAAGTAAAGAAAATGGTACCAGCTTATCAGTGATGTTATAAAAATAAATGTCTGAACATATGAATTCTATATTGATTTCAGCATTTAACTGAGATAAGCTCATTAAAATCTGTTTTAAAGAGAATTAAGATGTATCTAGGCATTACTGAAGTAATGATTTTTGTTTTTAATGTGGTACAGGCATGGATTCCGTGAAGGAACAACACCTAAACCCAAGAGGGCCACTGCTGCAGCATCCAGTTCATCTTAAGGATTTCAGCAGTCACGCAATAAATTTCTGGTTTTAAAAAATGTCTGAGGTGCTAAGGTATTTTTATTAGGCTGTAATGTCAGTGATTTATACTACAGGTTTGGGAATGTATCAACAACTGCATTTATCACACTTACTTGTTAAGTGACTGGGGACACTACCTTTAGCCACTGGTTAGTGGTACCGCTTTTAGGATACCTCTAGCAGATAATACTGGAAGGTGATATAAAGAATGTAATGGCTAAATATGTGCTCCCATGGCACGTATAGTTGAAATGTTACAGTAAATGAAAGTGTAACTTCTATGATTTGCCTCTTTTTTAAAGATACTTATTTATGCATATAAGAACTGGGGTGTGGGCCAGAGGTGCGTGCTGGGGGTTGTGAAGATTCACTAGCGACAGAATGAGGAGCAGAACTGGAATCTACTGAAATACACTGCTGGGGGTGCAGTGGGTGAGGCAGGAGAGATCTGTGGGCTAGCTCCCAACCCAGACGGAACTCATGCTGTGTAGTGACAGTACACAGACTTAACCCCTAGGCATCCAGAGAGGCCCCAGTTTGCCTAGCCTTTTTTTTTTTTTTTAAAGATTTATTTATTTATACAAGCACTGGGTACAGTCACAAGTGAGGGAAGGTGAGAGAAATCACGAGAGCCAGAGCGGGGAACAGAACAGATAGCTGACGAAATACACTGCTGAGGGGAGCAGCGGGCGGCAGGAGAGGTCTGCACACCATGTGGGACCCTCGCCCAGTGGCCAGGGATTGAACCGGCGCTGCTGAGGCTGCGGGCAGCTTCGCAGCCCAGCGCTCAACTGCTGCGCCACCAGGGAGGCCCTTGCCTAGCCTTAATCTCAAAGTCAAATGACAGGAATGGTGGTTCCATATGATAAGAGTTTGGGGAACCAATGAGAATTTTTTGAAAAAACAACCTGCCGTGAGTTGACAAAATAGTAATGGGAAGGAGTTTGCAGAGCCTTATGCAAATGCAGTGAATTGAGTAGTGAGTAAAAGAGAAAGGCAAGTGTAAACTTACTGACAAAGCAAGGTAAAAGTTTTCCCAGTAGAAATTTAACTCAACCGGGTGGTCATTTTCCAGTGTTCTAAAAATCTGGAATTTGTTGTGCTCCCCCCATTTCAGGTAGTTTAAGCGGAGGCCAACTTTGTTGGGTTGCTGAATGAGGACAGGAAAGATTAAATAGCACCTAATTGGAGTAGCAACTATATAGTCAAGTGGCTGTGCTAAGTTGTAGTTTCCTATTGAGAGTAATATCTCTATGCCCTGGCCCAGTGGTATTCATCATCTTACCCTTCCTGGCACCCTAGTATGCTTTAGCCCATGGTAATTCCTGAGTGCCTCCTGTTTTCCCTAGTGCCTAACTGGTCTTTCAGATTTCAACTTACATTGAAAGACCCTGCTGCTCTAAATCTCTATTGGACTTACTCTGTTCTTGAGAGGGATACATAGTTAAAGAAGTTGGGTCCTAGGGGCCGATTGTCAAGTGTGATTTTTCTAACTTAAGTGCCTATGTTCATTGAAGAACAGGAGGGCTAATAGTAACTTCCGTGTGTGCGTGTGCACATGTGTGCGCACGCACGCACTGTCAGTCATTAAGTGAAGTGCTTTAGCAGTGAACACATTTCGCTTCGACTATGAAATTGCTTTTGACTTACAATAATGATTTTAATAGTACTTGAAAGAATTGAAGTAATCTGACTTGGTCTTAAGTTCTCTCTGAAATCTTCCAAAGTAGTTAAATGTTGATTTCTGAGTGTTGGAGTAGTCCATAAAGGTAGCTAATGCCCAATATTGAGTAAACAATAGATTTTTGAGGTAAGTGGGCAATGGAAACTTGCGGAATTGCTGGCTGCTTGCTCAGAGAAAGCAGATGGTACAAAGGAGTATGGTGGGAGGTGGGCCGTGATGGATTAGGAAAGGTCAGTGTTTGACCTGTTGGGGGACAGCTCATTCTGCCTGCTTGTATCTGTGCAAATATCCTCTCATCCCCCTTTTTAATAACCTGCCCTTTTGTATATTAAAGAAACAGACGTCTGTTTAAGATACTGTGATTTTTGTCAAGTTGGGAGAAAGGGGAAGAGGTGGCAGTGTAAAATGCAGCAGTGATCAGATTATGAAAGGTACTGAGGTGAGTATCATGCTAAGGAGTTTGGACTTAAAGCCTGAAGGAGGTGTTCAGTTATTAGCAGTTTCAAGCACAAAGTAGCAATCATTATTGACAGTGTTACGTGGAAGATGGTAAGGCCAATATGAGTCTTGAAGCTGGAAAATCAGGCAACAGGTTCTTAAATATTCCATGTGAAAATGAGAAGGTGGTTGATGGTGATGGCCGTGGAACTGGTAAGAGAAAGGTTGCAGAACATCTTAAACTTGTATCAAATAGGGTAGCTTCCAAGTTCCCCTTTTTCATGAGGATTCCATAAAATTACAGCATTGTGTCTGGTGCAGCAAACTCAAATATCAAAAGATGGAGGAGTTTTAGGTAACAAGTTTCTGACTACACTGAGGAGGTGGTGTGTTCATTGAGGAAATACGGAATGGTGGAAATGGGAGTTTTAGAAGTTGATGTTTGTTGAGATAGCAGTGGGGCAGCAGTAGGAAGTGCCTAGGAAGAATTGAATATACCTGGTTGCAGTTCAAGTGGAAAGCCTGTGCTAGAGATCTCATTTGGAAGTAACTACCGTACAGTCACAGCTCAGACGTACTATGGGCTCAGTTCTAGACCATGACAGTAAGATGAGGCACACGTTTTTTAGTTTTTTTCCCGTGCATATGAATACTTACAGTCCATTTTATGTACAATAGCATATTTAGAAAATAAAGTATATGGCTATGAAAAATGACATGAATACATGCTCTTGGAAAATTGTGCCAATGACTAGTCTTGGGCTTATCACAGCGTTGTCACACATTTACTTTGTACAAAGCACAATAAAGTACAGTAAAACAAAGTATGCCTGTAGTTGTGAAAGGCGAACTGATTTAAAGGATTAAATTTAAGTGGAGATATGAGATGATGGTGACATCGGAAGGAATACAAGCAATGGTAAGAATAGAATTTAGTTTCTTGACATGGCTTCTTTAACCATCCTTAACAGTGGTTGAAACCATTTGAAAATATGCAAAATCCAGAAGGGGAATATAGTTTTGAGAGACTCAAAGACAGATCTGGGGAGATGTCTAGAGATAAGAGGTTCATATACTGCCTATTACACAACCAGTAGTCAATCTGCCAGGCCATGTTAGAGAGGAAGCAAAAACCAAATTGGCGGCAGTTAAAGTGGTGCCAGTGGTTGCAGAATTGCCTCAGGAGCCAGGATAAAGTTGAGTCACACAAACCAATGATTATTTGACAGTTGTGAAATACCAAGAATAGAGCCACTGCTGGGGGTTCTGGGCCATGAGGGCCAAGTGTTGCCTGTTGTGTTTTTGTTTTGTTTTTCTAATTATACTTTTGAAAGATTACTTTGATAATATTTGGTGACTTTGTTTCTATAGTATATAGTATCTCTTTATGGACCATGGTTTTTAGTGGCCTCTATGCCAGAAGCAGTTCTAGACCCGGGAGATAGAAACAAGATTGACAAAAGGACTGCCCTGGCAGACTGCTGTGTGTTGGGGTGAAAGCACTGAACAAGTAAGCAATTTTAGGTAGTGAGTGTTGTATAGAAAGACAACACATTAAGTGGTTAACAAGCAGCGCATGCATGGTATGTGACTTGAAGTACTACTTTTGTGTCCTTGATACAGTCTCAACAAAATATTTTTAGATCACAAATCTAATTATGATTAGTAGTAAAAACTTAGTAAAATGTCCAGTCCTATATAATATGACTAAACCCAAGGTTTGACTTAACCAACCCTAATTCTTACTCATTCCTCCTTTGGGCTAGAAGCCAGCAATGGAGAAAGGGGCATGATCCCTCTGATCTCATCTTTCTTGTACATCTCTGGTTTGTGAACTGAAATTTCACTCCTTACTGGGGTTAAGAGGTAGATTAAGTAGCAGCAGGAAAAGTGAGTGAGAATCGGTAGGGTGGTTCTTGGTTGGGGGCTGGAGGGGAGTGCTCAGTCCCTGGATACATCAGAAGACTGAACTTGACTTTTCTCATGTATCTTCTCTGGAGGTTCTTGGCTGAGTTTTGTCTCCAGTAGTTCCCATCCTGTGTTGTCTCTCCCGATAGGCCCACATCTATGACCTGAACAAATTCTAAAGCTCAGGGTGATCTCATGTCAGCAGCCCTCTCCTGACCCAACCCCCACCATCACCACCAAAAACAGTTACAAGAAATACATTTCTAAACTGATTGCTTTGAAATTCCCTTTACTGGGTTTAGAGCTAGAAGGTAGTTCCCCCCATTTTCCAGGAAGTTTGCACTGAAAACTTCCAAAGCAAGTTCATTGGTCTCCCTTGGACCTCCTATATCTCTGATCCCAAATGGATTCTAAAAGTTGTGACCAGAGTTTTGGATCCATTCCCTATAAGTGTCTCTAGCTTAGGTCGTTCCTAGAGAAGAGTCCTGAGAATATTGATTTCTAGAGCTCTGCAAATAAACATCTAGCAAGTCTACGAAGTGTTCACTTTGCCCTCAAAGATAAATGATATGAACTGTTACGTGAAAAAAATAAGTCCTCTAGGGAAAAGGCTTTTTTCAAAAAGTAAGACAATAGTCCAGCTTCCTCAAATTAGGGCAGTTGGCTGAATAAGAAGCAAATGTATTGTCCTGATCCCATAAATTTTTCCTGTTCAAATACCTGTGTGGGTTCTGTTTATTCATTTAACCCCGATGTACTGACTTTTTTTTTTAAGATTTATTTTTATTTGTTTATGCATACAAGAACTGGATTGTAGGCCAGAGGTATGGGGAGTGAGAGGATTCACCAGAGAACAGATTGGGGAACAGCACAGGAGAGGTGTGCTGCTCCATGTGGGCTAGCTCCCTGTCAGGGATCCAACTCAACTCATGCTACAGAGGCTGGTGACAGCTTCATATCACTGAGACTTTTAACCCCTGCTCCACCAGGGAGGCCCACCAACTATTTTTAGTGAGTATATTTTTGTATGTTACTTCTGGCATTCATAATTTACCATGTTTTAGTCTAATAACTAGTGATTCCTCAGATACTGAACTCTTATCTTTGCTTACATAGAGGGTTTAGCACTGATCTAAACTCGAGACATTGAAAAAAAAAAAAAAAACAGCTATCTTTGAATCTGCCTGTTGTTCATCTACTCAAACTCTTAAGAGTTCTCTCTTTGGTATGAAATTTATTCAAAATATAAAACAAAAAAGCTATTGAGAATTTTATTCCTTAATATGTTCTCTCATGGGACTTTTTTCGGGGAGGTGATCAGGAAAGGGCAGATTGATCAAGATTTGAAAATGGGGCCTTCCTGGTGGCGCAAGGGGTTAAGACACAGCCCATGAAGCTATTCACAACCACTGCAGCATGGATTCGATCGCTGGCCAGGGAGCTACCCACATGGCGCAGCAGACCTCTCCTGACATGCTCACTGCTCCCCTCAGCAGTGTATTTCAGTCAATCTGCCTATTCTGTTCCCTACTCTGGTGAATCCTCTCACCTCCCACACCTCTGGCCTGTACCCCAGTTCTTGTATGCATAAATAAAGCAATCTTTTAAAAAAATTTTTTGAAAATGTCTTGCTGTTTCCTTTTAAACAAGTTAACCCAATACTAAAATTTTTATGTATGAATGAGGTCTTAACAGATACCTCTGCTTTTTATATAATTAACACTGTGGTTGCATATCCAGGCGATAGATGAGTAAAGGTTCTATTTAAAGCAAATTTGCAGCAGAGGTTATATTACATTGGTTTTTGTAATTTAATCTTTATTGAATACATTCCAATAACTTACTGCTTTCAAAATATTACTATGGAGAAAGAAGAAAGAAAATATATGACTTTAATAATTTCTGTACCTTAGCTTTCCTTTTTATCGATATGAAGGTTTTCTATTATACCATCTCATCTCTCACAAGTCTAATAAAGCACCTTGCTATGCCGCTGTTACCTCAGAGGGGCAATTCTCAGGGCTCTCTCCCCAGAGTGCTCACTAATTGGATAGTACTTCTCTCTGAGGCTTTCTGCTTCCTGCCTCTCCTCCAGAGGGGAGTAGCTTCTCCTCCGAGGGCTGCTCCCCTGTGACATAGGGACTGAAATATTTCTGTCCTAACATTGCTTTCTCCACCTGAGCCATATTCTTGCCAGTCCTTCCTCCCCTTCACTTGTTATTTGTGTTCCTATGGAAGACCGAAAGAATAAAATAGGGAGCAGCCACTTAGCCCTTGAACTGAACATCTGAGGAAGAGGTTGCCCTGTCCCTGGAGCTGAGAGAGGATGTTGTAGAGGTGCAGTCACCTCCTGGATGTTGGAGTGGCTTGCTGCTGGCGCCTGCTGGAAAGCCACCAGAGGGACTCAGTGGGGAAGCAATTCAAAGCCTTTGGCTAGGAAGTTGCCTGCAGGAACCTGGCCCAGGAGAATCCACCCTCCAGACATGGTATTGGTAACGCCTCCTCTATCCCATAGGTGCTTGAGAAACTATGCCTCCTGAAGTTCACCAGGAATCTTTTTTTAAGTATATTTTTTAAAGATTTATTTACTCATGCTTACAAGAGATGGGGTATAGGCCAGAGGAGTGGGGGGCAGAGTGGGGTGAGAGGATTCACCAGAGACAGACTGGGGAGCAGAACAGGCAGATGTGCCGAAATACACTGCTGAGGGGAGCTGCGGGCGAGACAGGCGAGGTCTGCTGCGCTATGTGGGCAGCTCCCTGGCAGGCCGGGTTTTGAACTTGAGCTGCAGTGGCTGGGGATAGCTTGATAGCACTGACAAACCCTGTGCCACCAGGGAGGCCCATACACTAATTTTAATCCCTATAACTTTCTGGGAGCTTCTAGTATAACTTGATTGTTCTGTTTCCTTCATCGGTTTTTATTGCTTCTAGATGATCTTGTGCATTTTCTCTAGTAAATATTTTGTCCTTGGGTCTCTCTGCAGCCTGGGGAGATGTCATTCATACTCACCCTTTTCATCTACCATTTGTATGTATGATGATGACACCCTAACTGTATCTCTACATTGAACTTCTTTGGAACAATTGATCTGTATTACCAGTATCACCTTGAATATCTTTACCTGAATGTCTCTCATTGATAGATGCCTTAATGTTAAACAGAGTCTTAATTTCTATTGAGAACTTCCATTTCCCCTCCAACTCTGCAATAATCCCTTCAGAAACCTGAGAAATAATTAAGAGTCCTTCCTTCTCCCCAGTCTGCATCAATCTCTAAACACATAATTCCATTTCAAAATAGGTCTTGAGTTTTTCCTTTCCATAAATGATGCCTCACTAGATGACCGAAAGTCTCCCAATTTACCTCATTGTGGACTTGTTCTTCTACGTCTGTCCTACACACTGAAGTTAGTGTTAACTTTTTCTCTAACAGTTAATTTTTTCAACTAATTTATGCATAAGATTCAAAACTAAGTTAGAAAAGATACTGAGGGTAAAGTTTGCCCCTTACAGACTTGTAGTCACCCAATTTCCCTCCCCAAAGGCACATTTGGTAATGTTTTCCAAAACACATCTACTTTCTGTCGTCCATGGCTCATGATTCTCTAGAAAAGAATTTAGCATTTAGTATGTTTATAGCTTTTATTCCAACAAGTCTTTCTGTACATCTAATTCTCATCCTTTGTAACCACCTGTTTCCTCTCTAAAAGGTCCAAACCTTCCTTCACTCAGTGATTTTGCATTCTCTCTCACCTTATGCCTTTCCCAAGTTCCCCCATCACTTACATCACACTATTCTTTGCATAGAAAGTTCCTAAATATAGTCAAGTTCAAGTCTTAACCTCTGCAGATAAAGGCTATATATACCCTGTCTCACAATGCCCTGTTAGGACTACATATATATTCTTATTATAGCATCTTCATAATGCTTTACCATGTCAGAGGCAGTACTTTATTCCTTTGTTTTTTGAGTCCTTGGAGTCTTAAATATATTTTAATGAAACATTAACCATTAGATATAATGTTACAAGTCAGCCAAGAAAATATTAGGCGGTATGAACAGCAGGTAGTACTCAGAATTTTCATTTCTGCCCACCATACGGTATTTAGAGATAGACGTGGAGGAAGCGCAATGTCCTGACAGTGTAGGGTTTATTAACACTGTGATGGCCGGAGAGGAAGCAGCTGACAACTAACTGCGGTTCCTCTATGAGACTTGAAGTCCTTCACCAGTGTTGTGTCATCCTGGTATGTCTTCATCAGTGCTGAGATGTGTTACCACTTATTTGTACTAATACAAGCTGAAGAACTAAAGTGTGCAAACAATTTACTTTTAAACTATACTGGGTTCAAGGCTACTTCCTTGCCACTCCCAACTGCTTGTACTCCATTGCACTTTGCTGAGATAGTGGCAAAGTGACAACTGATGGCTCCAGAAACTGGGTGTAAGCCACAGCCTACTTTATCTTTGCCTCTACCCAGAAGAATGTGAGCTTGTGTGTCATGGGGGTGCAAGGGGACATAGAGAAAAAAAACAGAAAACTGCCACCCTAGATTATAAGCTCCTCTAGGGCGGGTACCATGGCTTTTCATTTTTGTTATCCTCGGTGTCTGGCAGTTAGCAAAACCTCGGTGTCTGGCATGGCAGTTAGCAAGGCTTTGGGATGGATCAATGGAAGAATGAAAGGGAGAGAAAGTAGAAGAAAATGAGAAAAACCGCCCCCACCATTAGTTTCCTGAGGTAAAGTTGGCTTATGTCATTGTTTTAGGGGTTATAGATTCAAAGGTCTACAAATGTATGTTTTCAAACCATGCCCACCACCGAAGTCCCAATGATTCTCCAGCCAGCTCCACTGGTGATAATTTTTATTTTTAAAGAAAAGGTATGAAGGAAACAAAAAACAAAGGAATAAAGGAGGCTTATTACTTTCTGAGAAATTGTTAATTACATTGTTTTCACTCAACGTAAGGGGGAAAAAAAAAAAACAAAACCCAACAATAAATTCTGCTTAAATAGAAGCCAGGAAAGAATTATTCAGTTCTTTGCTCTCTGATTCTAGGTTTTAGTTCCCCAACATGCTTTTGAGTGAAGAGTGGTATTTAATGAATATTTATTAAATAGAATTAAATCTGATATTTCTGCTTTAAAAAAACTTTTATTACTTCAATTGGATCTTCATGGTTTCATGAAGAGAGACTGGCAAATGGATTTGTAAAATTCAGCTTTGGTTTGTTCCCTTATGATGCTCAGTGGCTAAACTGGCACAGCACAGAGTAGAGGTAGGTTGGGATTTTTTTTCTTCTTTCAGGTTAAAAAAACAACAGAATTATGGGACTTCCCTGGTGGCACAAGGGGTTAAATCTAAGCACTATCAAGCTATCTGCAGCACCAGTTAGATCCCCAGCCAGGGAACTAACCCACAGACCTGTCTTGTCTAGCCCACTGCTCCCCTCAGCAGTATATTTCAGTCAATCCGCGATGAATCCTCACACACCTCTGGCCCACACCCCAGTGCTTGTATGCATAAGTAAATAAATCAAAATAAATCTTAACGAAAAATTCTATTATTAATAAGCAGACTTTATTTCCCTTGTGATACGGCAGGATTCCATTCGTATGGTAATAGACTAAATCATACTCATACCAAGTACAACATTATTTGTCGATTGAGCTGGCTGATGCAACCAAGCCTTGCTTTCAGTTCAGTGAAAGTCTCTATTTTGCTGATAATCTAATATTAATTACAATACATCAAATTGTTTGGGTAACATCCCGCTTTCCTAACATAGACATTCACAAATACACCTGCAGGCTCCTCGGCCACAGAGCGTGCCGGGGGGCGTCTCAGGCGAGCATCCAGCGCGAGGGCAGGAGGGACCAGCTGCTCCGCCGCCTCCTGACTCAGAGTAGGCTCGGAGCTGCGGTGGGGCCGGGAGGGGAAGAGCCATCAAGGAAAGAGGATAGTGGCAGTTCTTTATGGTCTGAGACTCCACTCGAGCAGGGAAAAAATGGTCAGGACACAGCGTCAGCGGGTGTCCCCAGGCAGCCCACGCCGCAGTACGCGCGCCCCCGTCTCCGTGACCCGCGGCGCCCCCTCCCCGCTCGGGGTGGCTGCACGGCGGCCTCGGCCTCGGGAGCAGACCCGGGGGGCCCGCGGCGGGCGGGCGGCGACCCCGGCAGGCCCGAGCAGCCGAGGACCCGCCGCCTGCCCGGGCCCCGGGCTCCCGCGCGCAGGTGGCCGGGCGTCCCCGCCGGTTCCGCCGGGCGAGGAAGGGGTGTCGGGCCCCGCCCCGCGCCCCCCGCGGCCCCGCCAGGGGGAGCGTCTGCGCCCGGCGGCGGGCGGCGGGGACCGGCCGGGCGGGGGGGCGCGGGCTCGGCGCGGCTCCCCCGCGTCCCCACCCTCCCCGCCCGCCCGCCCGGCGCGGCCCGCCCGCCCCTCGGCCGCCGCGGCGCCCTGCGCAGACGCAGAGCCCGGGGGAAGATGGCGGCCGCCGAGAAGCAGAAGCACGACGGGCGGGTGAAGATCGGCCACTACATCCTGGGGGACACGCTGGGGGTCGGCACCTTCGGCAAAGTGAAGGGTGAGTGCCCCGGGGCGGGCGCGGCCCCGGGCCCGGCGGCGTCTGCTCCTCGCGCCGCCTCAGCCCCCCCCGCCCGGCGCTCCTCGCCCCCCGCGGCAGCGGGCCCGGCGGGAGCCCAGCCCGAGGCCCGCGGGGTGCGGCGCGGCCCTCCCGCCGGGGGGTGGGGTGGGGTGGGGGCGGGCCGGTCGTCATGGCGACGCGCCGCCGCCGCCGAGGGGCTCCTGGGTGCGAGGAGCGGGGAAGCGAAGGTGTGAACTTTCGCAGACCGCGGTGTCGGGGCCGGCGCGCCCCTAAGCGGGGCGGGGTGCGGGGGGCTTTCCGGGAGTCCCCGAGAGGCGGCCGCCTGCGGTCGGGCTTGGGCTCGGCGCCAGCGCCCCCTCTTCCCTGGCTGCCCCGGCATTGTCCGCGTTTCCGTTCTCTTTGGGTGGTGGAGTTTCAAGTGTGAAATGTGTCCCCCCAGAATCGGTTGCTTTGGGGGTAGATTACAGAATTAAAAAAAAAAAAAAAAGGCCATCTCGTAGGAAAGGAGCGCTAATTTTTTTCGGAGCAGCTCAGCTCTTGACTATAAACTGGTCCAGTTTGCGACGCATGTTTTGTGCTCTGAATGCAGACTCTGCCCTTCGGGGTTTGTGAATGAGGAGTTTTCGCAGGTTCTCAGGCTCTCACCCAAACTGGAGAGCAGATGTCTCCGCATAGGACTTATTAGTTCATTAATGCAGTTCGTATTCATGTTAATAAACAGGGACCGTTTTTGAACTTTTTCCAAAGGAAAATAAGGGATTTCTTACTCTTGTGTTTCAACGCAGTACCCTGGAAATAAAAACTTGCTCTCCGGGCCGCCAATTATGCCACAGAAAGTTTAACTGCATACTTCTGGAGGCATACGTGTTTATTTCTTTAACATATTTGACTTGGTTATTAGGGATGTAGAGAGAAGTGAGGAACCGATAAAAATAATGCATGCATTGGCTTTGTGCAAGTAATAGACTATGACTTGCATATATATGCCCTTGGTAAATATTTGACTTGAAAGAAAAAAAAAAATCGTGAAAGTCTATACAGTGAGTTGCTAATTGAGCCTTGCTCTCCCAGAACTAAATAAACACTTTATGATTTTATCTAGGGATGGAAGAGGAGAACCCTTTCTTCTCTTGACCTTTCTGAGTCATATAACTGGAAAATTGCTCTGTAGTCCACAGGGAAGCAACTGCCTAAACCTTCTTTTGCAAGTCAGCAAGGCCAACAATGTAAGAAAGTAAGAAGCAAATGCCAGAATAGGGTAATAACAGCCATTAGGGTGGGCCTGAATGAGACCCGGAGGATGGAGGCCGGTTCTCTGTCCTTGACTGTATTTATTTTGAGCTCTTCTTAGCTATTACAAGTTGTCTTTAGTTACAGGTATTTGAAAGAAATAGAAATGCTCATTAATGTTCCTCCTCCCATCATTGTGATGTCTTGATGCCCTCACCCCTCCCAGAATTCTGCTTGGATTAGGGCACTCATCATTCTCCTAATATAGACCTGAGAACAGTCATGTCTCATCTTACATACCGAGTGACTTTGGCATGGCAGATTGGAGCGCACAAGGAAATGTGTTCTTTTCTAGATTTGATTTGTGATGTGACTGTGACAGGAATCTGTTCAGTGATTGCTGTTCCTTAATCTTCACTCCTCCACAGATGCTCCTTTTGAAGTGTCACCCACTGTCAAAGTCAATAGCCGAATCTCTAAATATCTTTGACATATTGAAAGACTAATATTAGCCAGAGGGCCATTGGTTTCATAAGTTAAATTTGTTCATAAATGCATTAGTTAATATTGTTCAAAATCCTTGCCCAGTACATTTCTAAAGTTTATGCTGTAACAGTTGGGATGCTTTTTGCCACAATTAATAGAGAATCCAGCTCAGCTTGGCCAAGAACATCTCTTTCTGTGGTTCACTCCACCAAGAAGGCCCAAGTACCTCTCCTAAGTCTCATTAGGTTAGGCAGGTCCTTTGATTAGGGATGATATGTGCCAATTTGCTGAGGCTTGTGTTCCTAAGTAGGCATTACTGCTTGGGAGAAATGTGGCCCACCCTTGAATGAGTTGTTATGGAGGCCATCATCTCTTCACGAGATTGGGTAGTGTGGGGAACAGGGTACCTGTTTATACAGAAGTGATGTCAACGTCAAGAGAAAGGTAGACATGGATCATGTTGGCAACACACGTTAGTCGTAAGAATTCTTTTTTTTTAAGATTTATTTACTTACGCATACAAGAGTTGGGGTACAGGCCAGAGGTGTGGGAAGGTGAGAGGATTCACCAGAGACAAAGTGGGAAACAGAACAGGCAGAGTGACCGAAGCACACTGCTGAGGAGAGCAGCGGGCGAGCCAGGAGAGGTCTGCTGCGCCATGTGGGAAGCTCCCTGGCTGGCGGGGAATCGAAGGCTGGGGATCGAACTCCTGTTGCAGTGGCTGCCGATTGCTTCATAGGCTGTGTCTTAACTGTGCCACCAGGGAGGCCCCATGGCTACATTTTAAGGAGGAAGGTTTTTTTTTTTGTTTTGGATAAGAAGGTGGTTTTATTTGTATGACTAACAAGGTGGCCGCTCTTTTGCTCTCCTGAGTGCTGGGCACTCCATTTTTCTGGGGGGCCTTCTGGATCACCCTGCAGCCATCAGAGCTGATTTTCAGCTACCCTATCTTCAAACTCATCTGCATTAAACTTCTTGAAGTACAACTTTTTGGGAATATGTATTTTCTGTCCTCCAGGTTTCGGACTTGAACTTGGCCATAGGTAGACCCTCAATGACATGCTCCTTGTTCTGCAGCTTGGTGCAGAGGCACATGATGACTTGGACAGTGTGAACCCTGGCCAGTGACCTGGGGCTTCCCACAGGTACCCTGCATAGCTGTCTGGTGTCTAACATTTCAGGGACAGCATGAGGTCAGACATAAAGGATCCCTGGAAAGGGCTGTCTCTAAGGTCCCTTAGAGCAACCATACAAGCAACAGGTCACATACACTACCGAGGTGGCTGCTGTTTGCAGCCATTGAGCACCAGGCTCCATGGGATGGAAGGGAAAGCTTAAACAGAAAATCAGGGCTAGCTTGAGATTATGCTCGAAATAGCTTTTATTATTCCTGGGGTTTGTTTTTCTTCTTTGGGTTGTCAAAGTGTAGTTTTCACTCCCTTTTGGAGTCCGCTGCACGTTATAAATGTGGATGAACAAAGAATCATGTTACATGATTAATGATAAAATCATGTTACATGATACATAAACGGCAATTTTCCTAGAGAAGATGGTTTCGTTAGTGAGATAGATAGTAACTGACCACTGTCTTGAATGTGTAGTAGTATAAAATAATCATAGAAATTATTTTAAAATGTCTTTAGGTAAAACATCTGTATCTATAGATCTACATGTGAAAATAAATATCAGCATCAGTGAATCTCAAGGATATAAGATTAGGCCACAAAAGCAAGTTATTAGAAGAAATGTACACTCTGATATTACTTAATTAAATTTTAGGACACACAAAACCACTCATTCATATTGCTGGTGGTATAAATTGGAACCACCTCTATAGCGTCTGGCGGTATTGATTACAATCAACCTAGCAATTCAATCTCTAGGAATGTACCTGTAAGTATGAAATGATGAGTTAACTATTCATTACCATTTCTGTAAAGGTTTTGTTGGAAGTACCTACCTTTTTAACAGGACAAAAAATAGGCATATCCATACAGGGATATGCCTTGCAAATGGTAAGAAAAAAAAGAAAAGGAAAGAAAGAGACTTTATGTTATTTAAGGAACAATTCCCAAGATAATTGTAAGAGGGAAAACAAGGGGGTAGTAGAAAAATGTGTAGAGGAGTATGCCCCCATTCACATACAAGAAGCGGGCCAAATACATACATATCTCAGTGTAACTGCTTGCACTTGGGGAGAGTGGCTCTTTGAAGATACAATGAAGCTGTTACATTAGTCGGGAGAGGGAAACTAGGTAGCAGGGGTACAAATCATTATATATCCTTTTGAACTGTATAAAAACTATAAAAATAAACATGAGAAACATCACTACACATCGAGATAGTGGTTAGTTACCTCTTGGGAGAGAGGGGGTAGAAAGGGATCCGGGAGGAGTCATGTCAGGCTTCAGTTGCACCTATAATGTTTTATTGCATAAGCTGATGGGCTTAAGCATTGGTGGGCACGGGCATCTGGCATAGTCTTTTGGGATGCCTGGCATGTTTTGTTAAAGAAAGGTAGCTATTTCCAGTTTCTGTGTGCTGCTTTTAAAGTTCCAGAATTATTCCCCTACTCATTTAGCAGTGAGGTTTTTTTATTCTTTAGATTTCAGATCGGGAATGAAATGGCTAAGTGATTAGGGTACCTCCAGGATTTTCAGTAGATATTTCTATCTTTGTGGCATCTCTTTCCTATTAAAATTATCTCTTTGATGTTATGATTTTATTTCACTTAAGGATTACATTTCTGATAAGAACATGTTACAACATTCTACAGTTAGAGTTCCTTTTAGTTATAGTAACAGGTTGTTACTAATATTTAGTTGACTGAACTGCCATTCTTATGAGGGAGACATTGTGAATGCTGGTAATGTGCACATGGGTGACATGTAAGACTCCCATTTGTTCAAAAGCAACACCTGAGCAGTGCTGTAAAACAGTGACAGCCTTTGTTTTGTGTTTTGGAAAAGGGGAAAATCTTTGAGTAATGCACAGTCCTAACAAAGTCCTTTTACTCCATTGATTGACAATTTGACACCATTGATTGACAGTTGAATTGGCTGCAACTGAGTTTCGTCAGTAGAGAATATTTAGCTCAGTTTCGAGATGATAATCCAGAGTTTGATATTTTTACCAACCCTCTTTTTTCCCCTCCCATTAGTGGTTTTGAGTGGGTAGGTTATTCAGAAGATCTGCCCCAACTTGATTAATAGTTTTACTTCCACCGATTACATAATCTCTAAGAGTCTCATAATTGCTATATTATAGGTTTATTGTGAGGCTCAAGTATGATAATGTGTGCTTCCTAAATTATAAGACATATTTTCAAAGTTATTAGGCAACTGAAATTCTAACATTGAAATATATTGATAATTGGGTTCAAAGCAATATTTCTCCCTAAGGCAGGAAAACATAACAAATTATCATATGATGGCCTTGAATCAGCAAAATTTTGCTGGGAAGAAAGGGCTGAAAGAGTTCAGTTAGAGGGAGTACTGCCTATTCTGAAAGGGAACATATTTTAGAGTCATTGGTGTTAAAACATTATTTGAAAACCATGGAGGGAAAAACTTGGGTCTAATTAACACTGGGAAGTACCGGGTCAAACAGAATTGAACAGGTTTCTTTATTGTGGGGCTTTTCAGAGCCTTTACTGTGTTAGTACGCACAGTGAATTTCCAAAAGGGAGACATAAGCCTTTCTCAGATTTGATTATGAAATCTTTTTCTGTGGAAAGGTTTCCAGTCCTAGTGTCTTGTAGAGCCTATTTTGGAAAATCTATTCTAATAATTTAAGTTTTATTATTTTTCTAGCCCATAGAAAATTAGAATCTCCAAATTAGAACATTGGAAAGGGGGCTGTAAAGAATTGACTTCTGATGGGGTCTGAAGGATGAGACACAACTTCAAAAAGTAGAAAACCACAGGAGCTGGAACACAGTAGCCCAGGAACAGCAAGTCCTGCCTGACTGAGGGCTGCTGTAGATGTCTCTGTGTGAGGGCATGGCATTAACTGATGCTGACACAAGTTGAGCATTTGCTTGGTTATCAGTCATTATATACAATCTTTTCCTTGACTCTTCTAGCTGTGGAGGCTTCTAGCATTCCTTGACTTGTGGCTGCCACCCGCCATGGGTATGCCTGTGTTCTCTACTTAGGGGTCCACTCTAAATCTAGGATGATTTCACTTTGATGACTTTAGCTCTTTACATCTACAAAGACCTCATTTCCAAATAAGATCACATTTAAAAATTCTTGGTGTGCATGAATTCAGGGAGGACACTATCTAGCCCACTACACTTGCCATTACATTTTATGAGATTTTACTTTTATGTTTCTTGTCTCTCCCTTATAATACTTTGACTTTTGAATAACTTTCTAATTGGTTTGAAAGAATGAATAAATTGTATTCTTGGTATCTTCTATTGAAATTGATAAGAGGTGGGGTCTCCCTAGTGGCGCAAGGGGTTAAGACACAACCTATGAAGCTAGCTGCAGCCACTGCAATGCGAGTTCAATCCCCGGCCAGGGAGCTACCCACATGGCGCAGCAGACCTCTCCTGACTCGCCCATTGCTTCCCTCATCGGTGTTTCAGTCAGTCTGCCTGTTCTGCTCCCCGCTCTGTCTCTGGTGAATCCTCTCTCCCCCTCCACACCTCTGGCCTGTACCCCAATTCTTGTATGCATAAATATATAAATAAATCTTTTTTAAAAAAGAAATTGGTAAGAGGTAGGTTTTCCATAGACTAGATTCATTTTCTGATGTAGGAAAAATGTCATAGTTGCAGTATTTGGAACATAGCTGCAGGTATTCAATTACTTGTTAAATGAAGGAATGAATTTTTAAATCCTTATTGATATGGGGAAATTCAGTCCTATTTTCAGAATTACAAGACTGTACATTAAGGATTCTTCTGATATGTTCATCTTCTAATTATGTTTTTTAAAATATTTATTTTGTATTATTATACTGTGATATCCTTTTTGAGGATTACCTTTTTTAGAAATCATCATACTTTTATACTTTTTAGAAAAAGCACAAGGTTTTGTGACAGGCCTGGGTTCAAGTTCTGTTTTTACTAGTCACTAGTTGTGTACCTTGGGCAAGTTATTTTATCTTCCTTCAGTTTCCTGTAAAGTGTTGGCTGGTGATGCTAATCTTCCAGGGTTGGTGAGAGCTAGAGGCAGTACTAAGTGATACCCACTTAACGAGTGAGATGTAGACCTTAATTATATTATGTATAATGAATCAACTATATTTATATTTTTAAAGTATGCATATACAAAATCTAACTTGAGCAAGAAACAAAATAAACTTTTTTACAACACAAACTTTTTTATGAAGCAAAAGAGAAAGGAAAAAACCAAACCTCCAAATCTAATTGAAACCCAACTCAAATGAACCTGTTTTTTCCTCTGGGCTTTTGTGACCATATAGGTGTTCTTAAAGTGTTCAGGTAGTAGGTGAAATCACTGGCAAGGATTTGGTGCTATGTATGTATGTCTAGCAATAACCTGTTGGAAATTAACCAAAGTCAAGAAATGGGTTGAACTTTGGAAGCTAGAAATCTCAGAATTGGAGGTGATGGATGTGTAGAGGATAGAGTAGGTTGATAGGATTGAAGTTTAAAGGATAAGAGCTAGATGCTTAGAAATTAAGATGTTATTTATTTAGCACTTACTATGTGCCTAGAGAAAGGCATGCTACAGCATCTAAGTTGGCTAAGGGGAACCTCTGTTGTTATTCATAGGTAGAATGATACGCTACTCTGTATTACTCATGAGTTGAATATTACTTGATTCCCTAATTCCTTGTCTGTCACCGTTCTGCTGTTGCTAATTTTTCTGTAATCTTTAAAAATGTATGTCACATTTCTGCAGTGACCTGCTCCTTTGTAAATGATTTTCATTGGCTTGTTGTAAAATGTGTCTTGTTGTTCTTTTATTGCATAACTTCTTTATTCTCTTACCACTTTGAAATATTTTATAACTTTTTCTAAAACATTCACATATTTCTCAAGCATTTTTAATGTCTTTTTGTTTTATTCTTTTGTCTTCTGGTAGTCTTGTTTGATTTGGTTTTTCTTACTTAGTTTGGTCATCTTCAGAGGCCAGGAAGATCCTAGGGCCCCAGGTCACTTCCACTCAGTACTGTTTTTTCTGACTTTGTTACCCAGATGCTTAGTATCTGTCATGCCAGATGGATGAATTTGAGAGAATGCTTTGACTCTCCCATTCCAGTTCCTTGTTAGAGTTTTGGATACACCTTAATTGTTTCTTCAAGTTATCTGAGATTGAAATTGGGCAGGATATGATATGAGAGAGAGTGATTGATTTGTTGTGAATTGACGTTCAGGTTGAAATGGATTCCATTTTAAACTCTTTCCAAATCTGGTCTTATTTAGTCTTGTAGTTATTCCCCAGTGCTCTCTCATCTGTGAAGTCACTGGGGTAAGATTCCCACTAAGCTGGGGCTTGGAGATTTGGGGGGTAATTGGGAGAAATGACATTAGCACTACTCTATGTATTTAACAGTAAGGATTTAATAGTAAGTTGACTGCTCTTACATACATCTGATCAGTATTGGAGATTGGAGAAAGCCTTATCTGAAATTATAGTGTACTTGATTTCCAAAATTCATTTCAGCTATGATGATAGGTTTTTTTTTTTCCCTCACTAATTTAAAAGGAGGTACTAATGGAAGTATATTCTGAGTACACTGTTACTCTGCCATCTTCTGGACACTCCTGTAATTTCTTAGTCATGGATGGTTTCAAGATTAGTTGAGCTGTATAAACCGCAATTGGAAAGATTTGTGTTAGGGGTATGATGAAGGATCTGGACAAAATGGAAGGTGAGTTTATGTGGGTAAATAATATTCTTTAAAAGGATTGACAGGACTCTGACTTAAACATTTTTCTTTGAATCTTATTTAACAAAGACTTTTTTCTCCAGTTGTGAAATATCTAACCTAACCTTAAATTTATTATTAATAATTAAAATGTTAAACAAAGTAGCAAATACTTAAAAACTCAAAAATAGTGAGGAACCTCACCCCCGTCCCACCCTCAAAATTGCAGGGTATATAATGGGACAGAAGAGCCCTTTACTCGTTGGTTAGTCTGATGGGAAAAAAAATGTCCAGTTGTTGAAAAATCATTGGACTCAATGATATGGAGGGTTCTCTTTGGTTCTAAAATTCTGTGCATTTTATTAAATTGTGAAGTATTTTTTTCTTCTTAGAAAGTTATCTCATTCTCCTCTGCTTAAGAAACCTGCATTGGTTCTCAATTCTTGGGAGTTTTTAAAGGATACTAAGTTTAGTTTCATTCCAATCCCAGATCAAGCTGAGATTGGAATAATGAGAAATATCAATAATGAGTTTAAAATATCAACATTAAGTTTTCAACTAGGAAAGAGCAAAAAATACTGTATTAGTTAGTCTGCTGGGACTGCTCTAAAGAAATACTACAGACTGCAGAAATTTATTTTCTCACAGTCTATTGAGGGTAGACATCTGAGATCAAGTGTTTTTAAAACTTGGTTTCCTCTGAGGCCTCTCAGCTTGCAGAGAACTATCTTCTTGTGTCCTTACATTTCCTGTGTGTACCCCATGGTGTTTATATGTCTTCACGTTTCCTCTTACAGGGATACCAGTTAGTAGGGCTCACCCAAACTCTCTTAATCACCTGTCTGAAAGCTCTATCTTCATTCTGAGGTTGTAAGAGTAATGGCTTCAGCATACAAGTTTTGGGGGAGACACAGTTCAGCCCATCATCAATATAAGTAAGAGGGGTTCTTGTGATTATTACCCTTGATTTCTAGCTGGTGTTTATTAAGATTGACAGGGAGAGCTCTTTGATATTATTAGTCCTATAAACTGCTTTTTTATTTAGAAGAGAACATTTTCCTTCTAAAAAGTTAAAACCCTAAATCACTTATTTAAAAATTTAAAAAAATTTCTTTTGGTAAATCCATACATGTGTACTTTAAAAATCTATAGTGTGTAGAACAATTTTCTGTGCCTACTTAGTGTTTTCTTGTATTCTGTTTTTTTCCCCTTAACCTTCACATTTCAAATTGTTATATGCATGCATATAAACTATCTGTTAATTCTTATTGACAAACTATGTTGACTTCCTTTTTGGCAGATGAGCATTTTGGCTCTCTTAAACCTTTTCCTCTCCCAGCATATTTATATCATTCTTCAAAAAAAATGCATATTTCATGTTTTTATAATTGTGACTATATAAAAATGATTAGCTAAGCCAGTATACTTTGACTATATTTTCTTATAAAACTTTAAATTTGTCTTGTTACTAAATTATTTAATTTGCTTAGTTTTCTTTGAGCCTAAAGTTAAATTCCCCATATTTTCAAGTGCCTTTGTAAAATCTCCTTCAATGCAGTCTTCCATACTTTCAAATCTGTAAGATTTTTTTTCTTCTCCTCTCTAGAAATAATCATCTTGGATCCTCTATTGTATTTCTCGTAGGTCTTCTAGACCACCTGCACATCTGCTACTTAGGACTTTGCTTCTTTACCATATTGAGGATTCTTTCAGTTTTTCTCTGTATTGTGTCCCTTCTTTACTTGATAGCATCTTTCTTGGTTTCCTTCCTGGTTTTGATGGATTATATAATCTCCAGTAGGCTTTTGAGTAAGGGTTAATAAAAGCTAAATTTTTGGAAACTTTGCCTCTATAAAAATGTTCTAAAATATTTCTACTAACACTATTGAGATGGCATAGTATTCAGAACAGAAAGATCGTTGCCTACATTTTTTTTTTCTTATTTTCAAAAATGGAAAGCACTTGGTTTCATGAAGCAAAATTTAAAAAGTTCAAGGGATTCAAGGCAGAATGGATGGGACAAGTGAGTTGTTTGTAAATATAAGGGAGCTTTTTTGGATATGGAACTGTTTTATGTTTGATTATAATGGTGATTATGCCAGTTTTTACATGTGTAAAATCCATAGAACTTTACACAAAGAGAGAAGGTTCAGTTTGTATTTATGATAGTTTGAAAAATGAAAAATAAAGAGAATTTAAAAGTACAAAAAAGTATATAACAAAAAGGAAATCTTTTTTCTTTCTGCTTCTGTTAGTCTTTCAGGAAGAAACCACTGTTACCAGTTTCTTATATATTCTCCCATTTAAGCACATAAATATGTAAACATTCAGAGGTAAATCAGGTAGAACTGAAAGGAACTTGAATTTGCTTGAGTAATTTCCCAAAATGCTAAGAGTACCACTCTTCAAGTACCTTATGTTATTGTGCATATCGAAATATTTTATTAATAAAGCCTGGCACTAATTTATTAAATTATTTCTCCTACAGTTGGCAAACATGAATTGACTGGACATAAAGTTGCTGTAAAGATACTCAATCGACAGAAGATTCGGAGCCTTGATGTGGTAGGAAAAATCCGCAGAGAAATACAGAACCTCAAGCTTTTCAGGCATCCTCATATAATTAAACTGTAAGCCCTGATTATATTAAATATAGTCATTGATTTTTGTCATTTTTGTTGACCCACTTAATCTGACAAGTGATAAGAATAACTGACATTTCTTCAGCCTGTTTCCAGAGTGATTTTAAGTTTCTTTTGTGCATGTATTTATTTAACCCTATTCACCGTCACTTGCGCTTGTATTTGTTTTTTACCCTTGTGCTTATGGCTGTTATCTTTCTCTTTCTTGTCTTCTGGATTCATGCTCTTGTGATAATGTTCACTGCCATTATTGCTATAGGAACTATGATTTGCTATTAAAAACTCTGTATCTCCAAATTTCCAGATATCAGCCTCACTAAAGGCAGTGCAGCAGAAAGCTTCCCTTCACCCACACAGCTTACATCTCTGATTAGACAAATAACAAATAATAGAATTTCAGGAATTCACTATTTCAAAGGGGCAGTAATATTACCCTTGTTTTGTGTTGCCAATTGTAGGATGCATGGATAACTTATTCACTGCTCAACTTATTTTGTGGGCTAGAAATTAAAACTGCTTAGATTCTTGTACTGAACTAGCTGCTCAAAATTTATTTTTCTCTCACCTCTTTTCCTTTGTGAAGGTGCCATGGCTTTCAGTAACATCCAAATGCTCATAATCCCTAAATGTACATCTGCTGCTTTGAAACTGCTTCCCTGAATTTCAGACTCATATGTCCACTGCCTACTTGGATGTCCTATTAGGATGTCCATTTGATTGTCACCTTCCGAGATCTACTTTTCCCCCAGTTTTCATCATTTCTGTTAATGTCAGGGAACAAACTTAGGAACCATCCTTAACTTCCCCTTCTCTCTCTCTTGCTACCATCCATTCCATCTTTAGCTTTAAGATTTATGTAGAGTCTGACTCTCTCGTTCCTTCTGTGCTATTAGCCTAGTGTGAGCCTTCATCTGTCTCATGGACTGCTGCAGAAGCCTCCTGCTTGCACCTTTACCATCCACAGTCAGTTCTTTACATTGCTGTCATGAATTAAAATTACCCTTTTAATAGACCAAATCACATGGCTACTTTGCTTAAAATTATCAAAGCTTCTCTCTCCTGTAGAGTAAAAGCTAAAGCCTCATCATGACTTGTAAGGGTCTGTGCCCTCTATTCTCCAGTTCCACATCTTATTTCTCTCTTCCAGCTCACTCTGTGCTAGCTTCTTGCCATTGTTCCAACATGCCAGGCAGTCTTCCTCCTGGGGGCCTCTGTACAGCTGTTCCCTCTGCCTGGTTCATTTTCTAGATAATGGCATAGTTTGCTTCCTTACTTCCTTTAGGCTCTGCTCAAATATTGCTTTATCAGAAAGGCCTTCCTTAAACATCCTGTAAAAAAATTCCCCTTAGTTTGCTTTATTTTTCTTCATAGCATGTTCCACCACCTAAGTTGCTTATTTATTTAGTGTCTGTTTCTGGCTTCTGGAACATGAACTTCACGAGGGCAGAGAATTTGTTTTCTTCCCTTTATTTAGCTTTCCCAGCATCTAGCACAGTGCCTGGTATATTATAGGTGCTAAACAAATATTTATTGAATGAATATACATGTTTTCATACTGGTAGATAATGTTTTCTCTCACCAGGTACCAGGTCATCAGTACACCATCTGATATTTTCATGGTGATGGAATATGTCTCAGGAGGAGAGCTATTTGATTATATCTGTAAAAATGGAAGGGTAAGCAGTTCTGATTTAATCCTGTGTACATTTTGTAACTTCCCTATTCCTTACTAGCATCAAAATATCAAAAGAAATTTTGTTAAGAGGTATATTTAAATTACCAGTTTCCTCAGTATATTTGTCTAGAATCATAGACTACTTAGAGCTACAAAAGACCTTAAAGATGATCTCCTTAGTCTACTTACACAGATGTGGAAACTGAGACTCACAGTTTTATATTTGTTCAAGGTCACAAGATTTATTAATGACAGATTAGATTGAGACCCAGAACTCATGACCCCTAAGTTCATTATCATACAAATACTTTTAGTATGTATCAAAGTATTTATTTAATCTTTCCAAAATATTAACTACTTAAAGGTCTAGGTCTTGCTAGTAAATCCTAGCATTTAAATTGCATTCATTTTTTGGTTTCAGAAATCTGATGTACCTGGAGTAGTAAGAACAGGCTCCATGAGGAGGTAGGAATTAGACTTAAAGAATTTAGAGTTGGAGGGAACTTTAGGAGACATTTTAAACAGTCCCTTAAATAATAGATATGAAAACTGAACACAGTCCCTGCCCATATATTCCTCATATTCAAGTATGTACTTTCTGGAAGAGCCAGATCTAGCCCTGAGAAATCAAATTAACTTTTCCCCTCTCAGTCTGATGATCTTTATATCATTCATTCATTTATTCTTACAGCATGTCTGTTTACTTCATCAAAACCAAAACCAAGCTCATTACCCAAGTTAGTTTTGATTTCATTATTTCTTAATAGTCTTCATTTTAATTGCAGATATTTCTCTTCTCTACTCTCTATACAAACCCTCTCTGCTCCACCTCACCCTCCGCCAATATGTTCTGCTGTCTGGAAAATGGGAAGCAGGCATAGTTGAATTGGTGTCTTGTTTTCTTATCTTTTGCATTTCTTGATCATTTTGCTTTATATTATGGGAATTTTCAATTTTTAGCTCTTAAATATTAAAATTCCAACTGTTAAATTTTTTATTTCAAGGACTTCTTTCTTGTTTTGTGAAATTTTCTTTTCTTTAAAGAGCCAGTTTTTTGCTCCACAGATCTAATCACCTTATCTGTCTAAAGATGGCAATTAAAAAAATTCTCTCCTGTTCCCTGCATTATTTCTATGCTTTCTACACTTCTCCTCTCTGGATTTTTTTTCTCTTCCTTGTTTATTTTATTGGTCTTTGTCTTTTGTACATGGCCTTTCCTTTGATGTCTGGTGATTCTTGATTGTCACTCCTATTTGAGAGTTATGTACAAATGCCAAGCTCTTGTGGGTAGAACTTATTGATTGATGGGTCTTCTCATAGGTTGTATGTTTTACTGGGATTTATCAAATGTCAGTAATTAAAAGTTTTTCCCCTGAATCAGACAGTTGCTTTAGAAGAAACCTCCTTACTTCCTTGAGGGTATTAGTTTAGCTGCCAGCACTCTGGGAGTGAAGTAGGAAGAGAAGTACAAGTCTCCGCCAGTTAGCATGTTGTCTTTATCTCATCTTCATGCTTTCCTGCTGATGCCTCCTTGCTGCTTTGTTCTTGAGAACAGAACTGGTTTAGCCTTACTAAAGAGTAAACCACAGATCTTAGTCTCCAGGAGTGGTCCTTTTAAAATTTATCTCACTTGGTTGTCCCATCTTCACCCTACTTCTCACTTGAACCTTTAGGGATTCCCAGTGCTTCCTGTTTTTAAGCTTCCCCAGGGTTCTGTGTGCAGACTGGGTGATCATTGGTTTCTACCCCTGTAGGCTTAGATTTTAGTCCCTGGTCAGTTAAGTCTTTATTACTGTTCATCCGTTCTCTACTTTGGTGATGAGTCTTGATTATTGCTGTATCTTCTCTTGCTCTTTTCATCTTTATATGCTAATGGAATTTTAGGAGGAATACTGAAAGTTCACTCTGCTGATATTTCTGTTTAACAGGAAATGCACGCCTAGTTTTCTAATCTTTTCCTTAGCCCTGTGTGCTGTCTTTATTATTAATTTGCTATACATACCATTTTTGTAGCCCATCTAGCCAAATAGCTCTTATATTTTGTTTAGTCAGTTTTCTTCTCTTTCACATTTAGAATACATATTCCTCTTTCTTTATTATATTTAATATAAAGTTGTGTTAAAAACTGACCCATATTCTAGAATAAAGATGTTAGCTTGCTAATGTATTAGTGTTTTCTCTATAGTAAGGGCATCTCAGAGTGCTTAGGTAGTCTTAATTTTGCTTTCAAAAGAAATTACCTTTTCATCTTTCCTCCCAGGATTATTCATGCCAATTAAGGTGTAAATGCCTGGTTTTAGAATGTTAATTTGTAAGCTGTGTCAGTAATTGCATATTAGAGTCCTTTGCCTGGAGGATTAATCATTTTTTTTTTTTTAATTAAAGATGACTTCTTGGGAGTAGGCATGTCAAAGTAATGGTTATCGCTTGTGGAGAAAGCATCATAAAATAAAAAAAAATAGGCTAAACGGAAAGAGAAGTTTAAAAATATTTTAAATGTAATTTACAAAATAAAGGATTGTGTATAAAAATCTTTTATTTCAGAATGTATAATAACATGATTGCATGCTAATTCATTAACATTGCTTAAAATGTAATTTCCTCCAATAGGCTAATACAGTATCCTCACCCCAACATAATTCTGTGTGCCCTTATCTTGCTTTGTTTTTCTTCAAAGTACTGTGACTTCTTGATGTTCTGCTTATTATATATTTGCATCACCTAGATTAGGGTCTTTGTTTTTTATTTATTGCTATACATGATTATCTAAAACAGTGCATGGCACACTGAAGGTGTTCAATGTATATTTGTTAAAGGACTGAAGGAATGAATAAACATTTCCAACATATAGAAGAAAACATGCCTTGTTTCAGGTAGAAATTGAAACTACAGTAGCTCATGAGCAGAAGGCAGTTATAATGTAGTCATGATAATGATAATATTAAAAATTGACAATTTGGGTTCCAAGTTACTCTTACTAGCATTACTGGTTTTTTGCTTCATCTGTCTCCTTCCTACTTGAGGAGTATCTTATGAATGGGATTAATTCAGAAGTTTTCACATATTTGGAAATTCTTATAGGTTGGGGAATTACAGGTTGAAGAATTTATTTTGAGAGAATTGAGCTGTCTCTCTATTTTTCTTTAGCTGGATGAAAAAGAAAGTCGACGTCTGTTCCAACAGATTCTTTCTGGTGTGGATTATTGTCACAGACATATGGTGGTCCATAGAGATTTGAAACCTGAAAATGTCCTGCTTGATGCACACATGAATGCAAAAATAGCTGATTTTGGTAAGATTTTTATAGTTCCATATGTTTGTTATGTTTAGCATCAGTAGCATTCTTGAGATAACTTCCACTCTTATGTCATAGGCTACATATCTTAAAGTCATATATTCTCACCATCTTTTATGAGAATACAGAAAGGAAAAAGGATCAGCTTATGTCTTTCAAATTGAGTTTTATGACAGTACACAATTTAAATTGGCAGCATTAGAAATGTCATTTAAAAAGACACTGTTATGTGCAGGAGAAGTTAGCAATTTTATTTCTGTTGTGTTTTGGTCAAGTATGGGGCAAGGAAAGAGAGTGGGCTGGAGTTAGTCAGACTTTGAAAATTAGAAGGTAAAGTGAACAAAAATTATTAAAAATAAAGTAAAGTAAAATTATTAAAAATTAAAGTAAAATAATTTCTCTTGGGGAACTTAAAATGATTTTGTTTTTTCTTTATTTCCCTATTTTCCATTATGTTCTATATAAAAATATCATTGACATTATTAATTCTAAGAGCAAAATGAATCTCTGCAATTCTCTTTTGCTTAGAGCTTCACAGGAGTTTCTTACAAATTATGTTTTCAGTTTTGAATATATATATTTTAATTGCTAGCCAACTCATCCCTGAGCTATTTTTTTTAAACTGATTAAGTTATTTGATTTATTCTTTAATTGTTATTCCTTACTCATCATGACTATTTTTATTCAGTGCGTTTTTGAGGAGGCAGAGGTTTCTTTTTGGAGTATCACTAAGAGGGAACTTGGATAGTCACATTATTTATTTTTTTCTTTTTTTTAATGAATCAGAGTGGGTTGATAGAAACTTTGGATTTTAATTCTTCTATTCATCTGTTCCAGTTCATCTATTTTTTCCTAGTAATTTCTGTATTAATAAAACTTAAACATTCTAAGTTTATTCTAGTAAACAAAATAAGCAATAACTTTAATATATACTCATTAAGCTCAAATGCTCTAATTTATTTGTTGGAAAAAATTGCAGATTTTAGGGTATAATAGTAAAATTATTTGGGAACAGTAAAAAACAGGATTTTGTTGAAGCAAGGAGCAAAATGATTTATCTTTTTAATGCAAACCTGGTTTTAGTGTTTAATGGAGTTTTGTTTTTATTTTTGTCTCTGGGAAATCTTGAGTACTTTGTGCATTTTCAGGTCTTTCAAACATGATGTCAGATGGTGAATTTTTAAGAACAAGTTGTGGCTCACCCAACTATGCTGCACCAGAAGTAATTTCAGGAAGGTAGTATTTAATATCCCCCCTTTCCATAAAACATGTGTAATTGTCTTTTGTACTAGATTTTGTTATTTATTTATTTCTAGTGAGAGGAAAGACATTTAAGACTTTTTATTTTTGGGCCTCCCCTGGTGGTGCAGGGGTTGAGAGCTGGGTTGCGAGGCTGCCCGCAGCCTCTGCAGCGCCAGTTCAATCCCTGGCCACCGGCGAGGGTCCCACCAAAAAAAAAGGACTTTTTATTTTCTTATCCAAAAAATGTTGATTTGGGCCTCCCAGGTGGCGCAGTGGTTGAGCGCTGAGTTGCGAAGCTGCCCGCGGCCTCTGCGGCACCGGTTCGATCCGCGGCTGCTCCCTGGCCACTGGAGGAGGGTCCCACAAGGCGCGCAGACCTCTCCTGTAGCCCGCTGCTCCCCTCAGCAGTGTACTTCAGTCCTTCTGTCTGCTCTGTTCCCTGCTCTGGCTCTGGTGAATTCTCTCACCCTCCCGTGCTTCTGACTGTACCCAGTGCATGTATAAACAAACCATCAAACAAACAAACAAATAAATAAAACATGCCTCTATAAAAAAAAATTAAATCAAAAAGTGTTGATTTAAGAATCAGACATAAGTAAGGATGTTTCTATTCATAGAGGAGAATGTTGGTTTACATATGAGAATACTTTGATTTCCCCCCCACTGCTGTGTCAATGTGGGTATCTCTTTCAACAAACCTGTCATTTTCAACTGAAATTGTCTTCTCCCTATGTCTATCTTCTTTTATCGTTTTCCTCCTTCTTTTATCTTTTTAATAATAATCCTGCGCTTCTGAATAAAATAAATAAATAAATAAAGGTAGGGAGGTAAGACATCAATCAACGAGTAATACAGAAATATCTAGTAGTTAGAAATGGTTTACTATTTACTGAGATGCAGAATTAAAAATGTAATCTATAGCTTTAATTTTGCAAGTAGCTAGGTTTTAGATAGTGTTTTTAGATAAAGTGTTTTTGGAGAATTAGATGGAAGTATTGATAACTTCAGATTTCATTTGTTTGAATTTCATTCTTTCAATTTTTAAATCTTCTAGAGAAGACAATAGTATAAGAATTCTAACCAGTAACTTTATTTCAGTAGTTGCCAGCATTGGGAATATGAGCATCTTTGTACAGTACAGCTTTCAAGTAGTTTATTATTTTTTTAAAATATTTATTTATTTATACAAGCACTGGGTACAGTCAGAAGCGCGGGAGGATGAGAGAATTCACCAGAGCCAGAGAGGGGAACAGAACAGGCAGACCGACGAAATACACTACTGAGGGGAGCAGCGGGCGCTGCAGAAGAGGTCTGCGCACCATGTGGGACCCTCGCTGGCAGGCGGCTGGAGATCGAACCCATGCTGCAGAGACTGTGGGCTGCTTTGCAGCCCAGCGCTCAACTGCTGTGCCACCAGGGGAGGCCCTCAAGTAGTTTAGATGACAGAAATATTTAATGTTTTTAAGAGCACTTTTTCTTTTTTTTTAAAGATTTATTTATTTATGCATACAAGAACTGGGGTGTAGGCAGGGGTGGGGGCGGGCGGGGAATGAGAGGATTCACCAAAGAAAGAGTGGGGAGAAGAACAGGCAGATTTACTGAAATGCACTGATAAAGGGAACAGCAGGTGAGGCAGGAGAGGTCTGCTGCACCATATGTGGGTCAGCTTCCTGGCTGGGGCTCGAACCTAGGCTGCAGTGGTGATAGCACTGAGGCTTCACCTCTATATCACCAGGGAATCCCCCCAGGGAATACTTTTTTTTCACTCTATCGCTAAAATTGAAAACAAAATTAAGTTGGTCTACGTTTTTATATAATTAACTCTTTTTTTTTTTTAAGATTTATTCATTCACGCGTACAAGAGCTGGGGTACAGGCCAGAGGCGTGGGGGGTGAGAGGATTCACCAGAGACAGAGTGGGGAGCAGAACAGGTGGACTGACCAAAGCACACTGCTGAGGGAGGGGAGCAGCGGGCGAGTCAGGAGAGGTCTGCTGTGGGTTGCTCCCTAGCTGGCCAGGGATCAAACTCATGCTGCAAAGGCTACGGACAGCCCCATTGGCTGTGTCCTAACCCTTGCACCACCAGGGAGGCCCCCATATAATTAACTCTTGATTAGATATTTAAATCACTTTTTTTATTTGAATGTTTCATATCTCAATTCATAATACAGAGATATGTAGAATGTGGTATATTGTTTTTGTTTTCATAAACTGGTTACTTTGTCTGCCCATAGAAGTTATATTTCTGCCTAGCCTGAGTGAATAGAGATTTTTCGAAATATTATCTGTTGACCAGTTCAATAGTTTATTTGCCCAATTTAAAGGAATCCTTTTCTGAAGTCAAATTTTTATATAGGTCATCTTATTGTCTGTAGCTAATTAAGTCTGTTGGTTATATTGTATTGCAAATAATGGTTTAAAATCTTCTCTGAATTAGCTTGACTTTATTCCATAGCATGATCCCCCCTAGGCAGGAGATTTGGGGCTACTGGAAGAGTAGGTTTGGAATCCATCACTAAAGAATATTCTTATTTGGTGAAAGATCATTAATTTCTCATTTTAACCAAACAGTAGTTTTAAATTCAATAATGGTACATTTGTTTAAGGTTTGGCCTTATTAATTGGATCTCATGAAGATCATAGAAAGGTGGTTAAAAAGGATTTTAGGGTATGGGGAATATAACAATAAAATTTATTTTAAAAAAAAAAAAAAAAAAAAAAGGATTTTAGGGGCCTCCCTGGTGGTGCAAGGGGTTAAGCACCACACTATGAAGCAATCTGCAGCCTCTGCAGCATGAGTTCGATCCCCGGCCTGCCAGAGAGCAACCACATGGCTCAGCAGACCTCTCCTGTCACACCTGCTGCTCCCCTCAGCAGTGTATTTCAGTAGATCTGCCTGTTCTGCTCCCCACTCTGTCTCTGGTGAATCCTCTAACCCCCACATCTCTGGCCTATACCCCAGCTTCTTGTATGCATACATAAATAAATCTTAAAAAAAAAAATTTTAGCTGTAATCTATAACTTAATAATATTCTTGACGTTTGTTTTCAAAGATAATACTGGTGGAATATTTCTATGTAGCAGATAGTAGTGGCTTATAGGAACAATGTTTTGATTAATAATTCTTTATGAAATATGTGTGTATAAATTCTTTGATTAATTGATTGACTCTTAAGATACTAATCATTATTTAATCTAATTGGTATTTCCTCTTACAGATTGTATGCAGGCCCAGAGGTAGATATATGGAGCAGTGGGGTTATTCTCTATGCTTTATTATGTGGAACCCTCCCATTTGATGATGATCATGTGCCAACTCTTTTTAAGAAGATATGTGATGGGATCTTTTATACCCCTCAGTATTTAAATCCTTCTGTGATTAGCCTTTTGAAACATATGCTGCAGGTGGATCCCATGAAGAGGGCCACAATCAAAGATATCAGGTAATAAAGCCGCATGGAGATTATCAGATCTCATGGTATAAGCTAAATGGGAGAAAAAGTTGCAGACAGTATGCATAATGTGTTTCTTTTATTTATGTTTAAAAAATACAGTATATAGACACATTTACTTATTTTGGCATTTTAAGACACACACTACACTAGCTACCTTAGAGAAGGCTGGTAGGAAGGAAGGCTTTATATTTTACATATGAATTTTTGTTTTGAAATAATTACAGTGAACATTATATTACTTTATTTTTTTTTAATATTTAAGTAAAGCTTGTGGAAAATAAAAAGGACCCCGGTGGGTGTTAGATTTTGTAGTGGTTCTTTAAGATTTTCTATAGTATACTTTATATTTGACTTTTATGTATTCACATTAGGATTAATATTTTTTGGTAGTAAATTTGTATATTGCTGTTTGAGATCTGATATCATAATTATAATTTTTTCCTTTTGTTTACCTCAAGGAATGAAAAAAAATAATTTTACCCTTTGTAGTAGTATACATTCAATCACATGTGATAAACTTGCTGTTTTGTAGGTAAAATATCTTTCAATATTGTTGGTTTCATATGGTTCAACCTAATAATTTTTTTTTTTAGAGATTTATTTATTTATGTATACAAGAACTGGGGTACAGGCATGAAGTGTGGAGGGTGAGAGGATTCACCAGTGACAGAGTGGGGAGCAGAACAGGCAGATTGACTAAAATTCACTGCTGAGGAGAGCAGTGGGCGAGTCAGGAGAGGCCTGCTGCACCATGTGGGTTGCTCCCTGGCTGGGGATCGAACTCATGCTGCAGTGGCTGCAAATAGTTTCATAGGGTGTGTCTTAATCCCTTGCACCACCAGGGAGGCCCCCAACCTATTAATTTAAAGAAAGGTATAAGTGATGGTGACAAATTGACTTCCCCAAATTTGGACAAGCCATTTCTGCTTAAGATTGTAAAAAAATCACTGCCAATCTTGTTTCTTCTACCATCATTTTTTCTTCCTTTCCTTTTCCCCTTTGGAAACTTCTCTTTAGGTTTTCTCATAACTAGAGCGCACATTTTTCTGTGATGGAGGAGACAGAATCAAAGAATCAGATGTAAATCTAGGAATAGTAAATAAGGAAGCATTTAAGGCAATGAAGATAAAGGAAAGGCTGTAGGTTGAACTTAAAGCTTTATTCCTTTCCATTGACTCCATAGTGGACTAAGGATGAAAGAAACGATGAATGTCAGGGTATGATTTTACCACCAGAGGAAGTGAACAAATTATTATTTGTAATTTATATTTTAAAATATCTGAGAGATGCTTTTTCTGGGTCATTTGTCTCCTTCCCCCATTTAAATATAATACATAAACAATAGGAAAGGACTTAGAAAACACTAAAAAATAAATAATGGCTACCCAGAAGATAACCACCCAGGAGATAATCATTATCTTTATTCTTTTGGGTGTTTTTGTTGATTTTTTTTAGTTTTACTGTAGTTTTTGACATGGTTCAGATCAAACGTATCCTTTTTTTTTTTTTTAAATATATGAAGTTATAGGAAATTGGTATAGGAAATCATAGAGTGTGGCCTCTCAAATCTTTTTTGAAAAGGGATGAAATTCTGACTCTGCTACTTACAGTGTTTATAACCTTGAGAAGTTCCTTAATTTGTTTGAACTTCAGTTTCTTCTTTAATAAAGGGAGGACCTCCCTGTTGGCGCAGGGGTTAAAGTCTCAGCACTGTCAAGCTACTACTGCTAGCCACTGTGGCATGAATTCCCACCATGTGGGGAACTACCCACATGGCACAGCAGACCTCTCCTGTCTCGCCCACTGCTCCCCTGAGCAGTGTATTTCGGTACATCTACCTTTCTGCTCCCCACGCTATGTGGTGAATCCTCTCACATGTCCCCCCACCCCAACACACCTCTGGCCTACAACCACTTTTTTAATGCATAAACAAATAAAAATATAGCTTTTAAAAAAAATGTAAATGCATTCATAGTCCAAATCCCCCAAACCATTACTCTCAGTCTCCTCTCTACTTAAAGTCCTTTCTCTGACCCTGCCATTTGCTCTTAGGGAACACGAGTGGTTTAAACAGGACCTACCGAAATATCTCTTTCCTGAGGACCCATCATACAGTTCAACCATGATTGATGATGAAGCCTTAAAAGAAGTATGTGAAAAATTTGAATGCTCTGAAGAGGAGGTTCTTAGCTGCCTTTATAACAGAAACCACCAGGACCCGCTGGCAGTTGCCTACCACCTCATAATAGATAACAGGAGAATAATGAATGAGGCGAAGGACTTTTACTTGGCGACAAGCCCACCCGATTCTTTTCTTGATGATCACAGTTTGACTCGGCCCCATCCTGAAAGAGTACCGTTCTTGGTGGCTGAGACACCAAGGGCTCGCCATACCCTCGATGAATTAAATCCACAGAAGTCCAAACACCAAGGTGTAAGGAAAGCGAAATGGCATTTGGGAATTAGAAGTCAAAGTCGACCAAATGATATCATGGCAGAAGTTTGTAGAGCAATTAAACAACTGGATTATGAATGGAAGGTAAGAGAGAAATCGCATTCTGATTATCAGCACACTCATTAAACCCACAGTCTGTAAAGGGTCTTATGGAAGTATTGTTTTTCACTTTATTTTTGTCCATTCCTTATGCTAGGTGGTAAACCCATATTATTTGCGTGTTCGGAGGAAGAATCCTGTGACAAGTACATACTCCAAAATGAGTCTACAGTTATACCAAGTGGATAGTAGAACGTACTTGCTGGATTTCCGTAGTATTGATGGTATGTACATTACACCAAATAATATATGTGATGTGTTAGTTCTTTTACCTGACTTGGCTTTCTAGACTTTTTTTTTTTTAAGTTTATTGACTTGTTCTTAGTAATTCAAAAGCAAAAGAATGACAAAGGTGAGATTTTATGCTTTTGTGATGTCAACATTTGTGTATCTTTTTCTTCTTATAGTGTCTTCTTGTCCTTTTTAATTTATTTTCTTCTCTAAAATCTAAAGCTAGATACAATCTGATCATTCTGATCCTAAAGTAATAGTTTCTGTCACATTTCTGGTTTTGCTTTTTTGTTTGGGTGTGGTTCATTTTGTTAAGATAAATTGTTTTTATTTAGAAAGAAATGTTGACTTTTTGGGTAAGTTTTTATTGTTAAAATAATTTTTATTTTACCTGATATTTAATAAAATTTTAATTTTTCATTTAAGAATTATAATAGTTACTTGATTTTAGAGTTGAGAGATGTAAATAGATTTGCATAGTAGCACATAGAACATGGAATTTTTGTTGAGTAAGGTTTATCTCATGGCACTGAGAAATATTTTATACAGTTTAGGGACTCCTGGTTAGTTTTCTCATCTGAATCAGCCTTTTTCCTCCCAGTCTGATAATAGAGAAAGATATGCATCTTCTATGAGTTTTGTGAGAGTCATATGATTCTAATTTTATATACCTTTCAATAAAATACTCTTAAATAAGGTCACTTTCATATAGAATACATTGTATAAGGATGTCTGGGATTAAAGCATTTTTAGTCCAAGATAACTATGATAATTGGCTGAGAGTGATATTGTCAGCCTTAAGCTAGACTTTTGTATATTTCTATTTACCCATAATTATAAATAATCACAGACCTTAATTTCAAAGTGTGGCAATATTTAAAATTTTAAGTCAGGTGTTTTAATTAGTCATCAAAATAGTTGATCCTACTTAAAGTGCTTCCTTGAATTTTATTAATGAAACATTGAATTATGTTGACTATTGCTTTACTATTTTCATAGTTTAAAAATTAAAATCTGTACTTAGAAGAAAATCTCTGATTATAATTATGTGTAATTTGCCAGAATATCTTCTTAACTGTTTAGCTTGCTTCGGTCAAAGTAAATTAATACCTCTGCAAACATTTTGTTGTCATTTTTGTTTTTAAATGGAAACAATACCTTATCTGCTAAGATATGTATAAGATTATAACAGGCTTCTAGTAAATGGTACAATATCCCTGAAATGCTTTGAAGTTTACATGAATTCAGATTTCCCATGTGCATCTGCCCTTAAACATAATCGATCTATTCAAAAACCTGATGGAACACACTTGACTCATAGTTGGAGTAAACTCATAGTTGAAGTAAATGTTGTTTTTCTCCTCCCAGCATTGTAAAGAGGTAGAGTTGTATATATGTGTCCTGTCACAAACTGAGCTGTTAGTGAAGTACAAGTTTATAGCCATTTGTCATTGGCCAAATCAAGTGAGTTAAACTATGTTGCCACTTTTGTTTAAGATTGTATGGAATTGCTATTGATAGATGAGTTTCATCCATGAATTTTTTGGTATTTTTTTAATAAATACAAAGATAGTGTCTATATAATATCAGAAAGACAGGTTTGATCTGTGTTGTGCTGGACAAACCTGTTTGCTTATATTTCTGTCATGATATTTATCTGCTCACTCATACTGTAATGGAATGGGTCCTTTTTATTGTAATTGGAGCAAATTCACAACCTTAAGTTTATTAGCAACAGGTTTAACAGTTGAATGACTATTTACTGTTTTTGATTATGTTCCCAGCTTTAGTTTTCCCTTGAGTTTTGTTCATTGGAATTGTTGCTGTTTTATGAGATCTTAAATATGAAGAGAAAGTGGGAGAGTGAAAAACATTGAGATGAGAGTTAAGAGACTTGTATTCTGGATTTACCTCTGTTCATATATTACCTATGGCAAGTCACTTAACTTTTTTAGGTTTGTCATTTTTCCTCAACAAAATTAAGGAATGAGTGAAGCTAATTTCTAAGATTCCTTTTAAATTTTAGGTGTAGTCTATGATTTTTTAATACAGAGGGATTGATTTATTTATTGCTAGGGAATGATGTTTATTAAGCCCAAGTTATTAATTTGTTGGGCTCTTAATTTTGGGTTGTGAGAGCAATGAGTAGCTACATACTGTACCTAGTTTTGATTTGCTATCAGGATATGCTATGTGTGTAAAAGGCAAGTGGTTTAACACAGGTTCATTGCTTCTATTTTAGAAGATATTCAAAGTAAATGTACTCTTGATAGAGAATAGTGAACTCATTTAAAGAAACAAATTAAATACTGGTAAACATCTCTGGGAGGTTTCGTGGATTATAATAAACTGAAGTTCTTTCTACCCAGATGAAATTACTGAAGCCAAATCAGGAACTGCTACTCCACAGAGATCGGGATCAGTTAGCAACTATCGATCTTGCCAAAGGAATGATTCAGATGCTGAGGTACAAGGAAAATCCTCAGAAGTTTCTCTTACCTCATCTGTGACCTCACTTGACTCTTCTCCTGTTGACTTAGCTCCAAGACCTGGAAGTCACACAATAGAATTTTTTGAGATGTGTGCAAATCTAATTAAAATTCTTGCACAGTAAACGTAGAACTCTGCTTATTTCTTTGATAGCAATAAGCATGCATTATAAATCATAGCCAAATACTTCCATTTATAATCAAGCTACACATAATTATAGCTGAGGATTGGCCTTTTGGAATGCAGTTTGCACAGGAATTAGAATATGATTAATAGATAAAAGCCTAATGTGCAAAAATGAATTAAGATAATTTTGTTGTTCATTGTTCTGTAGGTATATATCGTAATATAATATACATAATGAATTATAGGTCTCTCAGGCTCACTTGATTTTTGGCTGTTTTATATTTAGTGTACACAGGGCTTTGTAGAAATATTAATTTACCGTAAAGGCCTTCACATATATTACCTGTTGATGTGTTATATATTATTTGCTTCATAAATTTATTCAATAAATATTTGCCTAGAACCCCCAGAGACCTTTATAGGTGATTTTGTTTTCTGGGTTCCTTAACTTCTTATATAGCAAGTATCTTCCACAATGGTGACAGTCTGGATAACTGTTCCATATCCCACCCCTGAATTTACTCTAGTATATGATAAATCACATCAAAGGCAAAGGTATTAGACACAAGTTTTTTCTTTAGCTTGGTAAATCCAAAAATAGACAGCACTTAAATATTCAGATTTTCTAGGCACTAAGTTAAAATCTCACAGTTTGTCCCACAATATTCTGTACATAAATTGCTCTTTGTCACAAGAGCTGAGTTGCATATATTGTAAATAAATCATGTTGTTTTTGCCAATCTCACAAATTCCTCTGTTCCTCATGTCAGTATTGAATGTATGCAAAACTTTCTGGTCATTTAAACTGATTCAGTGGATAGAAAGAACATCTCTTACAAACTGTTTAAATGCTGATAAGGCTTTTTCTCCAAAATTTTATTATGAAAGTTTTTTAAAACAGAAAAATTGAAAGGCTAGGATGATCACACTTAGACTCAACCCTTGTTAACATTTGCCATATTTGCTTTATATATTTATATAGATATATTTATATACATATGTGCGTGTTTATTTGCTTCTTACCCCATGAAATATTAGGATGTTGCAGACATACTCATCACCACTCAACACTTCAAGCATCTCCTAAAAATAATGACTTTTTCCTAAATACCACTATAAATAATCCTAATGACATCTAATCATGTATATTTGGATTTCCCCAGCTGTCCTTCAGATTTCTTTTACAGCTGGTTATTTCAAACCAAGATCCAATTAAAGTTTACATGTCATGGCATTATTACTTTGAATAATATGGAATCAAATCAGTTCGTCTAAATGGTTATATTGTTTTGGGCTTTATTTGCTATTTTGAAAGTAGCATTATGGGAACTGCCTAAATATGCTTAATTTTCCTAAGAGCTTTGATTTATGTTTCCTTTTTCTTGCTCTTAGTAAGAGCATTACATAAAAGATAAAATTTAAATTTAAAACCTCAGATAAAATTGGTACCATGAGTATGCTAATAAAATAGATATGTTATTACCCATAATTGCCCTGTCTTACTTTAATGTTACAAAATTGATTTTTGTACTGATAGTCATTTTCCCACTGCTACAGAGCTATTCCCCACCCCCCCCATTTAGAAATGTTTGTATTATAGCATTGTTTTTAGTGAGTACAGTGAGCACCTATGCAACCAGACAGTAAGTACTCAGCTATATTGACATCTTAAAGTTAGTAGAACTCACTCAAGCACTCCTAGAAACAAGCACTGAATTCAAAAGAAAAATCTTGCTTCTTTTTGGTCCAGGACTTGTTCTATTCAGCTTAGAATTTGAAAACAGTATACAATAATAGGAGTTTGATTTAAATATAAGTTTAAAACTATATAACTTTGTATCATTGTTTGGGGGATATTCATTTCACTTAGAACCTCTAAATGCAGCATTATGTTCCTGATGTTAAGAACAGAAGACTGTATTTTTAAAGTTACAGATTTGTACATAGAACTAAGACATCTTTGTTATGTCTCTGTAAAGCTGTTGTGGGAGGGGCAAATAAAAGGAGGAACCAATTCAATAGGACCTTCTAAAAATTGTTAATTTTGTAAACTTTGCTTCTTTTTTAAGTTATTGTAATTTCTTTTAGTTACTGAGTTTTATTTTGAAGGTATTTAAATATTGCACTTGTACAAATAGTATGACAAATGCACAGGCTATTACAGTAAATTCTTTTTTAAGCTGGGATGTTTGAAATGACAACTTTTGGTTAAGTATGTCAAGATTGAATCAGAATTTTCTTGAATTTATTGTAGTTTGCAAATTCTTATAATTGAAGATATAAGGAAGTCAATGCAAATGATTTTTAATCTTTTTTATCTTTTCAGCAATTTATATTTTTTGTGATTTTATGCAACCATATTTTTACTTTGTCTTGACAACTGAAAGATGTATAAGGTTTTTGCCAGAAATGTACTGTATACATAGTTTTAAATATAACAGATTTTACTGATATGTAAAAATTTTGCCATTAAAATAAATGATTTCTCATTGAGAGGAACTTTTCTACCAAGTAGGGGATATGGGAGCTTAATATATCATATCTAATTTAAAATAATTTCACTGAAATAAACTCCATTACTTTTACTTTGATTATATTTTCTCTTGAGATGCTTTTGTAGTTTTTCAGAGTTTTAAATGATTTTATACAAAATGTCCTCCCTTCTCTCTCTTCTCCCCCACCCCCTATCCTTTTTGACCTTGTGGTGATTCCCTTCATCTGAATTAGTGCGTGGTGGACTGTGCTAGATGTAGAACTCCATTCATCTATGCCTCACTGGCACCTAAGGAATGAAAGAAAAATGTGTCCTTAAACCTTTCCTCTTAACTCCTTCCATCTCCCCATCCATAATAGAAATCTTATTTTCATTGTGAGTTCTGACAAGATGAAAGAAATTCTATATACAACATCACTGTAATTGGTAGTAGGTAGAAATCAATCTTTGTGGTACAATATTTCTGAGATGTGTACATGTATGTTTTGACTGGAGTATATTTAAGTATACAACTTCAAATTTGATTTAGAAAATGGATAATAAAGAAAAACATTTTTCATCTGCTACAATGTGTTTAAATTTTTTAAGCTCTGGGAAAATTAAATAAAAAAATCCCAAACACTTGTTTATGGGTGACCATTTGTAACCTTTTTAGCAATGTGCCTATATAGAGAATACAGTGCTTGAACAAAGTTTAGTACTTTAAGCTTGTGATTTGTCTCAACAGCATTAGTTTTGATGTCATCAAAAAATCAACAGCCTGAACAAAATATTAAGATACAGATAATAAAAGCCAAAGCAGCTACCATTTATCCCTGGATGCTAACATTGGGTTTGGTAATAATTCTGTTAGGGTTCAGTTAGTAATAAATTTTGTATCCATATAACGTTGTTATGCAGGGCTTGTATAGATTGTTGACAGAACACATAAAAAGTGATTCTTTTAGGAAACTTAAAATTACCCTGAGTGTATAAAATTGTGCAAGACATTCTCTTGCTTAAAAAAAGTCAATATTTATTGAGCTGTTCTATTTATTGTAAAAGTAGACGGTTCTATTTATTGTGAATGCCAATAAATTGTTAGCTATGACAAATTTAGAGGAATTCTATTGACCTGGAAGATGATTATGTTGTCTGTAAACAGCCTGGGAAGTGTATTAAATATATAAATAAGTGTGTCAAGATCACAGTTCAAAGTAAGTAGAGTGGTGCGTGAAATGTGAAAACTTACTATAGGAGGTAGCCTTTGCCAGAGGATTGGAGATTTAGAAAAAACTCTAGAAAGAGGTATAGCTTTAAACACCATTTAATTGTTCACTTAGCAAATACGCGTGCGCGTGTACACACGTGCACACGGGCTGGGTAGGGGCAAGAGATTAGAATTCCTATTTTTAAATGATTTAAAAATGTATTCTCTAGATATATTTGAGTTTAGAATTTTATTGCAGCTAATACATTAAATGGATAAGGTGGGAGCTGTATTTTTTAAAGACTTTATAGAGCTATACAGAAAAGTGCACAAATTTGGCTTGATGAATTTTCAGTGTTTCATGTTTACAGTCAAAATGGCCATATGCATCTCTACCAGATTAAGAAACACTGCTACTGCTCTAGTGTCTTTTATAATTAATATCAGAAATGATATATTATCATTTCTGCCATGTCCTGAAGGTAACAGAACAATCCTGTGAGAAGGAACTATAGGAGGGTATAACTGCTAGGGATGGGGATCAGGAGACCATCTTGGTGGTTGGCTTCCACAGTCGTGCAGTGATCATTTTGAAAATACTGGTTCACTTACGCAGCTTTTGTACATGTTGACATATTTAATCCAATGGCAAAAGTCACATTGATATATCACAGTTTTCATCAGACATGGCAGGCTTTTTCACAAGAGAGTTACCATCAATAAACAGGTGTCCTGAAAACCACAGCTAAAGTAAATTTAAGCCACAATGGGCAAGTGCAAAGATTCATAACATCTGTGTGACACCACATCATTGACACATAGATTCGGGCAACTCTACCACTTCTGGCCAGCTGATCTACGAATGTGGGGGCCATAAAAAAACCATTGAAAAATTTGAGGAGACTAGTGAGATGGGAAAGGGCTCCTTCCAGTATGCCTGGGTCTTGGAAATACGGAGAGCTCGTGTGAGCTTGATATCGCCATTGTCTCATGGAAATTTGAGTTGAACAAGTATGTAACCATGTTTGATGCTCCAGAATACAGACTATTAAAAACATGATTGCAGATTAAGATTACATGATTAAGAACAGTTTCAAAATGCTCTCAGTTGTTAAAGTTTCATTATAATAGACTGGTTAATGATAACACGTTGTAAAACCTTCAGAAGGAATGCTTTGAAAATGTTTTGTAGGGCCTCCCTGGTGGCGCAGGTGGTTGAGCGCTGCACTGTGAGCCTGTCCGCAGCCTCTGCAGCGCGGGTTCGATCCCGGCCAGCCGGCAAGAGTCCCATATGGCGAGGCCGACCTCTCCTGTCTTGCCCGCTGCTCCCCTCAGCAGTGTATTTCGTCAGTCTGCCTGTTCTGTTCCCTTCTCTGTCTCTGGTGAATCCTCTCACCCTCCCACGCATCTGGACTGCACCCCGGTTCTTGCATAAATAAATAAATCTTTTAAAAAAGAAAAGAAAATGTTTTGTAGACTGGGGTGTGTGTGTGTGTGTGTGTGTCTGTCTGTCTGTCTGCACACGTGCGGATGGCAGGTTTTTTTTTTTTTTTTTTAGTGAAAGCAACCTGACCAAAAGTCTGTCACAGATCATAACAACAAATAATATAAAATTCAGAGATTAAAAAGGAAAGGCTTGGCAAGATTTCAAGATCATGAGGCAAATATATGAATTTTATCATTGGCAACACTGTCAGTTGTTTGTTCCTTTGTTCATTCAAGAAAAGGTCTGTCAAATACCCAAGTCTGAATCTGTCAGTCGTTCTTCTAAGTAAAAGTTGTATTTCAGGGGAAAGTGTGTGCACTTTAGTTTATATTGCACTCTCCTATGTGCTTTACTTGACACATCAGACTTCAAAATACAACAGAGGTATTTTGAGTATTTCCTATTTGGTCATCTAGAACATTAAATATGAACTTAAGGGTAATTTTAACAATTTTTACTGTTTCATCAAGAACATGTTTGGGTGACTGCATTTTTTTTTTTTTTTCTTCCTATGAGTGTGAGACTGAGAAGAATACAGTGACTACTCCCGCAGTTACCTTTGGTTGCCTGGCTCCTGCCGAGATGCCAGCTGTTTCTCCTGCCTTTACTTTTTCACAATGCACAAGTCAACGTTGTGAAACCGGCAAACGATGTCTTCATATTACTATAACTTTATATTACTATAGTTTTGATTTTGCTCTCAGCGGTCTAAGCATCTGCTTTGGAGAATCATTGGCCCACATCACTGGTTCTCAATAGGTGGGGCGAGGGGAAAAGACTTATCTTTCAGGGACATTTGGCAATGCCTGGAGACATTTTTGGTTGTCAGGATTGGTGGTCACGGGTGGTGGTAGTGGATGCTAATGGCATCTAGTGGAGACCAGGGATGCGCCTAACAACCCTAAAGCACACAGAACTCCCCTTTCGCCAACAAAGAATTACCTAGTTTGAATTGTTATACTATTGAAATTGAGAAGGCCTGGTATACAAAAATGGTCCTTTGCACAATCTTAATTTTTCAATGTCCTAAACATTTCATGTGTTACAAAGTCCCTCATTTCTTTTTAAAGATTTTTTTTTAATCTATGCATGAAGGAACTGGGGTGTAGGCAGGAGGTGTGTGTGTGTGCGGGGGTGGAGGGTGCATGAGAGGATTCATCCGAGACAGAGTGGGGAGCAGAACAGGCAGATCGCCTGAAATGCACTGCTGAGGGGAGCAGTGGGCAAGTCAGGAGAGGTCTGCTGCGCCATGTGGGTAGCTCCCAGGCCAGGGATGGAACTCGCTGTGGCTGCAGATAGCTTCCTCGAGGTGTGTCTTTAACCCCTGCGCCTCCAGGGAGCCCGCCACCTATTTTTCTAAGGCATGAATCACCGTTAATTTCAGGCCATAATTCGCTGTTCAGGGTCCAAAATTTGCCCACTGTGAAGCCTATAAAGTCCGTCCCTCCCCATCGCTCCCTGACTCCCCGTTTTTAATCGAATTTTGCATTTGTCTAATGCGTTTGGCCGGTTTCATCGACACGGCTGTAAACTCCTTTAGGGAAGCCCCTATCTTGACACTCCGCGCCCCTCCTTCCCTGATGGTTACACCCAGCTTCTCCTCACAGGCGGGGCGCGGGCGGCGGGCGGCAGGGCTGGGGGCTGCCCTCCGCGCGCGCCTCAGCCCGCGCAGCCGCAGTATCGCGCGCAGCCGCACTGACGCGGCTCGACGCCCGCGGCTGGGGCCGGAGGGCGCTCAAAATCTGGACTACAAACCCCAGAGGGTCATAGGGTAGAGGCACCCGCAGTGGCTGCTGGGATTTGTAGTCCCAGGGAAGACACTGGCAGAGGAGAAAGTCTGATACTCGCGTCTTCCCTGTCTCCTTCTCGGGAGTGTTTGAACCCCTGGGTGGGAGATCTTCTTTTGGGAGACCAGGTACTGACGCGAGGTAGGTTGGGGGGGCGGTGTGGGAAGGGTGAGGGGGTGGGGGGTGGGGGGGGCACCATAACTTCCGCTTCCGGTGGGTAAAGGGCAAGCGGAATGTAAACACGGGGCCAGCGGAGGGATTCGCAGGTGCCCTAGGCTGCTCGGTTCCCGAAAAAGCCGGCGGGAGGGGAGAGAGAGCGGGACGGGGGGCTTGTGGTTAGAGGAGAGAGGCGCTTGGGTAGTCGGAGTTGAGACCAGCGGAGGTGTGGCAGAGCCGCGAGTCTAAGGTTGGTCTCTGGGCACCTGCGAGTGTGGGGTTCGGGGCCCCGAGCTCCGGCGCGGGAGCAGCTTCCGCGCTTCCTGGGCTGACGGCGCGGCCTCGGCCTGCTCTGAGCTGCGGGGGGCGCGGAGCCGAGCTCGCTCTGTACCCTCCCCCCCCGGAGCCGGGCTCGCTCACCACCCCTCCCTAAACCGAGCTCGCTCTCCACCCCCCTAAACCGAAGTCGCTCTCCACCCCCCCCCCCCAAACCAAGCTCGTTCTCCACCTCCCCCGAAACCGAGCTCACTCTCCATCCCCTTAAACCGAGGTAGCTCTCCGCCCCCTTAAACCGAGGTAGCTCTCCACCCCCCATAAACCCAGCTGGCTCTCTACCCCCCCCCCCCGTAAACCGGGCTCGCTCTCTACTCCCCGTAAACCGAGCTCGCTCTCCACCCCCGTAAACCGAGCTCGCTCTCCACCCTCCCTAAAGGTGTCAGCAACTGGGGTTGGTCTTGATCAACTCGCGGGGGACGTCCGAGGCAGCCTTGATGAAGCTGGCACGATTTCATGTTGTGGAAAATTAAGTTGCTAATACGGATTTCTCGCTTACGGTGACATTTTCGGGGAAACCAATTCTTGAATTCCTCACCTCTGAATACAGCTTCACCTAGAAGGTTGCGGTGGTTTACTTCCTGATCGCGGCCATCCAGGGGTTTCTCGCCTTGGGTGCTCCGTCCTCCCACGCGGTGAAAACGAGCATCCTCTGGTGGGTGCCTGGTTGCAACCTCGGGCGGTCCACAGCACTGGAACACCCACTGCACGGATCGTGGTGTCGGCAGAAAAATTTAGAGCACAGCATAGTTGTTTAGAACACACTTGGCTTTTACTGATTAGAACTCTGCACAAAATGAATTTGTGGTGTTGCATGAGTTGAACATGCAACCTGATGATGATTTGCCCATATATCTTATCCTAGTGGGAAAATGGAATGGCTCGGATGTTGCGCCGTGTCTAGCTGATAAGAGCTTCAGGAAAGCCTTCTTTATAAGAAGTTTTCATTTCTGCTCAGATGGCCTAAGAGGATCAAGCAACTCTAATTTTTAAGATATCTGAATCTAGTCGGAGTGTTAACTTTTCCAAGGCAGAAAGTGTTTTGTGTATGTGCTAGAACTCACCCTCCTTTTAAGCCTGACTTACTTTTTTTTTTTTTAAAAGATTTATTTATTTGCATACAAGAGCTGGGGTACAGGCCAGAGATGTGGGGGATGGGGTGTGTGTGTGTCTGTGTGTGTGTGTGTGTGTGTGTGAGAGAGAGAGAGAGAGAGAGAGAGAGAGAGAGAGAGAACTCACCAGAGACAGAGGTGGGGGACAGAACAGGCAGACTGAAATACACTGCTGAGGGGAACAGCGGGCAAGACAGGAGAGGTCTGCCACACCATGTGGGTAGCTCCCTGACCAGCCAGGGATCGAACTCTTCGGATTGCTTCGTAGTGCATTGCTTAACCCCTTGCGCCACCAGGGAGGCCCAAGCCTGACTTTCTTAAGCCTCAGGGAAGCCTCATGCATCTTCTCTTACAGCATAGCATCTTTTGTTTACTCGCTGAGAGCACTTAACCTGTACTGTAATTGAATATACTTTTGTGGTTTCCAGCCAGATTTTAAGGAAATATAAAACCGTACTAATAGCCTTGGTGACAGATCCCAGCTTTTTAACCAGTCGGCCTTTCAAGTGTTTTGTATCTTTACTCATACTATATGGCTGTTGGATTTTTTTCCATTCTTCTCAAGTGCTCGGATTCACTTCTTTTCCTTTAATTGAGCAGATGAGCAGCTTCCTAGTTCTTTGAGAAATGTGTGCCTTGAGGGTATGGCATCTTTCATTTTCTTTGCCCCTACTCCTGAACTTTACTTTTCACTTAATATTAACTCTTGTCTGAGAGGAATGTATTCTTGTCCCCTTCATCAAGGCTAAACTTATTAATTGCTAATGGTCCTCTAGCCAAAGGCATCTTTTATACCCAAGGAACCCTTTCTGTCCTGACCTGCACAGCCTCTTATCTCTGGGACATCTTAAAGAATTTGTGGGGGAGAATGGCAGAAACTACCCCACCAGCCATGTGTGGGGCTTTCCTGTATGGCTGAGAACCGTCTGGGCCTTAACCTACACTTCAGCATATATAGTAGTGGTTTGATTTGAAGGACGAGGGAGGGTAATGGGAGTCTCAATAACATATTAATTTTTAAAAAAGTACTTGTTGGTCTGTTCTTTTTTCCTTTCCTTTCTACTCTCATCCCTGCTGCCATCTGTAGACCTAGCCACTGAGTTCTGATGTCATTTGCCTTTAGTAAACAGACACACCAGTTTTTCACCTGCAGTTTTTCATCCTGGTGCCTCAGGATGCTGATTTAGAAACAGAGTTCCATCTCGAAATCTAAAGTGAGACAACTCAAGCCTCTCATTCTTGTTGCCTTTATAGACAGTCACAAATACAAGACTATTTTCTTGTTTCGACATAGCCTGAGACCTCGTGAGACTTCCTTAAGGATCCGTCCCCTCGGGTTGCCGTCACTCTGTGATTCTACACTTCTCTTCCATAAGGACACCCTTCGTTTTCATTCATTTCTTGGTTATCCCCCCAAGTAACTTGTAGTCACCTTCAAACGTCAGAAATGCCGCCTTCTCTACATTATTAGCGTGGGAGTAAAGTTGGGCATTGACCTAACGGCCTAGTGCCATCTGTCCTCCAGACTTGTCCAAAATCCCTGCTTCCATGGAAAGCATGTGGTTCCCCCTGCACGTTTCTTGATTGTTGTAGTTCAGTAGCACTTCCTTACGTTTATTAAGGACTTGGGAACATTACCCACAATTCTCTTACCCTTCCAAGTTCTGCCATGACCTTGGGCCTTTCTCTCTAGTGATTATTTATACTTCAGCCGTGTGCATCAGTGATGAAGGACTCACTATCTGCTCAAACTTACTCTTTCTTTTCTCTGCCTCCTTTACTTCCACCATGTTCCTTGTTTGGTAGTGCTATGGGGCTCTCCAGATCATTGCTTTTCCTCAGCCCTCTGGTTGATCAGTCTGTTCATCATAATCTCCTTGGATTATATACTTTTTAAAGAATGGAATGAAAGCTTATACTCTTTTCCAGAATGCACACAGGCCTATCAAAGTTATATACAATTCCTGGGGGTTCTCAGTAACTTAGAATCCATTCATGTAACTAACCTGTAAGAGTTCTCAGCTTTCTCAGTAAATTTATTCTCTGGATAATTATCTGTTGAGTTCTTCCAGGGTTTTTTTTTAAACTTTGTTCAGTTATCCTCTCTTTCTAATCCCTTACATGTGTTTATTGTGGCAGGTTTATGAAGCAGTTTAACATTTGTTGTCTTTTTGATCAACCCAATAGCTCTGTGAATTAATTTTTTAAAAAGATTTATTTATGCATACAAGAACTGAGGTACAGGCCAGAGGTGCAGTGGCTGAGAGGATTCACCAGAGACAGAGTGGGGAGCAGAACAGGCGGATTGACTGAAATAAACTGCTGAGGGGAGCAGCAGGCGAGTCAGGAGAGGTCTGCTGCGCCATGTGGGTAGCTCCCAGGCCAGGGATGGAACTCACAGTGGCTGCGGGTAGCTTTATATTGCTGTGTCTTAACCCCTTGTGCCACCAGGCAGGCCCCAGCTCTGAACTAATTTACCAAGTTTGAATCTTTTAAAATATTTTATTATGGAAAATTTTAAACATATATGAAAAGTGAGAAGTATAAGGAATCCTATATACTTGTCATTTAACTTCATCAACTGTCAGCTCATAGCAATCTTATCTTTATTTCTCTCTGTTTCACCCATGTCTGGTTACTTTGAAACAATTCCTAGGTATCTCATTATTTCATGTGAATTATTTTAGAATATATTCCTAAAAGATTAAAGTCCTTTTTTTCTGTCTTAGTGATGTTAGCAGTCTCTGATGATTATTGCCTAGATCCTGTATATAATTAGGGATTAAAAAATGGTGATGGTCTGAGTTTATTATCCCTTCTCCACCTGTTAGTTGAAATACTTCTGTAGAGAGCCATGTTTGAAATTTTATACTGTTTCTTTGTAATTTCCAGAATGGCTTCCTTTGGATGGAAGAGGAAAATTGGTGAGAAGGTCTCAAAGGTCACTTCCCAGCAGTTTGAAGCTGAAGCTGCAGATGAGAAGGATGTATCTGAGAACGATGAAGGCAACTGGGTTCATGCTGTTAAACGTAGGAAGGAAATTCTCCTTGAAGGCTGTGCTGAAAAAAGTAAAAAGCTGAAGGATGAAGGAGCCAGTTTAGCTGAAAATAAAAGGTATGTGCTTAGAATTTTCTTAGAGAGCAGTTAACATTTTCTGAGTCAAATATCAGTGATAGGATAAAGAGTTATGAATTCTATAAATTCATGTTTTTAAAATCTTATTGAGGTACTGAATTAAAGAAATAATTTTTTTTTAAAGATTTATTTATGTATACAAGAGCTGGGGTACAGGCCTAGGGGATGAGAGGATTCACCAGAGACAGTGAGGAACAGAACAGGCAGATTGACCAAAGTACACTGCTGAGGGGAGCAGTGGGTTGAGTCAGGAGAGGTCTGCTGCGCCATGTGGGTTTTTCCCTGGCTGGCCCGGGGATTGAACTTGTGCTGCAGAGGCTGCGGACAGTTTCATAGGTGGCGTCTTAACCCCTTGCGCCACCAGGGAGGCCCAGAAATAAATTTTAAATATGAAATTTTATAAAAGAATCTTCAGAATGCTTACAGTGTCTCTGTTTCTCCATGATTTTTGTTCTAAAGAAGAGTAAATGCGCAATAAAATATAATACAACTCATTGGTTATTAATTTTTGGAAATTTTCTCCTAGAAAGTTATATGCCAGATCAGTCATATGTTTCCTGAAGAACTTTGAGGGCATGTATTTGTTTGTTTTGTTTGTTTTAAATAAGTGTTCAATCACCTTTTTCTATTGACACCTTTAATACTTTAGTAAATATGGTTTTGTGTACAGGAATTGGAAGCGGCTGCATTTATTCTTAGTCCTTGCTCAACTCTTATACTCCTTCAGTATAAACCCTTTCCTTTTTTTCATTTTTCTTTTACTCTTTTTTTTCCCTACTTTCTTAGTCCTTTTCCCCTTCCTCTGTTTAGATCTTTCAGTTAGACAAAAATCTTTCTTCCACAAATTAGTGGAGAAAAGACATTGTCTAGTAGTTTGTGTAGAGAAAACTGGAATTCTACCTATAGGCAAATAAAATGATCTGTACCTATCATCATGTGGAAAGATGGACTGTAGAAGACGCAACCTAAGTGTGAAAGGGAAAAAAAAACAGTAGGATGTCTAACCTAGGGGTGGAGAAGGACATTTTTATTTTTAAAATTTCTAAATCTATTAAAATTGTAAGAACAGTTCAGCCTCTCCATTTTCTCTGTTGAGACTCAAAAATTCTAAATACTTACTTATCTGTTTCTTCCAAAACACACATACACACAGATATTATTGTATACTAACATATATTTTTTGCTCATCTCTTTGAAAGTGAGTTGCAGACATTATGACATGTTCCCGCATTTCATGTTTTTCCTAAATCTTACCAAATGCAATAATTAGCAAACCTATGAAAATTAACAATTCCGTAATCTAATCTAATCCATATTTAGATTTTTTCGGCTTTCATCTAAATGTCTGTAATAGTGCTCATGTTTCACCAAGATCCAAACAGAGCTCATACATTATTGCCTTTGTTATGTTGTCTCTTTAATGTCTGTCTGGTTCCCCTACTTTTATCCTCCATGATGTTGTTATTTTGAAGAGTCCAGACCAATTTTCTATTTGATTGTTTCCTTATGGGTGTCGTTTAACTTGTTCTTCTATCGTGCATTTCTTAAAACTGAAAGTAAGATGTTGAGATTTGATTAAGGTTCTGATTAATCATTGCTAGTAATACTTTATAAGTAATGTTAGTGCTTTTGATTGCATTATATTGAGAGATAATACCATCAGATTGTTGTTAGTGCAGCCATTTGAAAGAGCTGCCTGTTTGCTGTGTTTCATATTGACTGAAAATCATGTTTTTGTAAACATTTTGAAACTTTTATCCTTGGTGAAGAAAATGGTAGTAGGAAAATTATACTTGAGGACTGTTGATTTAAAATAAATTTAAATAAATAAATAAATTTAAAATAAACACTAGGATATGATTTTTAGAAGATGTATGTATGATCAGCAGGAGTAGATTTGAACAGGTCTTTTCTTAGGACAGAATACTTTTTAGGTCATCCAAAGATCAGGTCTGTACTTTTAACTGTTACCTGCCGTGCACTATTAAATACTTTGAGAAAGTAAAAGAAGTAATGCAAGTGAGAAGCACTTCTTTTTCTTTTCTTTGGTCTATCTTTTTTGTTAAAATGTGAGAGTGGTTAAGAAGTTCCTTGTTAATCATTTTTGTCTTAAATGAGTCAAAATTGAGGAACTAACACTTTAGTTATTAGGTATGTTTTTACTTTTGATTCTGAGAATAATATTTTATTAATATATTTTAAAATATATTAAAATATATTAAAAGTAAAAACATTTTGATTCTGAGAATAATATTTTATTAATATATTTTAATATAAAAATTGGTGTTTTAACTGTAATATATTAGCGCCTCCTGTTGGGTATGAAGGTAGAAAATAAATAATCAAGGATAATTAACAATTTAACAATCTAATGTTAGAGTATTAATTCTCCTGGAATTTTAGGCACGTGTAGGATGTAACGTGAATATGTTGGCTTTTAAGGTTTCAGCCACTAGATGGTGGTATTTGATGGTATAGCTAAGTAGTCTGATTTTTCTCTGAGGGGGGTGTGTGTGTGTGTGTCTGATTTTTCTCTGTGAAGAGTGTGTGTGTGTGTGTGTGTGTGTGTGTAGTAAGGATAGTTTAGAATTTACCATGAATTTTGTCCCTTGCCTATTAAAGTTTATTTACCTAGAGGATCTTGAGGTGGTCTGGCCATGGGATGCACATTTCATTGAGTCCCAGCGTGGTTTCATTTAATGACAGTGATCCTGACTTATCTTCTGCGGCAAAGAATAGATGCAGTCAGTGTAGATGCCTTTATCTAGTCACCACCATATCTTCCAACTTGACCGAATCTGTACCGGTGCTGTCTGTCTTCACTCTGTTGTAACAGAGACTCCTGCTTTTATCACCCACCCACCACCCCCCTTCACTTGTGCATGGCTCAGGAAGACTGTTCCTAGAATCTCCCTTCATCCTAATGTCATCTCTCTCTCCCTCTCTTATTGGTATGTAAACATGCCATAGGGGCATCCATTTATAAAAGCTTCCCTTGACTCCATTTACTGTCCCAGTTCTGTGTTTCCCCCTCAACAAAAACGCCAGTTTTTGAGAAATTATCTTCTTGGCCCATCCAGTCAGGTTTCTATCCCAACTAATTCACTGAGATTAGTAATTAAATGTTATCAGTGTTGTCAAATCCAGTCATCATGTCTCTTTTCTCTCATCATTCAGCATAACTGATGGTTGTTTTCTTAAAATAGTGCCCTAACACCACACTTTCTCGTGCTTTTCCTTGTGTCTCATTGTCCTCTCCTCCTTCACGTTTGCTTGCACGTGTGCTCGCTTTCTAAACATCAGTGGCCACAGTTATTAGAAGGTACTTCTCTTTTCCACATGCATAATTTTGCTGCTTAACCTCCCCTGGTTTTCAAGGGAGAGGAGGCCATGTTTGCACAGAACTTCCCAAGCCTGGAGACCTGCAGAGTGAGTTCCTGTGTTCAGGGGGTTGCAGTGCCTGTGTAGCGTAGGGGTGTCCGCCACACAGAGTGATGGTAGCCAGGTTAATGTGAGATCATGTCTCTGAGAGAGGCTGGGGGTCAGCCCTGGGATCATAGCACCAGATGTTATGCTGGTGTTAAGCTGCCTGGGTCTGGTCAGTGAAGGATCTGGAGTGAAGCAGCCAGCAGTGGGAACGGCCACACCATCTAGCTACCCATCACTCCCTATCACATTCCTACATTTGTTTTTTATCACGACACAGATATTTTTACTGACTTTTGTTGTTGTTGTTCTCTCTGCCTCCTTGCATATGTTCTAGAATGTAAGATCTAGAAGCATAGCATGATCCATCTATATCCTGTTGAATGCTTCATCCTCCATACTAGCATACTACCTGGTTCAAAGTAGGTGCTCAATAAATATTTATTAAATCAATGAGCTGATAACTATAGAGCTTATTGAACTTGAAGCTATGGTAAATTAGAAATGTAATTGGGATCAAAGTAGCTAAACCCTCTGACATTTCTATCAGGTAAAATTTAAATGAGCATGCTATCTCCCTTATTTGGTTTGATTACCAGCTGTTCCTTACCCTCAGTGTAGGGTATGATCTCACCCTGCCTTTGTATGATCCCTGAACTATTTACTTTACTTCCTTCCTTGTGCTATTCATTTGCTTACTGTTAGGGTTGTCTCTAAGCTGGCTGACTCAGACTTTGGTCACTTATTAACCATAGCAACTTTAAGTTTTTATCTCTTAATGCTTCCTATCCAACAGCTGCAGTTGGGCTGTGTCTGTGCAGTCTGTTCCAAACTGAAGTTGAATTAAGAGATATGCTATACGATTATGAGACCATTGTTTTGGGTGCCAAGTTTCCTGTGATCCAAAAATGGAAGAACTAGGTGATGCCACTTTTTATTTATAGATCAAGAGAAGTAAATCAAAGAGAGAGGTGAGAAATAAAGAGGAGAAGGGAATTCAAGCTGATATGGTAAAATCTCATCAGGTCTTGCTTCTGTTCAGCCAGTGGGAAAGTGCTCACTTACTCCTTGAAGCCTTTGTATATATACCTTGTGGGCTACAAAGCACATTTCATCTAACATTACTTCTGTTGGCAGCAGTGGTTATGCTTCACCATAAAAGCAGCGTATGGAGGGGAGAGGACATTTTCCTGGAATCTGTGTACCTGAGTTTGCATGTGTATGTACATATGTATATGTATGCTGCCTGATGAAAAGAGAAGACAGAGGGCCTTCCTGGTGGCGCAGGTGTTAAAGACAGCACTTTCAAGCTATTGCCAGCCACTGCAGCACGAGTTCGATCCCTGGATGGCCAGGGAGCAACCCACATGGTGAGCAGACCTCTCCTGTCTTGCCTGCTGCTCCCCACAGGAGTGTATTTCACTGCCTGTTCTGCTCCCCACTCTGTCTCTGTTGAATCATCTCATCTCCTGCACCTCTGGCTTACACCCCAGTTCTTGTATGCATAAGTAAATAAATCTTTAAAAAAAGAGAGAGAGAAGACAGAACTAGTGATAGTATCATCGGGAACTTCCTGGTTTGTTTTCTGCCTTAGGACAACACAAGCTTAGGTTCATAAGTAGATTTGTGGGGAGCCTGCAGTAAGCTGTTCTGTTTCTTAGCAATGGTATTATTGACATTTTTGGCTTGGTTCTTTGCCCTTGTGCCCAATGCAAGATTATCCCATGTTTTGCAGGCTATTAACATCCCTGCTCCTCAGAGACTACTGCCTCCAAGCCATCATGACAACCAAAAATATCTCAGTATATTGCCATAAATAACCCCTCATATGGTGACAACTGCCCTTGGTTGAGTTAGGCAGAATATAGGATTGAAAGTGAAATGGACATTGACAAAGGTGACAAATATTAATAGTGGTTGGGCTGAGAAAAGCCGGGGTTGGCAAACCACAGCCTGTTTGTATAATGTTATATTGGGACACAGTTATGCCCATTGGTTTTGTATTGTCCATGGCTGCTATTGTGCTATAGCAGAATGCAGTAGTTATGATGGTGACTGTGAATATTTAGACACAAAGCCTAAAGGATTCACTATATAGACCTTTATTGTGCTGATATTTGATCTAGAGATCATAGACCTCCAGCCTTTCCTGAAGGCCACAAAGAATCTTAAAATCTCAAACATCAGGGTTTTTTTTTTAATATAGATTTATTTTCATTTATTTATGCATACAAGAACTGGGGTATAGGCCAGAGGTACAGGGGGTGAGAGGATTCACCAGAGACAGAGTGGTGAACAGAACAGGTGGATCTACTGAAATATACTGCTGAGGGGAGCAGCGGGTGAGACAGGAGGGTTAACTGTCATGTGAGTCAGCTCCCTGGCAGGGAATGGAACTCATGCCGCATTGACTAATGATAGCTTGATAGTGCTGAGACTTAAATCCCTGTGCCACCAGGGAGACCCTCAAACATTAGGGTCTTAAGGACCCTCTTCTATACCTAGTATTCTAATCTTTTGATTCTTTCTACCCACATTTCCATTCCCCAAGTCTTTGGATTTCTTGTAAGTTCTGTTTTTGGTGTGGTGAGATCGAACAAAGTAAGAATTGAGGTGTTTACTACTTTGAACTTAGGCTAGAATTTGTTTTTACTTTTTCACCATACGGTACCATCATGCAAGCGCCTGTCCCTTCTTTACATGTCTTTTCTGCTTCTCTCTGCTGCTTTCCAAGATTTCTTTTGGAGAATGTAGGAGAAATGAGCTTATGGGATCTGTGATATTAGCACCTTCTCTGTGCCCAGCCATGTTCTGAGAACATAAGCAAATCTACCCTTTAGTCTCAGAATTCATTATTAAAGACAAGATAAAAGTATGTGGAAAAATTAGAGAAAAATTAAACAAAGACAATCTTGGGATAGTTGGAGAAAGCATTGGTCTTGTAGTTATAAAATCAGGCTTCAAATCCTGGTTTTTGGAGGATTAATATTACAAACCTTTGGACTAGTCCTGTAGCTGCTCTCAACCTGTGTTTCATTATTACTAAAATGAGAACAAGTAATGTCAATCTTGCAGGACTTTTATGAACACTAAGTGAGATTTTTGTGAAAATGGTTGTGTTTTAAATAATAGTTTAAATTATTAACAGAAAGTACTTAAGAAATGTGCTAATTTGTGGTTAAATGGTACTCATGGTCTTCATGATAAACAGGGATTTCAACTTGATCTTAGAGGAGAAAGAGCCTTTGAATATGCGAGGAGGAGGAAAGGAATTCTAGAGGTGCACGTGTATGTGCACTGGAGACCCACATGAGCACAGGTGTGGCTCCTACGTGGCGGGGTGGGGCAGAGAACTCCCTAAATGGATCAGAGGTGTGGGTGAGGAGTAGCAGAAAAATGGTTGGACAGATAGGCCAGTACTGGAGGAGATGTATTTGCTACTATTAAGTCCTACTCCATTTGTTAGAAAATTATGTGGATTATTATGAAGGAATAATTTTCCAGAAAAAGAAGACAGAATTTAGAAATTTCCCAAGTTTTTCATGTTGCATCTATAGCAACATTTGGAACTATTAGAGATGAACTCAAAACACCCACAGTGTGCCTAAAGCATACTTTTTTAAATGAATGTTACTGCTTCTAGAGGTAATAGCGTTAAAGCTTAGTGAATAGGTAATAGCACCAAGGGACTGAATTTTTTTGATGTTGTATATTCTTTTATTGATAACTTTATAGGTAATAACTACAAATCAGGGCCTCCCCGGTGGCGCAGCGGTTGAGCGCTGGGTTTAGAAGCTGCCCGCAGCCTCTGAAGCGCCAGTTTGATCCCCGGCTGCTCCCCGGCCACCGGAGGAGGGTCCCACATGGCGCTCAGACCTCTCCTGCCGCCCGCTGCTCCCCTCAGCAGTGTGCTTCGGCCCTTCTGCCTGCTCTGCTCCCCGCTCTGGCTCTGGTGAATTCTCTCACCCTCCCGCGCTTCTGACTGTTCCAAGTGCTTGTATAAATAAATAAATAAATCTTTTTAAAAAAAATGTTTTAAGATAAAAAGGAAATTTTGGTTGCAGTTGTATGGGGAATATAAAAATAAAAAAAACTACAAATCACTAGAAATGGGTGTTAAATTATACTAAGTATTGTTGAGTGTCTTGTACTTTTTTCTCTATTATCTGTTATGTATGAAACCTTTTCTGATGTTTTTCTGAGGTGTACCATACAAGGCATGTAGATCGTACTTTAATTTGTACTTTAATAAGTTGCTGAATTTAATTTGCTAACCCTTTTTTGAGGATTTTTACATTTTTCATATGGACTAGCAATTCTTCAGGGATCCCTAGGATTAATTCTTTCTTTTTTCTCTGGCAGTGTATCTTTCATAGGACAAAAGTATATTTTTATTGTTAGATTCTCCAAATATGCTGAAATACATCAAGAGTTTCATGACAAATATAGTCTCATAAGACTATATTTCTAATTGAGGAATTTAAATTTATGTGTAGGGTAAATTTGGTGTAGGGTAAGGAAAAAGTATCAGGCTTTTCTGCCCTCCCGCCATTAGGGTAGCTGAGGGAACCCTGTGGTCCTGAATGCAGGCCTGATGGCGGGCACCTGGAGTGGGGACACCTGGGCTGAGAGACTGCGTTTATAAGGGCGGCGTCATGGGGACGCCAGCAGAAGCGGAAGCCAAGATAGAAGTAGAACAAGCAGAAGCCGAGAGAAGAAGAGAAGCAGAGAGAATGCCAGAGTGAGCCCAGAGAGAGTGAAGGTTTGCTGGGGGCTGGGAGGACTGCCAGCCTCCCGGCCCCCCAGCGCCCCTGCCTGCCATATGCCTGGTAAATCTAAATAAAAGACCTGCAAAAGCCACTGAGGCCTCTGACTCCTCCTTGACCCGGTCTGCTGGATCAGAAAACCTGCTCTGTGTTCTTCCTGTCCTTACATTTGGATTAGGCAGTGCCAACTATTTTCCGACCAGGTCCTCTTCCACATTGTTTCAGTTCATCCCACACAAACTGGAACTTGTATTCACCTTAAATCTACAGAAATTATTGGTATGCTTTAGGTGCTGTTGTGTTAGATGCTACAGTTGCATCTATAATACCTTGTTGAGCCAAGACATCTATTACACTGTCTACTTTGAGATTTTAGTTTAAAAATCAAAGACATAAAATGTAAAGTTTTTTAATTGTTCCATAAAGAAAAATAACTGGGCACCATGAGCCAGTTTGAATATTCACCAGAATAATTTAGATAAGAGGTCACAGGTTTTTCTGAGGATGCATGAAAGCAGTTGATTTGAATTCATTCAGGTGAAGGGAGAGAATCCTATTGTTGCCTTTTTCAAACCTTGTGATTTTTGTCATGTTGTATTGAATCATTAATTTCTGTAGAACTTGCTATAGTTCTGCCTGTATTTATGATTTTTAAAATTTGAGCTAAATTATTCCCAGGTTCTGCCCGTTTATATATTTTTTGTGATCCAAATTATTTGTTGATACTGAAATTAATTTCTGGTGCATTTTATTTTGTGGCATTTATGAGTATGTTAAATGAATGAATAAATAGGTGGTAGAATACAGATCCCTGTATCTGTATTAAAAATTGGGAAATAAAAATTGTGATATTTTTGTTTTAGAAAATTCATTGTCTTGGTAGCCGGTGAATAGAATGGAGCAGGGCCAAATAGTAGAACAGAATAATTGCTTTCAGTACAGTAACAGCTAAGAAACGTCCTGATATCAGTGTTTTAATTTGTTTTGGAAAATGGTCTTTATTCAGTGTGTGAACACATTTATGTAATACTAAAGTTCCTTTCTCTTTCCACAGTGAATTGACCTGCCCTAAAGTGTTCGTTCTAGTCTTTAATAAATTAGAAGCTTTAAAAGATGTTGGTTATTTTGTGTAACTAGTTTAAATTATTTAAAGGTGAACTTTATGACTTAATCTAATCCTGTGCCCACATTATTTCAGTAAGTGATGACTGCTAAAACCCTGAATACTGTGGGATTTATTTTCAAGGTATATTTCTAGCTTTACTCTTGGCTAATAAAAGCGAACATGAGTTTTAACATCATCTTCACACTTTTCCTAAAAGGGAAACACTTCTTAAATAGAATTGTCTTGAGAAAATATGTGACTTACGAAGTATATATTTGTTTTACTTTTTTCCTTCCTTCTGAGTTTTATCTTAAGCTGCATTAGTGTCCTTTATGGTGAATGCTATATAACTGCACAGTAGTTTGTCTTTGCTTTCTTCAGAATGCTACTCCAAATTCTAATAATTTAAGTATTTTTTTTCTGTTTAATTCAGGAAATAGATCCTTGTCTAAAACTGGAACCTGTCCTACCTACACTGAAAACTACACAGTTTACAGTTGTATTGGATCTATCTAAAACTGATGTCTGTCACATAGATATTATGTCTACATGAAAACTCCCACAAAATCATAGAAGTAAACTAAACTTTTTATTTGAAATATGCTAAAAAAAGGAAAGTCATTTTCCATGGCAAAATCTAGATAAAACTAGAGAAGTTATTTCTATCATGAAATATTCTGGGGCAAAATTATTTTAAATATTGTTAGAACTGCAATATAAAGTAAAGTTAAAACTTATTTTCTTGACATGTTAATTTTTTTCTCTACCCCCTTTTTAAAGAGAAAAGTGATGAATCTTAACATTAACTACTGATTTCCTAAAAATGTGATGGGTAGGAATAGCTTTTAAATTTGTTTTGATATTTTCACATAAGCACATAAAATTGTGTATTGAAAATAAACTGTAGAAATCTGTCACATTACAAAGTGGTCATCATTTATGGTCAGTTAATTTTCTTTGCTATAGATAAAAGTACCATATAACCTTTCTTCTTAAATACAGCCAGTCCTCATGGACTCCATATTTGTGAGTTCCGTTACTCAGTGAAATGTATTTATAATGCCCAGATCCACTCTTTTGGCACTTTCTCCACATTGTCAGACAAGCAGAGAAAAAACATTTGCACCCCTTGATGTGTGCCTTCCCCACTGAGTCAAAAGAGGTGGTGATGCTCCGCCTTCTTGTCTCAGCTCTCAGACTGCCAAGAGATGTCCTTTCTGTGGCCTGGTGGTGTATTTTCCACACTCTGTTAGTGATTTTGCCATCTAAAATGCCCCCAAGTTAATGTACAAGTGCTGAGAAGATATGTCTTAGATAAGCTTTGTCCAGGCATGAGTTACAGTGCTTTGGCCATGAGTTCAGTGTTAATCAACAGAATGTACTAAGATGTTTCTGTTTAGCCCTGTAATTCCCCCTGATTCACTCATTCTGGTTTTTGTTTTTTGTTTTTTTTTTTTAAGATTTATTTATTTTTATGCAAGAACCAGCGTACAGGCCAGGTGTGCGGGAGGGTGAGAGGATTCACCAGAGAGAGAGTGGGGAACAGAACAGGCAGACTGACGAAACACACTGCTGAGGGGAGCAGCGGGCGAGACAGGAGAGGTCTGCTTTGCCATGTGGATAGCTCCCTGGCCGGGGATCGAACCTGCGCTACAGAGGCTGTGGACAGCTTCACAGTGCGGTGCTCAACGGCCTGCACCACCAGGGGAGGCCCCCCACTCATTCTGTCTTTAAGGCAACTTTGTAGAACATAACTGCAGGAATTAGAATCAGTTTTATCTAGAATAAAACATTAGAGTTTAGTAGTATTTAAAGGTATGCAACTTTTCTTTTTACCAAGAATTTAAATGAATTAAAATGTACTCTAAAGCTGTGTAAAATCTAAGCCCCTCTGATTCAGCAAAGATAAAATTATGTTCAACATCATTTGACATTTGTTGTTTTATATCCTTCTCCCCTCACCCAAATTAGCTTAGTATACTAATTTTTATATCATTTTTTTTACTCACTGAACATTTACTTAATGCCTTTGTTTGGGCATTGATGCCTCAAAGAAAATAATCATCTAATGGAATGAGCCAGAGAAGGAAGCTGCTTTGAGATGAAGTAAAGGGCATTGTTCTTGAGAGTGCATTGAATGATGAAAAAGGAGGACATTTACCTTAATGAGGGAGTGGAAGAGTTAAAGAGAGTTTGAGAAGCTTTTGGGGAGAAGATGGCATCAGAGTAGAGCTGTGCAAGACAAGTGGGAGTTAGATAAAGAATGGGCAGAGCAGTGTTCCTGCCACAGGGATCTGCATGTGCCATGCTAAGAGGACACCAGAGAAAAATCTCTTCCCTTGGAGTATTAAAAATGGTTCAGTAGTGGGCATCCCTGGTGGCGCAAGGGGTTAAGATGCAACCTATGAAGCTGCCCACAGCCACTGCAGCATGAGTTCAATCCCCAGCCAGGGAGCTACCCACATGGCGCAGCAGACCTCTCCTGACTCACCCGCTGCTCCCCTTAGCAGTGCATTTCAGTCAATCTGCCTGTTCTGTTCCCCACTCTGTCTCCAGTGAATCTTCTCACCCCCTCAACCCCCCCACACCTCTGGCCTGTATGCTAGTTCTTATATGCATAAATAAATACATCTTTAAAAAAAAAAGAAGATTCAGGAGAACTAGAAGAGGCCTAATGTACAATGTTAGCTGAGGGTATGTCTTGAGGTGAATGGCGACTTTGGTAAACTTTGGTACCATGTCTAGCATCTGCTAAATTGAAGAGGCCTGGACTTTAATGTCCTGAAGGTAACCAGAAGCTGTTGAAATACTCATTCCTTAAGGGAACATATCAAAATTGTGTTTCAGATAAATTTTTCTGAGATAAAGTAGAAAATGGAGTGGAATCAGGCAAGACTTTTAGTCACAGGGAAGACTGGTTAATTGAATTTTTAATAATCCTGCCAAGGAAGAATGAGTACTTATATGAAGTAGAAACAGTGATAGTGGGTTAAAGAAAAGAACTTGAGAAAGAATTGATGACTAATGTGATCTAGGGCAAAGAACAGTAGAGTCAAGAATGACTTTAGGATTCTGTCTTAATGACTGATGATCTGTTCTCTAACCAGGCATATAAGAGTAGAGTAACTTTGAGGGTATGAGACAGTGATGAATTCAGTTTAGATAAGTGTTTGAAATATAGGTTAACCTTCTCTTGATCTTCTGTCTCTGCTAATCACAGAAAAACTTGCTGAAAGTTGCCAGCATTCATTGTCTGGCTTGTTTACTCCAGTTCACTCTTCAGTCTGATTTCTGTTCCCACCGTCCTAAGAATCCTGTTTGGTCAGCAGAGGCCTTTCTCTGTGAGGTACAGCTCATGGCTCTCTCTGTGATAGACTTTCTCTTGGTTTATATGAAATCACACATTCTCCTGAATTTACTCCTCCCTCTCTTTGCTTCTCATTTTGCTGCTCTTTCCTTTTCTGCTTGACCTCTGAACTTTAAAACTGAGTTGTGCTATCTATCTCATGTGCTCTCTGTGTTATCTTACCCATTCCCATGGTTTGTTTCGTTTATTCTTAAAATCATTAGTGAAAAGAAAAGGCAATAAATGCTCATGATTTTAAAAAGAAAATGCAATCTTAATGAAGGATAAACAATGAAAAGTAAGTCTCCTTCACCCCTCAGTGCCCTGGTCTCTTAGTTTACTTTCTCACAGGCAACCACAGTTACCAGTTTCTTGATGTCCTGTCAGAGATAATCTTTAGATTTATAAGCATGTGGGTCTGTTTATCTATAAAACATTATAAATGGTAGCATTCTAAATATATACACCATTCTCTTCCTTCCCTTTTTTATGTAATGTATCTCAACAATCATTCACCAGAGGCAGAGTCAGGGGCAGAACAGGCAGATCTACTGAAATACACTGCTACACTGCTGAGGGGAGCAGCAGGCGAGATAGGAGAGATCTGCTGCACCATGTGGGTCAGCTCCCTGGCGGGGGATTCAACTCATGCCACAGTGACTGTTGATAGCTTCACAGCACTGAGACTTTAACCCCTGTGTCACCAGATACCTAGAGGTAAAATCCATTAAGTATGGAAGCTGTCAGCATGTAGGTTCCCTCATCAGTTTCTCATTCTCAAGAGAGTCCCCACTCACTCCCTAGTAATTTGTCAGATTTACCTGTTAGGTATTTCTCTAGTTTATGATTCTTAATATCTTCTGCTGTAGTTAAACTGATCCTGACTGTAATTCTATTTTTCTTTCTCTCAAGATTCCAGGGGGCAGTGTGCTCTATAACTTCAATTCACTAAAAGCATTTTGGACATACATATAAATACCACTGCCATCCCATCTGTTGAAAAAGTTCTGTGAGCCAACTAATACTAAGAAAAATAATGCTGTATATATATTTTAAAGGTTATTTATGCATACAAGAACTGGGGTACAGGCCAAAGGTGGGGGTTGGGGGTGAGAAGATTCACCAGAGACAGATTGGAGAAACAGAATAAGCAGATTGATTGAAACACACTGCTGAAGGGAACAGCAGCAAGACAGGAGAGGTCTTCTGTACCATGTGGGTATCTCCCTGGCCAGGCATCGAACTCATGCTGCAATCACTGTGGATAGCTTCATAGGTTGCATCTTAACCCCTTGAACCACCAGGGAGGCGCATAATGATATTTTTTACCCTAATAAAATTATTCATATGGGGTAAAAAAAGTATTGTTTACTTTCTGTTGCATCTATCAATATTATGATGTGTATATTATTGGGAGTCCTCTTTAGTGATATTGAGATCAATTACAGGGCTTGGGTGGAGTGTCAGCCTTAATTCTCCACTATATAGTTCTGCATCCGTCTTTTCCTCTGACAGTTTTAGTGCTCATTGATGGTCATTGCTTAGATCCATTAGTATTTCATGAATAAATGATTTTAAAAATTGTAATATTCTTCTTGATTTATTAGTTATTTTTCCTCCATAAAGAACTTTTTCTCATCAACTAGTTAACTTGGAAATACAGTTCATATAGGAAAAACATAATAAATGCATGATTATTTTCCCTTTTTATTTATCAACTTACAATTTAATGTATTAATCTATTGATGCCTTATCAAATTTCAGTGGTAAACAGTTCATTCTATTCATTCTGTGTAGGGGACATATACACGTACATTCAGTTTGTGTGTGTGTGTGTGTGTGTGTGTGTGTGTGTGTTCATGTTCCCATCCAAAATCTTTCTAGATTATAGTCAGGAATGAAAATGGGTGGGTTGTGTATATCTTCAATTTAGTCCTTGGAAGCAGAACTAGTAGCAAAACTAGTGCAAATATGCAGGATAAAATTTGAGCATCTTATAAATGAAGAATGTTCTGGTAATTAGCGCTCTCTCCTCCTAGAAATACTCAAGTAAATGAGTTAACCTTGTGAAAATGCTTTGGTTACACAAAACTTTGATTACACATAGGACTTCATCATTCCTTAAGTTTATTAAAAAAGAGAATGTGCGCTGCTGTGCTTCTGCAGATTTGCACAGAGTGTGCGAAGACCTGCTTGGGGCATACTGAACCTACAGTGTCTGTGGGACAGCTAGAATGAGATGTCAGTTCGCTAACATCTGGGTGGCTCTGGAAATCAAAAGAGAGATTAGTGAAAAGAAGGGGGTGGAAATTGACATCTTCACAATGTCCCATTACTTACAAGCTTACCATGTATTGACAGTAATGAACAGGCATGGTTTCTGTACTAACAGGAGCTTACAAACAAGGAACTTCAAACTGGAGAATCTTTACAAAGTTATTTGGCAACTTCTTGAATGGTAACTTTTTTTTAAATTTATTTATTTATTCAAGCACTGGGTACAGTTAGAAGTGCGGGAGGGTGAGAGAATTCACCAGAGCTAGAGCAGGGAACCGAACAGGCAGGCAGACTGATGAAATACACTACTGAGGGGAGCAGCGGGTGGCAGGAGAGGTCTGCGCGCCATGTGGGATCCTCGCCAGTGGCTGGGTGGCTGGGTGGCTGGGGATTGAGCCGGCGCTGCAGAGCCTGCGGGCAGCTTCACAGCCCAGCACCCAACCGCTGCGCCACCAGGGGAGGCCCAATGGTAACTTTTTTTTAATGGTATCTCATGTCTGTGCTAGCTGGTTTGCTGCAGTAGAGCCCAGAACTGTAACAGGATCGTAAATTCCTCAGAGAAGCCCATTATTGTACACCTAAAATGACTGACAACAAATATAGACATGGAAGTCTGAAAAAAGGTGAAATTCTGGTAGTAGTTTCTCAGTCTAGAAAATAACATCTCAGAGAAAACTTTCCAAGTTCTCTTATATTTGTATGTATATTTTCTCCTTTGCTGTCCTTTCTCTTTATCTCTTAAATTTTACTGCTTTTGTACCATCATCAATTTTTGAGGACATGTTTCTTGATAAACAATTATTCCTTCCTATCTGATTTTTAAATTTGGTCATGTATTCTCAAGGACTTACTGAAAATATGAATGTAACTTTAACAACCACAGATATCGAGAGGCAATTCAGAAGTGGGATGAAGCGCTACAGTTAACCCCAAATGATGCTACCCTATATGAGATGAAATCACAGGTAATGATTGTGTCGAATTTCACTTGTACTTTGAATTTCAATGACAGATGAAAATAGCATTTCCTTCCACTTTTTCAAACATAATTCATTTGGGGAAAAAACATGTCCCCAGTATGTATGGCTCTGCCTTATGCATGGTGGTAGAAATTTGCTTCTTTTCATAATAAAGTCAGCTGTTATTTCACCCTGCCTATGGCAAGATATGAGCAGTTGGTTATCTTTTAAAAAAATCACTGGCGATGTTTTGTATAAACGAAATGCATTTGCTTTCCTTGGAAATTAACTATAGTGGACTTAGCAGTTTACTTAACTTCTTCAAAGTGAGGATTGATTGAGTTCTGGATGATGGTATCTCTCTAAGGATGGCCTCATCCTTAGCAAAAGTCAGAACATCCTCAATTTATTGATAGTTTAACAATAGTATTTATACTGAGAAAATAAATTTTTAGTATTTTGTGGGAAAGTCTATAAAGAATACCTTGGAGCACTTCCGTTACCCAAGAGACTTTTGAAGTTTCAAACAGCATTGAACATTTTTGGCAGGGAATAGTTGTGATTAATTCAGCTTTGATCCATGCAACTTTCAGATACTGATCTCAAATATAGAGCACATCCTTTAGATCAGCTTTGATTCTAATCTATCCCAGAAAAGCCCACATAAATTATGTGCATTGAATGAAGTACCCTGAGGATCTTCACTTGGATAAGTTTTTAATTTTCAGCCTTGAATCTGTACATTTCAAATGCTTGTTTTATAGCAAACGGTACAAAATAAATTACTTGATTTGGTCCTGTTAATGATGGTTGTGTCACAAACCTTGTGGCATGTGGATGCTTCCAAAGGTTATAGCTAAAATCCAGCCCTTTTCATAGATTGAAGTGTCTTGGAATTTCCTATTTTTTAGATTTCTGTTGTTTGAAGAACCCAGTAATGGAGTGTTTAAACACTGTGGAGTGTTTAAATGATTTTTGTTGCAGGAAGATGTTCACTAGTGACAGGATGGGTCACTGAACAAATTTAAATTACCCAGTTTAGCAGCAAGACTTGTGGTTCCTAAAACCACATTGTAAGTAGAATAAACAGAAATAGAATTGAGAGTTCAAAAAGCTCTGAACCATCATGGCTAGAATATGACTACTGGTTTTAACCAGATGGACAGTAGGGTCCAATGGTTAGAAAGGAAATAGCTTAGGGTTTCGTAGTTATTTCAGGACTAGGAAGAAGAGTATAATTCTTCACCCTGAATGGCAGAAGAGGGGGTCAAAACCACTGAAATGCTATGTTTACCACACTAAAAAAATATTTTTATAAATGAAATGGGTTGTTTGCATGTAGTTATCAATTCAGAGTTTGCTAGTTTTTTTGTATTACTAACAGATTTTGTTTCTTCTTTTTGACTGTAGGTCCTAATGTCTCTTCATGAAATGTTCCCAGCAGTTCATGCAGCAGAAATGGCTGTCCAGAGAAACCCACATTCTTGGGAGTCTTGGCAAACTTTGGGACGTGCTCAGCTTGGATTAGGAGAGATAGTCTTGGTATGGAAGGCAGATTTTTTTTTGTTATAATGATGAAATTTTCTTGTGATTGTTAATTTTGATCAGCTGAAAAAAAGGACATAGTCATTTATCAATCCTGTCTAAAAATAAGTACAAATTACATTTTTTTTTAAAGATTTATTTGTTTATTTATATAAGCATTGGGTACAGTCAGAAGCGTGGGAGGGTGAGAGAATTCACCAGAGCCAGAGCAGTGAACAGAACAGACAGACCCACGAAATACACTGCTGAGGGGGAGCAGCGGGTGGCAGGAGAGGTCTGTTGTGCCATGTGGGACCCTCGCCCTGCGGCTGGGGATCGAAATGGTGCTGCAGAGGCTGCGGGCAGCTTTGCAGCCCAGTGCTCAACCGCTGCGCTGCCGGGGGAGGCCCCTACAAATTGCATTTTAAAAATAGTAACTCATAAACATAGAACAAAGTACACTCAGGTTTTAAAACAAAGAAAATGAAAAGCTGATCATTTTGTTCCCTAGGCAATTCGGAGTTTTCAAGTAGCCCTTCACATCTACCCAATGAACCCGGAAATATGGAAAGAAGACCTTTCTTGGGCAAGAACACTCCAGGAGCAGCAGAAGGTAGCACAGAGGATTAAAAAATCTGAAGCACCAGCAGAAATGAGACATTTCTCACCAAAGTCAATTCCTGACTATGACTTTGAAAGTGATGAGATTGTTGCAGTGTGTGCAGCTATTGCTGAAAAACAGAAGATGGTTTCAGCAAATAAAACAATGGTTATTGTATCAGCTTCTGGGACTGTAGAGACTGTAACTGAGAAGGAGGATGGTGCGTCACCACCAGATGGCTCTGTCTTTATCAAAGCCCGATGAGGCGTGGTGGGAATTATTTAAATCTCTTTTTGATTGCCACTTGAAGCTAATTTAGGGGTAGGGACATATAGTGTGGAGGAGGAGGACAAACTTCCTGTTTGTAAATAGTTTTTCAGATGAGGCATATGCAAACTAAATGGTAGAAGTATTGTATAGTGTTTGGGCTATGCTTGGGTAAGTTCTGATGAAACTTCTTAAGATTAGAAATCTGAATACAGTGGTTTTAATGAATGAGCTTAATTTGATCCAGATATATAAGTGACTACATTTTAAAGACACAAATTGAAAACTGGCTTCTTGAATGTGAAAACTTGATAGCCAGTGTTATTAAAACACTGACTTGTTGACTTTGATATTAAGTAGTGATTTCTTTCCTTCCTAGAAATATGACAGCTGTTACTATGCACTCTTAATGCTTTTTGTTTCATTAGCGTGTGTCACAAAATTGGAATACTTCTGACGTTTTATTTTGATTCAAAGTTGTCATTTGGTTACCTGCAGAATCTTTGAAAGTTCAGCTGAAAATGCATGCATGCAAATGTTTACAGTCGGAACATTTTCAGAAGTTTCTTTTAATTCTGATTTGTACTTACGTTTGGACTTTAAACTTACTATAACAATAGTAATTGCTGCTCTGAGTCCTTTATAGATGTGTGAAGTACTGATAAATGTTAGAATGATGCTTTTATTTTTTGTTATTAAAGTAATCAAGTTGCTCTTACCATAAGCAAGTCATTTTTAATATGTACATATTTTTAAAATGAATGACTCTTAATACATCATAAAAAAATGAGTGCTATATTGTCCCAGACAAAAACAGTGTTTTCTTTTCCTAATTTTTAAAAGTTTGAAGCCTTGAGAATAACTTACATCTTGCTTATAGCTTTCCAGCTAATGAGTTTGGAATTCTTTTTCTAGGTAACTCTTGGAACTACTCAGTGAAATGAGAAATAATTTTAAGTGGCTAAATTGTCTCTTTCTAAAAGTTAAAGAAACAGAAGGGATGTTAGTATTAGAGTATGAATGAGTGAATAACTTAGGCACAATATACACAGACTCTGAAATATAATTTATTGCAAAGCTATAATGAAGACAAATAAAACCCCATGAGTAGGAAAGGATATATGGAAGAGATCATGCATGGAAAGGCCACAAATGCATCTACAAATCAATACTGTCATTGTTAATGTGAATTACTATTTTTATACTACTTGTATTGTAGTCAGTTATATAAAAGTGCTGGGTACTGTTTGTTCTGACACTCAGGAAGCTCTTATTGGTGTAAAATTAATTTTACCCTTGTTAGAGCTGCAAGTAAATTACTCTATCTTAAGGACTCTACCTTGCCCTTTGGGACTGTGTGTAAGTAATGGTCTACATTTTTAGAGAGGATTGGATTTTTTTCCTTTTATTAGAATGCTTACTTTCTTTTTCAAAGTTGGAAAAGCCAGAACTTGCCGTGAAAAGTATTATTTTTCCTCCTAAGTTATATGGAACAGTCAGTTCTGATTAAAACAGGTCAGTTTAGAGGCATCAAAACCCCCTGTGAATATTAATTATATATATTTTTGTTTTAATAAGGGATATTCTCAAAAGGTAGATAGATGATTGGGTGTCTAGAGACGTGAGCACTCAACATTTGGTGTCTTGTTTTGGATCATGGGTATTTGTTTCTAATGTATTCGTGAATAAATCTTTTCTGCATTTTGAAGATTTGCTTATTTTGTGTTACTAGCTTTTGAAAAGTTTGATGTATTTAAATTTCTTTTTGATGTGAATATAAAATATGTAAAGCACCTTGTATATGGTATGTCCCATATGAAATATTCAGTAGATGCTAGCTAATTCAGTGAAGAACTTGAATTATCTTGCAGATATACAACCTTTGTTTCTTTTGATTTTAAGAAAGGAGGATGATGTCTGTAATCTCTTCCTTAGGTGGAAGAGAGAAGTAACTCCTGCTGATGTTATAGCACAGATGATTATAAGTTGGGGATTGTTTCTTGCAGAAGGTTTATGCCTCATCCCCAAAAGAGTCAAAACCCAAAATGGAGTGTATGTAGCTACTAGATTCTATTCAGGAACCTGGTATTTCCTCTGTGTTAACTTTGGAAAGCTAGTTTGGTCTGACTTTAAGGCATCAAAGGTAATTTAGACATAAGGTGGAAGAGAAAAAGTGAATTACAGAGAGGGAGGCCAGCTCATTTTTCCATCCCCTGATGGAAAGAGTTAGTGAACACTCATATATGCATGAAGAAAAAAAATGTGTACAGTATTTTATAAGGATATGATTGCTGATATGCAAATCTTTACTAAGCTTATTAACTGATAATATATCCTTTTGATTCTGAAAGAAACAATTGCTATTCATGATAAAATGTTTAACTTTCTGAGATAACACTAAACACTAAAATTATATTGAATATAATGTGCATTGTTCCTACTTGAAAATTGTGTGACATAAACACTCATTAGGACACATCCAGACTGAGAATCTGAGAATCACACTATTCTCTAGACAGCAGGTTCTGAAATTGTAGACTGTCTTAAATGGCTAAAGAAAATGCAACATAAACACTGAAAGGTCATGCTAGATAGAGAGCAGAGAATCCAGATCTGTATTTGGGGCTAAAGTATGTAAAGTAGCTAAAGTATGTAGGGCTTTTGAATTGACAAAACTATAATGAACACTTGAATAAAACAGTAACACCTTTGTCTCAGGAAGCTAAGTGTTTCCATGATTAAAACTGATCAGTGGGGACTTTTTCAGTTTGAAAATGCTTCATGTAATGATACCAAAATCTTGTTTCACCACCTTTCCAAACAGTAAGAAAAGAATCACTTAATTTCAGACTTCATGAGTCAGAAACCCTTCTAAATTGACCTGAACCAGCCATTTTTGAACTTTGATTTTGTGACCTTCAGGTATCTAAATGAAGTTATGAGCTGACTCAAGAACCATAGTTCCATAATTACCTTCAAATTTATGGATATTTAAATCTTGTTTTTTCCTAAGAGATTATTATTAAACTGGTGTATTTTGTAATTGATAGCATTTTAGATGGAGAAAGCAAGGGTTTTTTTTAACCCAGTTATAAAATATAGAAATTAATAAATGATTTACTCATAACCAAAGTAAATTAAAATAAAATATGCCATTTTAGTCACTTCCACTTAAGTATGCCCACTTAAATGGAAGTGAAGGGGTGACCCTATATTTAGTGTACAATGAAGTGTGCCTTAATGTGTGTTTTATGTGAACTTCACCTATTCTGTGTGCCAAGGTGAAAGAAAGTTTTGGAACTGCTGGTCTGCATTTTGTTGGGAAGGCAGAGTGTGGGAATGGCTTCCTTTCTTTGGACATACATTGACCAAGGAATTCTGATCTCTCCCTTCTCTTCTCCCTCCCACTTCTCCAGGAAAAGAAATGTGGGGGAAAGAACTGGACTTGCAAACCCTCTTCTCCCCCTTTTTTTGGATTTGTCATGCTTGCGGAGTACCTGTGCTGTGTTTGCTTGCTAGACCTGCTGTGGGCTTTGCAGTGAAGGCCCGCCCCTCTCGCAGGGGACATGTGCAGGACTGGCCTTGCCTTGGTGAGCAGGTCTTTCTAATTTGGGGTTCAATTATTACATGGCCATTGTTGACACAGACCTAACCTGGCCTTATTCTCAGTGATAATTCTGACATTGAACCTGAATCTCCATCTGCCTGACTGTCTATAGTTGCTCTAAAGTCAGGAAGAGACAGGGTATTGTTTCAAGACTTCCTCACATCCTAGCGAAGGTTAGTGCAGATTATATTTCAAAGTTAGTATGAGGCAAGTTAAAATGCAAATTGGGAAGATTTTTTCTAACTTAAGGTTTTTAAAAATGTAAATATATTTAAAATGGTTAATGTTAATTATAAGGCAATATGTAAACTTTTGTTCAGAATATTTAAAAGGTCTACTGACTGGGAATTGTGGCAAACCACAATTTTGACTATAGATTTAATTGGAAGGAAAGAATATGAAACAAATCATGTTTTCCACCCACCCTGTCAACCTTTTTTGAGTAATTTGCTTATAATAAAACATCCATTTTAAGTTCACAGTTTGAGGAATTTTAACAAAAGCAAGTACTCAGATAATCAACAGTACCATGAAGATGGAGAATGTTTTCATTACTCATTAAGTTTGTAGTGTTAATTTGCCATTGGTTTCCCTTCCACTCTAACAATCAGCACTGTTCAATTACTGACCTTTTCTTCTGTGACTATAAATTAGATTTGACTTTTCTGGACTTTCAAGTACATCGTACAATATGTACTTTGTGTGTGACCTTTTTTGCTGAGCATAATAGTTTTACAGTACTTTCATGTTACTGTGTAGATCTAATATGTTCCTTTTCATTGCTAAGTATTAACTCTATTGTATGGATATATCACAACTGTAGCTATTCATATCGTTAATGAAACATTTAGGTTGTTGATGATCACCTTAGTTGATCTACATGAATAAAGCTGCTATGTATATACATCACAAATCTGTGTGTGGATTTATGCTTGTACTTCTCTTGGGTAAATACCTGAGGATGGACTTGCTTTCGTCTTACAGTAAGTCTGTGTGGAACTTTGAAGGAAACTGAAGCTTTTACAGAGTATTGTATTATTTTGCATTCCTATCAGCAATGTATTAAACAAATTTCATTGGCCCCATATCCTTGTGAATTCTTGGTGGTATTACTCTTTTTAATTTTAACCACTTTCGTGGTTGTATGGTGTTATCATCATCGTTTTAATATGCATTTCCCTGATGATGCTGAACATATTTTCATATGCTTATTTGACATTTATATATCTTCTTTTGGTAAGTGCTTGTTCAAACATTTTGCCTGTTTTTCATCTGGCTTATCCTATTGCATTGTAAGTATTGTTTCAATATTGTAAATAAAATTCTTTTATGTAATATGTATATTAAAATTGTCCTGATCTGTTGCTTGCCTTCTTATTTTCTTAATGATAACTCTTAAAGGACAGAAGTTTTTAATTTTGTTCAAGTCCAATTTACATATTTTTTTATTTTATGGTTGTGCCTTTTGTGTGCTGAGAAGTCTGCATATTCCAAAAGCTGAAAGATTTCCTGTTTTTTGCTAGACATTTTACAGTTTTAGTTTTTATAATTAGGTCTGTGATCCCTTCCAAGTTATTTTTTATGTATGTGTGAAGAAAAGTTTAAGGTTCTTTTTTTGATGTCCAGATATTCCAGCAGTATTTGTTGAAAAAGTTATCTTTTCCCATTGAAATACCTTGATAGCTGTGTTGAAAATCAATTCACTGTGTATTGAGGGTCTCTAGAAACTCTACTCTTCATACACTGATTTATTTGCCTTATGCCAATAGCATGTTGTCTTTATTGCTATAGCTTAAAAATCAGTGTGACTTTTTCCCACTTTGTTTTTTTCCTCCAAATTGTTGGGTTATTTTAGTTTCTTTGTCCTTCCATGTACATTTTAGAATCAATTTGTCTGCATGAATGTCTGCTGGGATTTTGATTAGAATAGTGTTTGTAGATTTGAGAAAAATTACCTTCTCTTTGAATCCACAATCATGTCATGGCTCATTGTTTTAGGTTTTTAATTTCTCTTAGTAATGTTTTTTAGTTTTCCCTAAATACGTCCTACCCATATTTTGTTAAACTTATCCCTATTTATGTTCTATGATGCTATTATAAGAAGTGTTTTTAAAATTCCAGTTTCCAATTTGATCTATATAGAAATGCAATTGACTTCTATATTGACCTTGTAGCTTACAACCTTGATAATTTATTGTATTAGGTTTTTTGTGCATTCTTTAGGATGCTTCGATATATTATCTTTGTGAATACAGTTTTCTTTCTTCTCCACACTTTGCAGTTTTCCCCCCTCTTTTGCCTTAGTGAACTGTCTAGAATCTCTGCACAATGTTAATTAGAAGCTGTGAGAATGAACATTTTGCCTAGTTTGTAATCTCATAGCTTTTCACCATTAAGTATTATGGTAGTTGCAGGTTTTTGTACGTCTTATATTAAACTGAAGAAGTTCTTTCTAGTCTGCTTTCTACCTTTTATCATGAATGGCTGTTACATTTTGTTAAGTTTATTTCCTGTGGCATCAAATGATACGATTTTTTTCTGTAAATATGGTGAATTACATTTATTATTATTTTTTAAAGATTTATTTATACAAGAACCAGGGTACAGGCTAGATGTGCGGGAGGGTGAGAGACAGAATGGGGAACAGAACAGGCAGACTGACTGAAATACACTGCTGAGGGGAGCAGCGAGCGTGACAGGAGAGGTCTGCCCTGCCATGTGTGTTGCTCCACGGCCAGCGGGGATCGAACCGGCACTGCAGAGGCTGCGGAGAGCTTCACTGTCCGCAGCCTCTGCAATGCTGCACTCAACCGCCTGCGCTACCAGGGAGGCCCTACATTTATTTTTCAAATGTTGAGTCAATTGAGTTTCTGGATAAACCCTGCTTAGGATAATCCTTTTTAGATGTTGCTTGATTCAATTTGGTAATATTGATTCAAATTTGTAATATTTTATTAAGAACTTTTATGTTTTTTTTTATGAAAAATGTCAGTTTATAGTGTTCTTGTAAAATCTTTGTTTAGTTCTTGAATCAGGGTAATGGTAACTTCATAAAAAATATTGAGAAGTATTTCTACCCACTCTTTTCTCAAAGTTACTATAATTTTGGTATTTCTTTCAATTATGTCTAATAGAATTCACGTCAGGTAACCTAACCTCCATTTTTTTCCATCAGGAAGGTTTTTAACTACATATTCTGTTTAAAAAATAGCTATAGTGTAGATCTTATTATGTCACATTGATACTATGGTTAGATTAAATCTAGACTTGCATTGCTTATGTTAAAGGAATGAAGTCTTATGTCTTTTAGAATTTTTCATATTTCATATTCTATTTATTGCACTTAATGTTATTTATATTTCTCTGTATCTACAATTCCTGTAAATCGACAGATCTATCTGAGGCTTAGTCAGATTTGTTCAATGATTTTGGCAAGAATACGACATGGGTGGCCTTGAGTAATTAGACCAGAATGTAAATGTATTTTGACTGGCTTGCTCTCTTTTTCCACTAATATAATTATTTCATTGAAGGCTACAAAATGGTGATACTTGTTTGTCTTTTGGTGTCAGAAAACTTACTTGAGAAAAAAAGCTTTCCTTCATCAACTACTTTCTTTCCTTAGAAAACTATGGAGAAAAGTTCATTTATGAAGCTGAAGCTTTGTCCTGCTGTTTATTTAACACGTTTCCAAAAAAAAGGTTAGCTTCCTCCAAAGGTGACCATGTGGTATTTTGTTTTTATATCATAATGAAGCTGTACATCAAGACAAACTGATGTTTTAATTCCAGCAATTACCCACATTCAGGATGTATACATTCTGTATTTCAGTACTAACTGCTGCAATGTTTTCAAAGCAGTTGTATCAATTTTATATCCCATTAACAGTGTAAACTAGTATTTTTAGACTATTAAATTTTTGTAAGTATGATTTGTATATAAGGGTGTAAATCACTGATTACACGTACTCATTTTAGAAATTTATGACATGAGTTCTTATTCTTGATGAATGATTTTTAGCTTTTTAACATTCTCCCAATATATTTACTCCATTTCCAATAAAGGTGGTGATAATTTTGACTTCTATTTTCATTATTTAGTGTGGTTATGTAATTATTACACATAGTTGATCTCACCTATATTTTCATTTTTCCTTCCTTGTACATTTTTTTTTTCATGGAGTTGGTCACTGCCTGTTCTTTGTATTATTAATTTCCCCCTTAAAAACCATTAAAACAGGGCCTCCCCAGTGGTGCAGCGGTTGAGCGCTGGCTTGCAAAGCTGCCCGCAGCCTCTGCAGCGCCAGTTTGATCCCCGGTGAGGGTCCCACTTGGCGCACAGACCTCTCCTGCCGCCCGCTGCTCCCCTCAGCAGTGTACTTCGTCAGTCTGCCTGTTCTGTTCCCCGCTCTGGCTCTGGTGAATTCTCTCACCCTCCTGCGCCTCTGACTATACCCAGTGCTTGTATAAAATAAAATAAATAAATCTTAAAAAAAAAAAACATTAAAACAAATGAAATACTGACTCATGTTACATGGGTGAACCTTGAAACATAATGCTGTGTGAAAAAAGTCAAACATAAAGGCCACATATTATATGGTTCTATTTATGTGAAATGTCCAGAATAGGCAAATACACAGACATGCAGTGGTCACCAGGAACTGGGGGAGATGTACCTAGGGAGTGACTGCAAAGGGGAACATGATTTCTTTTTAGGGCAATGAATATGTTCCGGAATAGACAGCAATAATGGTTACACTTTGTGGGCATACTAAAATACAGGTTGTACACCTTAAATTTTGCAATATGTGAGTTCAATTTCAATTAAAAAACAATAAGCCAGAATCAGTGTGTTCTGAATGTTGAACCAAAGTAATGGATGAAAGAGATTATGCTTTGAGTGTTAGTAATGCCAATTTTCAAATAAGCCTTTTGTTTTTTCCCATGAACGTGGATGGTGAACATATGTGTGTGTTGTCTCATTATTCATACATGTGGGAGAAAAACAAAAGCCACTTCCTCAACTGAAATATTCTCTGCAAACATTGCCTCCCAGCTGTTGTTAGTGGGGTGAATCAGTACATTGGAGAAGTTCAAGCCTGTGCTCCTTTTCTGAGTCAACTCTTTCTCAACTGAAAATCCATATGATTGGGTCTGTGAACGACTGTCCTGTTTTTCTGATATTATCCAAAAATAGCTTTAAAACTTGCAAATTGGGGCCTCCGTGGTGGTGCAAGGGGTTAAGTGTCAGCACTATGAAGCTTTCCACAACCACTGAAGCAAGAGTTGGATCCCCAGAGCCTCCCTGGTGGCCCAAGGGGTTAAGCACTGCACTATGGGGGTGATCTGCAGCCTCTGCAGCATGAGTTTGATCTCCGGAGAGAAACCCACATGGTGCAGCAGACCTCTCCTGTCTCGCCTGCTGCTCCCCTCAGCAGTGTGTTTCAGTCAGTCTGCCTGTTCTGTTCCCTGCTCTGTCTCTGGTGGATCCTCTCAGCCCCTGCATCTCTGGCCTGTACCCCGGCTCTTATGCATAAATAAATAAATCTTTTTTTTAAAAAAAAGAGTTGGTTCCCCAGCCAGGAAGGTGACCCTCATGGCGCCCCCAGATCCCTCCTGACTCGTCCACTGCTCCCCTCTGCGGTGTATTTCAGATCTGGCTGTTCTGCTCCTCACTCTGTCTCTGGTGAATCCTCTCACTCAAGCCCCCATCTCTGGCTTAGATCCCAGTTCTTGTATGCATAAATAAATCTTTAACAAAATAAACAAAACTTGTAAATTGCACACCATTCCTGAAGAATATTGCTACTTGAAATGTGTCCTCACACTGGCAGTGTCAGTATCACATAGCTTTCTGGAAAGGTACCTCAGACCTATTGAATCAGAAACTGTGTTTGCACAGGTCTTCAAATGACTCCGAGGCGTGAAATTTGAGCAGAAACAAAATGAGGAGAAATTAAAGTAGGAAGGACCACAGGAGTACACTAATTTCTTGTAATCAATATTTGGGTTCTTCACATGTAGCAAGCCAAGCATAATACTGTCTTCCCCACCTTGTATACAAACTGGTGATTTTGAATACACCTCACACCCTGATCTTGGTTTCTAAATACCATTCTCTACTATGTGGTCCTGACGCTTTGTGCTAGTGCCACTTTCCTCAAAATTAAATATTAGTTAAAAAAAAAAAAGTGTTCTGGGCCTCTCCCGGAGGCGCAGCCCGTTGAGTGCAGCTCTATGAAGCTGTCGGCAGCCTCTGCAGCGGGGTTTGATTCCCGACCACCCAGGGAGATTCCCACATGGCACGGCAGACCTCTCCTGTCGCACCCACTGCTCCCCTCAGCAGTGTATTTCGGTCGTCTGCCTGTTCTGTTCCCCACTCTGTCTCTGGTGAATCCTCTCACCCTCCCGTGCCTCTGGCCTGTACCCTGGTTCTTGTATAAAAATAAATAAATCTTTAAAAAAAAAAAGTGTTCAGCAGTAACTAAAGATCACCTGCACAAATAAAAATAAAAATCACACCAGTTTTCCAAAACTGAGGATATGGAACTCAGATTGTTATTTATTTTTTAAAATCTCCAAAAAAATTTCAGTTGGTACAACTGCTTCTTGAAACCATATCACTATCAGGCTCAGAATTTAATTACAACCAAACAATTCACAAAACACTTTGAGCAACAAAACATGCTTAAGTATTTCTTTGAGAAATTTCCTTCAGATACATGCATGGCATCACTGGGTGTTACACAAGACTTAGAAAAGAATGCTTACGTGCCCACGTTCTGACCTCTTATGTTCTGTGTTCAATGCCTAGGACATTTGAAAGGCCAATTAACCAGTTCTTCCACAGTTCATCTTCCAAGGGTCTTGAAGTTACATCTGCCTTCTTAAATTTTAGATGATAGTCTACATTTTTCCTTAGGAAATCAAAATTATGCACACTTTCAGGGGGAAAATAAACTACTGAGAGACTTTTTCATTTTTTACACTTCAATTATGGGTTATTTACTAAATTTTTTTAAAAATTTATGTTACATTTTTAAAAAGTAGAAAATATTTACCAGTATGTTAGGTTCTTCTAAAATCACAGTTTTCTGGATAAATGTAGCATTACCAAAAATGTTTCTCTATGCATTACGTATAGTCTGGAAAGTTTTGTAGTATTTTGGACTCTAATTTTCATGTCTCAAATGGTATTTTTCTTTGTTCTTTTAATAGTACTAAACATTCTCTTTTAAAAATGTTTCTTTTTGTTTTTATTGATAGAGTTGTCTTACTGTGAGTTTTCAATACCTTGACCTGAACCCGTTAATGAAAAAAAAATCTGACAAGTGTAACTTCTGCTGGTTATACAGGGGGGACGGGGGTTACCATACTTTTATTATACTTTGTATTAACAATCAACCTTCTCACAGAGAAGAAAAACTTTAAATATTTAAATCATATTTACAACAATAAAATTCACATTTCATGCTTTAGTGAGACACTTAAACCTTCCACAGGTTGTCCTTGTTTAATGGAGTCCAGCCCTCTGTACCTGGCCTGCTGTGTGCCAGCTAGAAAGCTCTTGCTGTTATGAAAATAACAAAATCAACCCCATCTCTTATCAAGTAGAACAACTGAGAGCAGATCGTCCCAGCCCCCAGGCCAAGTTGTGAAACCCCCTTCACAGTGAGGTGACAACCAACTTGCTTCAGCCCTCAGGCCCCATGTGAATCAAATGGATTGTTTGCAAAGTGCTCAAAGGTCAAGATGTTCTATAGGTGAGAGATGGGTCGAAAATAGCCCTTCTGAGCACAGCCAAGCACTTTATGTGTCTGTTGCACGGGATTTTGTCAGCTTCGGAAACAGTGCTCTCTTTCCACCGCTACTATATACATTTTTCTGATAAGTTCAGAGTTTCATTGGGAAACGTGACTTGCAGGGTGCTCCCCTTTGGGGCAGGTCCAGCCCTGCTACTCCCACCAGCCTCATCCACCAGCAGGACACTCTCCGAGTCCTGCCCCTGAGAGGAGTCTGAGGTCTCTGAAATTCGCAAAGTCCTCAGCGAGGTGGTGTCTGAGCAGGCCAGGCCCACGCCTGGCACACCTGGGAGCAGATTCCTGCCTCCAAGGCCGTTTTCGCTGAGCTCAGGCAGGTAGAGGAGGGTCTGGGAAGTGCTGCTGATCTCCTTCAGCTCCCGGGAGAGGAAGGAGCGTGAGTGGCCTGTCATAGGGGAAGATGTCCGCCTACTTTCTGAGCAGTGTGGTCCTGAATGGTCCCTGTGGGACCCGCCAATGCGACAGAAGAGGCATTTGATCTTCTTTATGGCCTTACTGAGCACAGTCTTCCTCAGCAGGATATATATCCAGGGGTCCAGGATGGGGTTCACAGAAGCAATTCGAATGGCCCGCAAATCTTCTTTTTTGCTGACATCTTCCGAACGTTGATATAATTGGTTGACGAACACTCGCACCTGCATAGATGAAAGACCAAATTTAATTTTTATTGTTCATGAGCCAGGAAAACATTTACATGCAATGTTTAACTTAGCAACATATAGTACCTACCCTCTTTTCTTGTAATAAAGGCCAATAAAATAGCATTATATACAATAAGCCTTAATGAAACCACTCATTTTGCAATTACATTTATATTTTGTAGAGTATAACTAATATTGTTGTTGCTGTCTTATGAACCATCCTAAGATCTAAGATAGTACACAGAAATGAAAGGTGTATAAAGGTAACATATGCCTAAAGTTCCCATGAGAAACATCTTATTAACTTTATTTCTGTGAGAGCTTTTATGTTTTTGCAATTCCAGTGATGTCTCTTTTTTCCAGTAGCAATTGACTTCCCTTATTCCACTTTATACATTTAAATGAAATTTATTTGGTGAGTCAACTAATCATCTTACGAACTAACCACAGAAAAGCCCAGCAATTCCTTTATTTTGGAGTTAGAAGAGCAAACTGGAAACTGAAACCAGCATCTGAATCTCTTATCATCCAGAATAGCTGAAGGATACCTTTTATTTTTCTCTCTGAGTCTGTTCCCCGGTTATTGTAATCACCTATTGTTATCAACTCTTCCTTGAAAAACCTTTCTTGGTTAGTCCTGTCCCTTGAGCTAACTGCATTTCTCACCTGGATTATTCACCCGAACTAGTTTTCCCACCTCAATTCCTTTCTTCTCCTCTCCACTCCTGCTCTAATTGCCTCCACAAGATTTCTAACATGCAGATCTATTATGCTACTCAGCTGTTAAACCTTCGAAGGCCGGAGGCCGCTGCTGCTTGTGAAAGAGAGTTTTGCTCAACACCTGCCACTCATGAATCTATCTGGGAACTCTACTCAGAACAATCCCTCCCCTGTGCATGAATACCATTGGAGCTAGTACAAGAGCCAAGAAAAGCACTGTGGATGGACCAGGAGGGCTGACAACTCATTCTGGAGGAAGTTTGCACTATTTAAGGTAAGAAGCATGTCTCAAGTCCATCACAGGCTGGGGAAGGGGATTGGGTGAGCACAAATGAAGTGAATAGGAGGTGGCCCTAACAATATGTTTGCTATTTTGGAATCTTACTTTTGGTGGTTAAAAAATTTGCTCTTACTATAATCACTTATTTACTCATGTTCTTTCACACATTTAGTCATTTAACAGTGGGCACTTATTTCATCTGAGGCATTGTGATAGGTCCAGGGTACAAAAAGTTGCATTGAACATCACAAATTTCTTGAAGGCAGAGAGTAACCTGTAGTGCAGAAGAGAGATCAACTACTACTGCACAGTGATTTAAGGAAATGGGATAGGTGCATATAGGGAGGAGGATGTCAGGAGAAACTACGTGGCACCTGGTTCCAGGCAAGAGGAAACTCGCACCCAGTTTGATGAATGAATGGGAATTTAGAAAAAAGGACATAGCATTTCAAATAGAGGTAATTCCACGTGCAAAGTCATGGAAGAAGGAAATGATATGCCAACTTCTGGAAACTTCAAATGAAGTATGTGTTAAATACACCTGTTAAATATACACTTTCAAATTTACTCTTAAAGTATTTTGCCTGAGTTGACATCTAATTCCACTATTTTTTATATAAATAAAAAATCTGTAATTGATATAAAACAGTGGTTTTAAGAGCATTGCCATTTTTCTTTAGTAATTAGTTAATTATTGCTTGCCTTTTGTAATTATTTTAGGTTAAGGAGAAGTAAGAGGTGACTCTCAGGGCTAAATTAGATGCATGTGAACCAAAAAGAGGAGAACAATAGCTCACAAAAGCATAGCTGGAACCATTTAGCGAGGGGAAAATATCTGTAATTTAACTCTGCTATGACATCACTATCATAATACACAGTATAATAATTAATGGTATATGAATCACTTTGAGAGAATAGAGACATTTTAGAAAGATTTATAACAATTTGGATCAAAGAAAGTTAAAATGTTTATGAACAATTGTATGGCAACACATTTGATAATCTAGAAGAAATGGACCAATTCTAAGAAACATACATTGCAAGACAGAATCAGGAAGAAAGAGAAGAGCAGAACACATCTATCTGCAGCAAGGGACATAAAACAGTCATCAAAAGCCTCCTCCAAAACAAAAGCCAAGGAGTAGATTGCTTCCCTAGTGAATTAATTCAAACTTTCAAATAATACCTAGCCTTCTCAGACTCTTCCAAACAACTGAAGAGGGAAAATTTTCAAATATATTTGATAAAGCCAACATAACCCTGATTCCAAAACCAGACAGACACCCCCCCCCACAAAGAAAACTATAGACAAATATCTCTGATGAACATAAATGTAAGAAATACTCAACAAAATACAGACAGACCAAATTCAACAACATATTAAGAGAATCATACACCATAATGAAGTATGAATTATTCCAGGGATGCAAGGATGGTTCAACATATGCAAATCAATAGCTATGATTTATGATATCAACAATAGGAAGAACAAAAATTATGATTGGCTCAATAGATGCAAAAAAGGAATCACACAAGATTCAAAATCATTTTGTGATTTTGTGATGAAAGTGACATAAGTGATCAACAAAACAAGTATACAAGGATTACAGTTAACATAAAGGTTTTATATGACAAACACACTCAGTGGTGGAAAAAAGAAAACTTTTCTTCAAAAGTCAGGATGTCTAGTACTAAGATAAGACAGGATGTCTAGTACTATTCAAATGGTGTAGGAAGTCCTAGCAAGAGCAACTAGACAAGAAAAGGAGGTGAAAGGTATCCAAATTGTAAAGGAAGAAGTAAAACTCTTGCTATTTGCAAATGATACCATAATATACATAGAAAAACCCCAATGACAACAGAAATAAATTTCATTATTTTGCATAAACCTAACTCATATGAAACCCATTCTTAGGTGATGTTAGGTCCATGACAAGTAACTATATTTTTGTTACGTCCTTAAATGGAATAATCCTTTCAAGAAATTGCTGCTATTCATTTGCTGTTATTTGCTGTTATTCATTTTGTTTGTTTGTTTTTTGGTTGCAAAATCTGACCTAAACTTATTTTGGCAGCAAAACCTTGACTAACTGGACTATAGGGCTGTGTATATCTCTATTCCACTTAGTGTGCATATTCCTGTTTTACTGCAGAGATACTGTCTCAGTTCAGATGAGGATATCACATGTTATAGATTATATTTCTAAACTACTTTTCAAAAATCCAAGAAATTCTGAATTTTTAAACACCGTGGCTTTGTTTTTGGATAAGGGATTACAATCAGTCCTGTGAAACTCATAATAAAATGCTAAAATGGCTGCAACTAAGATGAAATGAATACCCTCATCTCTGGAAGACAAGTAAATAAAACCGGAACTAGAATAAACAGTAATAGATGGTGACTCTTCTTAAAATACTTTTAGAAACTATGTTCGTATAAATGATACTATTAAGATAATGATTTACTTTACTGTCTTTATCAAAACAGGGAAAACAAGACATCTTGGTTTCTTCCAACTATAGCCTTTACTAAGGCTTTCAGCTGTATACAAAGCCTCAGAGCTGCCCTGAGGGCTATAGGCCTTTTCTTAGGTGAAGTTAGGGAGACCTGAGGGGTTTGAAGAATTTAATAAGGCTCCTCCCCATGGCTTGATTACTGACCCTATGACCTCCATGTTGCTTTTTCTGGTCTACCACGCTGGCAGGTTGCTTAAGAATTTCTTGACAATTTAAGAATAACTTGATAATTCACTTATTGGTAAAAAAGCATGAAGTCTATATTTGGTCACATCACATCCTTTGTTGCCAAAGGTAAAGGAAATGGTGGATCTAAACTTGTCAATAACAGGCCCTGGGTGTAGTCTAGTAAAAAACCTACAACACAGTTTGCGAGTACTTGAGAGTTTTAGCCTCTAGGTGGCAGTGTTGCTCCACGTGGAAGTTTTGGGTCCCACAGAAAAGGTACATTTGCATAGGCACGTTAAGAGCCCCTGTCAGAATAGAATCTTGGTTAAGTCTGAACTCTGCATTTCAGATATTTTTAAGCAATGAAACGTTTTGTTGCTGACTGTTTCTTTCATCACTACCTCAAAAGAAGTGTGGCTTTTACTGAAAGAAGGAAAGTTTTTGAACAGCTAAAATGGATATAAATGGAAAGAAATTTTTAGCTATTGAGAGGAATGTATAAGGAGTTAATAGTTTATATTTTAATTTCTGTGATCTTTAGAAAATACAGTGATGTCAAACAATAATGGGCAAAGATAGAATCAGTTCTTTGCCTCTCTTCATCAATAGCCACAATGAATTTTGACGACTTGAGAAGTGAAAGAAAACCCTATTTTAGAGTTCCATGCAAGGACAAAGATCACGATTAATACAAGCCACTGAACCAGATCACTTAATATGATTTCAGTCAAAGGAGCTCACAGGGTAACACAAAAAATGAGCATGAGAATACTCCAAATTCAGATAAAAACCTTCTTAAAGCTAGTCAAATTATTTGAAAAGAATGTAAATACATGTTCCTCAATGGAGATTTACTTCCAGTAGAGAGAAAGGGAAAATGAATAAAACCTTCACGCACTTCATCATGTTTGGGGAAAAAAAAAAAACAGCATTCTCCACTTTGCTTGAACCATTCCTTGATTTGCTCTCCTCTAAGGGGGAAAACCCAGCCGTAGGTGGGAATCACCAGTGTAGACCTTCAGTGTCATGTGGGAGGTGAAAGAAATTTTCTGGAATTCTTGTGGAACAGGCCCTGTACGTTACACCAATAAACATGTTCAGGCAATTTTCAGCCTTGGAAGAGCAGGAGGCTGATAAAAAAAAAACCTCTCAGTTAGGAGGAAAAACACCTTGAAAGAATTTACCCAACACAAGCAACACATGTACTCTACAATTTTAAAGCTATTTTTCAGTAGCTGCAACTTGTGCGTGTGATTTATCATTATACTAGCAGACATTATAATATTCTTAACTTCTAGAGAATGACTAGAGATTAGATTTCAGGAACATTGGAACATAATCTGAAGAAAATGTGATCAATTTAAAGGGAGTTTGAGCACAGGACGGTTCTGAGGGAGGCTGTGTTGGAGAGGTAAACACCACACTTTGGAATCAGACAAACCTTTTTTTTGAATTCTGGCTCTACTCTTTATAATTCAGGTGCGAATGAAGACAGTGCTTAGTACAATGCATGGTAGCTAACATATATGCCGGCTGTTCCTGCTTTTTGGTAGCCCAAATGTGGAATATACCAATAACCAACTGCGGAATATATCAATAATTTGCAAAAATGCCACTGAAGGGGAGCTTGGGGATATGTAATTCCTGTTTAAGAATAACCTGTTGACAGGGAATGTCTAATCGAAATTTCATTAGACCTATTTAGTACTTGCTTTCCAATTAGCAACAAGGTCCTATAACTGGATTTGAGCAAGTCCCATGAACTTGTTCTGCTCAGTGATCTGTCTGGTAGAGTCTGAATGGACTAAGCTATTGCAAGAACTTCTTACCTCCTCTTTTTATCTTTATATGAAAAACTCTTAACTTTAAAGATTAAACAAAAATTAAAGGGTACTGGAAGGAGTCGGTGTAACAAAACCCAGTTCTCTTCTGCCCTGTGGGTTATAACTGGCCATTTGATGCAGACAAATGACTTAATCTCTAAAGCTCCATCTCTACTTCAGAAATTTAATAGAAGAGAGGACAAGAACACTTCATCTCTAGGGAAAAGAAACCCTATTATTTGTTGTTCAGTAAAACCAAGCTTCAGGTCAGCAGAGCACAGTGCAAAGAGCATTAGACAGGACTCCCCACAGCAAGCTGGAGGCACCAGCCTCTGGGATTGCAGCCCTACTATCTTCCTAGAGCTTTTTTCAAGATTCATGATATGTGGATGAGGAAATATCTTCCTTTTATTCCTGCTACTCTGCAGTGCTCAAGGTGCTGCAATTACTAGATCTGAAATTCCATGTTAAGATTGAAAAGCTGCTTCTAAGAATGGTTATTTTTTAACTTTGCCAAATTAATTTCAAAAAGAATCAACTCCTTCAGATTCTGCTGTAATAGACCCCACATTTATATTCTTACTCCTGTATCTAGAGATGAGATTTTTGCTCATCTAAAATCCTACCAGGTGTTTTATATTCCATTCCAAGTTTGTCTGCAGGAAACAACAGTGTATCTTACTTAGTTTTCCTCTGTCCTAATAAACCTGTGCTCATCAAATGCTGGTGCAGGCTTTACAAAAGCTACTAGCTGATAGTAAGTAACTAAAGAAACATGCACAGGACATTATTTTTCTGAAGCCCTAAGATTTACCTGAAGCCCTAAGAATTACCGGCCAAGTCAGAAGATTAAATAAATTGGCCATCCCTCCCCCCCAACAGAGATAAATACTTGCTACTTCCCAGTAAGGAAGAAAATGAAAGAAACAAGTAAGCAATAAATATCACCCTCCAAGGGAGTAATGTCTTTCCAAATCCTACAGTGTAACTCTTTAACTCTGAGGCAAGAGATTATAATTGTTATCTTAATATTAGTAACTGCAAAATTAGGTACCCAAAGTTGATCTAGCCACAGTATTCACTTAACACTAGCACCTTCTGAGGCTGTCTTGTCTGCCTATTCCTGGGCTTCCCTCCCTTTTATTTACCTTAACCTTAGACTCATTTCTCCAACTTTTCTGTATTTGAAAAACCAGTGACAGGTTATAAATAGAATAGACCATGACAAGAGCCACCTCCCCACTAAGTCTTGTCATATGATGTCCTCGCAGACTGTACTTACACCTTCTCTGTTGGCTGATTATGACTCACTTGAGAAAATTGTGCATGCTCAGCACAGGTCCTCAAAAACACTCATTTCCCAAACTTTTTCAAATTTTGACCAAGATTAGCTTTATTTATGAAATCTATATATATTTTGGAGAGAAAATTAAAAATTGACTTTTTCTACAAAACTCAATATCAGCTCCCATCCAGAAGTCACTTGGATATTTTCTTCTCTAGTGTCCAAAAGACAAAAATTGGTGGCATTTCAGTGACTATTTATTTTCCTTATATATTTTGTCACGCTTTCTGAAATTCCAAGTAAACGAAATTTGCTCTAATAGCCTTTCCAAAGCATTTAAAGTGATTTGAAGTGTTTTACGTGCAATAGGATCAGCAGCCAACTTGATATGATAAAATTGATACTTTACCAGTCCCCTTGGACCTGAAGAAGGGTTCAAAAGCTTTAAATGTTAGAGTTCAGAAACTTTCAATTTAAATTGCAATATGAATGTGAGAAAATAAGAACCTAGTGAAAGTAAGCCAAGGAAGATTATCGTGGATATTTCCCTATTTATTTCCATAATTGCTAGTGTGGGTGGGCTGCTTCTCATCCATTTACTATTAAACTCATTCTGAAACTAGATTTAGCAGCCATAACTAAAAGTTAAACATGGAAGCCAGTACTGTTGGTGAGCTTCCTTATTATTTACAATGGTTTGTGAGTGCTTGACAGGGTGATTGCTTCTTAGTTGAGCCAGTTTCAATTTTCAGGGTGAAATTACTTATGATCTACTAACCATTACTGTCTCTGTACGGAGTGACTAGAATTTGCCAGTTAAAGTGTGGTCAGTTAAACCACAAATACAGCTCGCTGAATTTCCTGCCTCTAGTTTCTTAAATAACTTCAAAAGTTTTGTGACAAGTGGTCTGCACAGAAGAACAGATGTACTTCTTGGATCCTGAGGATGAGTTTGCCATTTTGTGCTTCTCTACATGCCAAAAGTGAGCAGTTCATCTGTGATTGCAGCCACTAGCAGCTTCACACAATTACCTCCAACCACATACCTTCTCAAAGTATGTCATGTTGCTAACCTTCTAGTTCTAAGTTCTTGATTTCTTAAAGTGGAAGTTCTGTAAATAGCCACCACTCACTTTGTCATTTACTGTTTTGGCAAAATAAGGCAGCAGAAGTGAGCCTCTGCAGAAGCAGCTGTTTCTCCAAAATCTTACTGTATTCTGAGTTGCCAGTACAGACAGTAAAATTCATGTAGCTCACGTGCAACTTAACCCTATAAATTATATTGCATCTTAGAAGAGTTTAGGGCACTTCTGACCAATTATATTTACTTCTGTTTATATAAATTGCCAAGAAGCTACTATACACTGGCTCTCAGCCACCTCTAAGTTCCTTCCATTTGCAGTCACTTTTATCAGAAACATAATATTTTATATTAAAGATAAATTATATTTATATTAAAGATCCCTAGACAGTATTAGTAAGAGAAAGGAAGAACTTTTTTTTTCTTTTGTCCCAATTAGAAAAAGAAAGAGAAGTAAGTCATCTCTTTTCGAGTTGGTAGTTTAGAATTTCCAGGGATGCAGTGTTTTGGGAGATAGAAAAACTCAGAACTAGTTACTTTCAAGAGAACTGTAGATAGTGTTACATTCATCTGGTTCCTGGTACATTCCATTTTAATGACAGGCAAAGTAGAGAACTCAGTAGGTTTTTAAACTTTCTGCTTACAAAACTTTAAAACTTTTCTGCTTGTAACATTTAAAACATCCCAAAGCAATTTCAAAATTCTACTAACTGCAATTTCAAAAAAGTCTACTAAATGCCATACACACTGTAACCAAGGCCAACTGAGAAGTGTTCTCGGAGCAATGAATATTACATGAGCAGGGTTTGGAGTCAGCTGGGGCTGAGCATCATCACAAGCTGCAGGGTTCTGCCTTGGCCTTAAATAAGATGACGTCTCTTAAGCTCATTTTCTCTGCAATGACACAGAATCTCTCACAGGCTTTAGGGATTCAAATTCAATATCTGGTGTACATGCCTGCCTGCCCTTAATGTGCTCCCCAGAAACCTTGCTTTCCTGACCCCTTGGGAGGATGAGGACACCCTAGTGTGTCATGTCTGGTGTAGGAGTTCTGACCCACCTAGCTCCTAGAGGTTCTCCCAGGGCAAAGCAGAGTAAGGATCAGTGCTTCTAGCCTGACAGTGTAGTTCTGCTGGGCTATTATAAGCAAGTGACAACCTGTATGAAGTGAGGCTGGTAGACTAGACCATAAAGCATGCAATATTGGTATCTCCTGTTGCTCTAAAATTCTACAAAATCTTCCCAAGAAAACCCTACATTAATCAAAACACTAACACTCCTACCCTGTCCTCAGGAACAGCGTCTGCCAGAAGATCAGGTTTCATATTGTGCTGCACCCGGCTGTCTCACCAAGTGGTTTCCCCTCCACCTTTGCCCTACAAGAGCCCCGGGGGTTCCCAGAAGGCTCGTGGCCAATGTCTGGCAGCAAGGGGTTGGGGCTGTCCCAGCAAAGAAAGGAAACCTGATTTTCGGGGAAAGAAACTCGGGGGCGTTGGAGAAAAAAAAAACACCTGCTGGATCTCTTAGGAGAGGGGGCCACTCTGAGAAGCCGTGTGTGGGGTTTCAGCCTCGACCTGGAGGATTGGAGTTCACGTCCAGGAAAGAGAGAGAAAGGAGGCAGGGAGAAGCGCGTGCGGGCGCAGAGCCTGCGGGGCACTCACCACCAGCGGGGTGGAGCAGATGAGCATCACCAGGGAGGTGGCGATGAGTAAAATGACCATCTGGATTTCAGCTCCTGCGATGGGGCGGAAGCTCCTGCGGCGGCGAAAGTCGCTGAGGCGCTGCAGCGCGGGGGAGGTGTTGGCCGGGACGCCCCGGCAAGCCACCGAGGTCACGGCCAGCGCGTGGTGCTGCTCGGTGCCCAGCGAGGTGCGGCGCATGAACTGGCGGTGCATGCGGAGCAGCGCGCAGCACACCAGCACGTTGCAGACCACTGTGGCGAGGATGAGGAAGGAGCTGAAGCCCGCGTACATGTAGGAGAAGGCGGCTTGTGTTGTCACATTGGAGGTCCAATCGATGAAGCACCAGGTATCCGGGTACTGCAGCCGCGAGCTGCCCAGGCCCATGTTGGGCAGCGCGCAGAAGAGCACGTTGGATGCATAGACCGCGAAGAGGGTGAGGCCAGCGAGCCTCTTGTCCACGTAGTGGCTGTAGAAGTAGGCGTGGTTGATGGCCAGGTAGCGCTCGATACTCATGGCACAGATGATGCTGAGGCCCGACAGGCCGAAGAACAGCAGGATGAAGGTGCTGTATTCGCATAGCGCGCGGTCCCCCGGCCAACTGCCCTTCACGTAGGTGGCGATGGTCACCGGGCTCACCAGCAACGTGCCCAGCAGGTCGGTGACGGCCAGCCCGCACACCAAGGTGTAGAAGGTTGTTTCCTTCTTCTCCTTGCGCGACTTGCACAGCACTACGATGGCCACCAGGTTGCCCACCACCCCGACGATGAACATCACAGCCGGGATGGTCACTTGCTTGTATGGCCCTTCGGAGTTCGAGGAGCCGGACTCATTGGCCCCGGGAGTGGACATGGCTGGGGCGGCTGCAGGCTGCGTTGCCATGCAAGAGGCTAGGTCTGGGGATGGCAGAGGAGAGAAAGGCAGGGTGAGCAGGTATTACCACTTGCGAGGTGTCAGACCCGCGCACCCCATAAACAAATGCTGATGAGACCCGGGGAAGAACTCTACCCCACGCTGAGGATTGTAGCCGCTGGCCAACTCGTGCCACCGAAATCTGCAGGCGGTGGGGATGTCCTGGCAGAAGCAGGACGTCAACATCGATTGAAATTGAAAGTTTTAAGTGGATAGTGCCGTTCTCTGTCCCCACCCCCCCGCCCCCAAGCCACTCACTCTATTGCCAAGAACACGAGCACTCAAGGGAAATGTGACTCGCTCTTATTCCTGACAGATTGAGTCAATAAAATTCTCACTGTCTACAGGTTATGGGAGACAGTTTGGAGAGTGCGCCCTCTTCATCGGGCCTCCCCTCCCGGAGTGCCCGCGCACCCCCGCCCCAAACTTTTTTGCCCAGCGCCCCCAAAGCCATCTCACCTGAGCTGGCCGCGGTGGTGGCAGCCCCGTAAGTCCCCGGGGCAAGCCTCCCGCCTACTCAGCGAGGAGCTTGCCAAGACTTTGCTTCCCGAAAGACGGGTCTCGACGACTGCTAATGTTCCGGAGCTGGGGGCAGCGCCGGCAGCTCTCAAACGCTTGGAACCCCAGCCGGGCAGCGGGATGGGTGAGGGCACCCCGACGTGGGATTTCGTTTTCTTGCTTTGGTTCGTTCCTTGGAAGATGAGTCTCGGACTCGCGGAAGCCGCAGGTCCCGCCCGTGGGCGCACAGCGCTCAGGTGTGCGCTCTGGCGCGCAGGTGGCACGGCGGCGCCCCAGTGCCCGGCTCGGGCACCTCCTTCCCAGCCGCGGGCGGCGCGGGCGGCTATCGGAGTCGGCGGCTGCCGCTGAAGCCGCTTCTGGGGCCCTGGGGGCGGCTGGAGGTCCACTGGGCCGGAGGCGCTGACCGGGGGCCATCCATCTTCTTCCTCTGGGCTGCCGGGTTCCGAGCTCCGCTCTCGCCCTTCCAGCCTCTGTACAAACTTTTCTCCCGCAGCAAGTTTCCGCGGTGGAGGCGGGGACACCCTGCTGCGGCCCCGCCGCCCATTGGCAGAATGGGAAGAGGCGGGGCGTGTTCTGACACCCGGGACTGAGAGCAGGCGCTTTGGGGACCCCGCCGCTGTCAGTGCCAGGGAGGGGCGCCCGGCTACGCGGGTTCCCCGGGGCGCTGAGGGCGGCTCGCTGAGACTTTCCTGCCCTCGAAGGGTGGGGGTGGTAGAATCACCCCAATGAGTCTTAGGCTGCTGGTGCCGAAAGGCAGCTGTCCCCCGGGGCACTGGGAGGGCTGGGGCGCTCTCTGGCACCCTCTTAACCACGCTGAACTTGATGTCCAGGAAGTCAGAGCTGAAACCAGCATCTCCCCCTGCTTTCCTCTCCTGTGCGCTACTCGCTCCTTTTACGCGCAGTCATAAAATCTGGGTGCTGGGAAAATGAGCAACTGCTTTGCTGCTTTTGTAGCAACCGAGGCTTGAGTAGAAAGTGTGTGTGTGCGTGTGTGTGTGCGTGTGCGTGTGTGCGAGCGCGTGCATACACTTGCTTCTTCGCCCCATCGTTCTACTTGGGTGCGTGCCACCCAGGCAACCGCAACAGTACGTAGGTGGGTGCATTGGTATTTGGGCACCTGACTTGGGCGGGGAAACTACCAAAGAATCCCTCCTCTTATCACGAGAGAAGTTAGTTGGACTTATGCTCAAGAAAGAAAAGGAAAGGAAAGAAAAAAAAATGCGGACCACATCTTGGATTCTGTGGCGCAGGTGGAAAAGCCCCTGGGCAGTAGAGAAGGGTCCCTCTGTTAGGATCAGGAAGTTAGTGAGGTGAGAAGGCGTAAAGCTTATGTGTAGTATTTTTTTTGTCCTGCAAGGTGAGGTTGTGTGGGCCTTCACACAATTTAAGTTCCTAGAAAAACCTCTTTCTCCATATTATATATGATGTGTTTTCACGTATTGTATCTTCTCTCAGAGTAACTAAAAAACTCTAGTCTTATATTTTGATTTTTACATATAATAGACAGGGACTAATTCCTTCAGTGCTATTTCATGAATAAGCAAATTTAAGAATCACTTCTCAAATCTCACAGTAACAAGTGAGAAGTGGGTATTAGGAGAAATAGGACATTCCAGATTTCAACTAATTACAGGACATAAAATATTTGGAGTCACATTTATTTGCATAAGGCACCATGTGGCTATATTAATATAACATCCTTTCATTGTGTATGCTATTTCCTCATGAATAACATGGATTCAGAAAGAAAAAAAAAACTTTTGTTAGACAACATAAAAAGAATTGGTGGCTGCTTGTCAGATTCTCAGAGCCTTCTCTTAATCACCACTGTTGTCAGTTCTCTTGTATGGCTTTCTTCGGAAAAGAAACCTCTAAGATTGTGTCAGCTCTGAAAACAAATCAATACTAGAAAAGGAAACTTCACACTCTACCCCCATCTTCACTAATTGCATTGCCTCATCCCCCACCCCCACCACTGCTTGTGGTTGTCAGTAAATATTTGAAGGAGGTGTGGGAAGTGCAACTTACTCTCATTTTTTGCTCATAAAAATATTTTTTCAATTTTTCTTTGCATTTGAAGTTCCTAAAATGGAAAATATTTAGAGTTGGTTCTTAGAAATTTTTCACAATGAAGAGTATATTCAATAGACAAGTCAAGACACACTGTTGAGATAATATTAAATGTTTTAGAATCTTGTTACCCACTGAGCTATTTTTCTTACTAGTCCTTTAAATTTTTCTCAAGTAGCTTTGGGAAAATGAAAACGAGAATCCAGGCCACAAGATGTAAAAGTCAAAATGAAGTTTATCTGTATCCTCCTTTGGTGCATGATTCTTAAAAATTAAGTTGAAGTAGAAGTTGAAGGTTTGAAAAACAAATAATTATTTTATCTTCTTCATTTGAAGAACAGAACCAGTATAGTTCAATCTCCCTCACACTCTTCAAGTAATCTACATTGTGAAAAGAAATGAAGAATTACCATATGATGTGGACAATTCTTATCATTGTTTATGAATGCAAGGAAGAGATTTTTGTTAAACATTGATTTTTATGGTCCTGTACGTTTCTGCTTCGACCCTTACCTCTTTTCACTCTAAAACTCAGATTCAAATTTTTAATATTATCATTAAATCCTCTCTGGTGGTTTTTGGTGGCCTAAGAACTATCTGTTCACTTTCATTGCCCTCTCTGGGCTAATAATTTGGTTCATTTTAGTAAATACCTTAGGTGGGAACCCATTTAAAAGCAAAGATTCTTGGGAGCAATAGCATATTCCCTCCTTCTAGGCTGAATCTTCCTTGGACCAAAAGAGTAGGTAAGAAACGGGATGATTCAGGACCTCCCCGGTGGCGCAGCGGTTGAGCGCTGGGTTGCAAAGCTGCCCGCAGCCTCTGCAGCGCCAGCTCGATCCCCGGCTGCTCCCCGGCCACTGGGGAGGGTCCCACATGGCGCGCAGACCTCTCCTGCTGCCCGCTGCTCCCCTCAACAGTGTATTTCATAACTCTGCCTGTTCTGTTCCCTGCTCTGGCTCTGGTGAATTCTCTCACCCTCCTGTGCTTCTGACTGTACCCAGTGCTTGTATAAATAAACAAATAAATAAACAAACAAACAAATAAATAAATAAAATCTTAAAAAAAAAAAAAAAGAAATGGGATGGTTCTTAGGAGGAAGGAGGAAGCCAGAAGAATCAGATTAGACCTGGATCCCTTCCTAAACCAAAGCTGGCAAGATCATCGGGCATTCCAAAAGCACCAACATTCATACGGCAAAGTCTGCGCAAATTGTGTTTGCTCTGTCTTTTATGAGAGGCCACACGATCACTTAAATGAGTGAAAACAGGCAGCTATCTGGTTGAAATAACACAGTGATTTGGACACCTTTGCCTCCCACACAGCCACACAGTTGGTTCACTGGTTTAGAAGCATGGCATTAACTTGATCTTGGTCATGGAAAAAATTGTGTTTGTGGCCTTCTGACTGACTTCTCTTTAGTGGTACATTTCTCCTGTGTGGTCTTGTACTTATTTTCATTTTTAAACATGGATTTAATTCTGAGTCTAGTGCCTGCAGTTGTTACACATGTCAATACTGTGATTAACTCCCCAATATCTTCATGTGGCAATAAATTACTGCAGCAGAGGCTGATCGCTACCAAGTAGTACCTTCAGGCTGCATCCTTCTCTGAAAATTATACTTCTCACAGTGATGGCTTCTACTCTATTATTTTTTCCCCTCTGTTTTTCTTCAAACAAGTTTTTCTACTGCACTCTTGGGCCCACAGGCAAAGAAAGGGGTTGTTTTCATCTTGTTGCCCATTTTTGAAATGGGCAGAGAATGCCTTACTAGTCCAGGAGTTTCTGCTATAAGATGAACATTCTGATTATATTTTAGTTTCTTTCTTTCTTTCTTTCTTTTTTTTTTTTTAAGATTTATTTATTATGCATACAAGAATGGGAATACAGGCCAGAGGTGCAGGGGGGTGGGTGAGGGGGGTGTTGAGAGGATCCATCAGAGACAGAATGGGGAGCAGAACAGGCAGACTGACTGAAACATACTGCTGAGGGGAGCAGCGGGCCAGGCAGGAGAGGTTTGCTACGCCATGTGGGCAGCTCTCTGGCCGACAGGGATTGAACTCACGCTGCAGAGGCTAAGACTATCTTCATAGTGCTGTGCCTAACACCCTTGCGCCACTGGGGAGGCCCCTATTTTAGTTCTTGTCACATTCCCCCTTAACTACTCCCGATTGCTGTATATTTCAGCATGTTAGAAAATTCATAGACTGCCTTTTTTAATCAATAGCAGCATCATTGTACATTGTTTTCATTGCACTTTTATTTTGAACACATAGCTGGATGTTATTTCCCGATAAGGTGATTGATTGTGGTTAGATGAAGCCCATGTGACTAAATTTTTTTTTTTTTTTTGTGGGACCCTCGCGGTGGCCAGGGATTGAACTGGCACTGCAGAGGCTGCGGGCAGCCTCGCAACCCAGCGCTCAACCACTGTGCCACCAGGGGAGGCCCCATGTGACTAAATTTTGACCTATGGATGCAGGTAGAAGTTATACATGCCATTTCCAGGCCTGGCCTCTAAAATCCGTGCAAATTTTTTTTTTAATATTTATTTATTTATTTATACAAGCATTGGGTACAGTCAGAGGCGTGGGAGGGTGAGAATTCACCAGAGCCAGAGCGGAGACTAGAACAGACAGAGTGACGAAGTACACTGCTGAGGGGAGCAGCGGGCGGCAGGAGAGGTCTGTGCGCCATGTGGGACCCTCGCCTGGTGGCCGGGGATCGAACCGGCGCTGCAGAGGCTGAGAGCAGCTTCGCAACCCAGCGCTCAACTGCTGCGACACCGGGGAGGCCCAAAATCCATGCAAATTTTATGCTTTCTGTCTTTCCTCTTTTGCCAAAAAGACCCTATTTAATGGCAGAGCTTCTGGATAGAGGTGTCTGGATTCCCAAATGCCCCCATGGAGTGAGACCTCATTCTTTTCCCCATCACTATCACTGGACAGTGAAATGAAAGAAGTAATCCACTAAGTGTGTGTGTGTGTGTGTGTGTGTGTGTGGTGGTGGGGGGGTCTGATTTCAACAGTTAGCCCATGCTAGTACAGGATGATTGGCATATTCTATCTTCAGTAGTGAGAGAATGTGGGCACAGAAAAGCTATCTGATTTGCTCAGAAGTATAAGAATTAGTAAGACCAACTGAAACTTATCCAATCCTTAGTCTGTGTGAGGCATGGGGCTGAATGCTTAAGCATTTAATCCTAACAATAAACCTATGAGGAATAATATTTCCATTTACAGATAAGTAAACTGAGGTTTGGTTAAGGCATGTGGAAACATTGTCATTTTTTGAAAAGATCACATGGCATTTGGGGCTGGTGGTATCAGGGTTATGCCTGTTGAGGCATCCTAACCACCTTAGGGGTGACATTGACTGGCTTTGCTGCTGCCAGCTTTTCTATTGATGCTTTGTACAACTTATTGTCCTTCCAATGAATTACTTTTCTGTTGAAACTGACCACACTCAGTTTCTGTTTCTTGCACATAGTAACCCTGACTAATACAGAGAGATTGAGTAAATTAAGGATTACAGGATTGATAGATGGCAGAGCAAAGATTTTAACCTAGATTAAGCCTTAGTAAAAAGGAGTTTTTACTGAGTTGACTCTTGAATTTAAATAATATAACAATGTATACCAAAAATGCTTGCACACATTAAAATAATAAAAAATTAGCTTGTTGTTATAGTTATTACCATTAGCTTATTATAGTTATTATCACCATTATACATAGTAATATTTCCAAAATTCATTGCTAATGATGGTATGATAATCTATGGGGCATAAATTGTTTAGAGAGAAATGGATACATTGAACATATACAACTTTTATACAATTTATTTTTGTTTGCTCAAAATTTGCAAAGACTGGTTATATACAATTCCAAAGAGAGAATTAGGTAAATATTTAAATAATTTAGGTAACCCTAGTCCTTCATTTCTTTGGATGAGAAAACTTACTTTCAATGAGATGATTCCTATTTTTACTTTGTTAGAAAATTGCTAAGGGATATGTTTAATATTGACTATGTAATCACAGTGTAGCTATTCTTTAAAAAGATTTATTTATTTATGCATACGAGAACTGGGGTGTAGGCCAGAGGTGCAGGGGTGGTGAGAGGATTCACCAGAAACATAGTGGTGAGCAGAAAAGGCAGACCCCAGACCCAGTGAAATACACTGCTGAGGGGAGTAGCAGGCAAGACAGGAGAGGTCTGCTGTGCCATATGGGTTAGCTGCAGGGTTGGGGGATCCAATTCATGCTGCAGTGGCTGGCCATAGCTTGATAGTGCTGAGATTTAACCCCTTGTGCCACCAGGGAGGCCCCACAGTGTAGCTATTTAAGGAGGATGAAAAGTGAATTTTACCCTGACACAAAATTCACCTGTTTTTGTTCCAGAATAAGTTCCTGACTTTTTGAGGTATACATATAAAACAAACAAACAAACACCCTTTTAGAAAATTTGGAACTGAATACACCTGAGTGAGGAGCACTGGAATAAAGAAAATATCAAAATTTTAAAGGAGAGTACTGTAACTTGAGAAAATCTGTTATTTAACCGTGAGGCTTAGTGAAGCCTCCACAGGAGTTCAAAGAGCTTAATTGGGCAGTAGGGTGTGGGGTGTAGAAATAAGTAGGATTGTTTTCTGAGCAATCCACACCATCTCTTGAAATTCAAGCCAGAAATCAGTAAAAGACTTGGCCTACTCCTTACCTTCCAAGTTAATGGGTATTGATCACAAAGGAAACTAAATTTATGTGTTAAAAAGTCTACTGTAGTTTAAGATCTGAAAGTATGAAAGTCTGAGTTGGGTCAGCTCCTTCAAAGGAAATGAATTAGGTGGAATATTTGATTTATAAGAACCATTCTTTAAAAAAAAAACCTGCAATTTTCCAGCTAACAAAAAATGACATTTGATTGTTCATATAAGCTGCAACTTTTAAAGAAAACTTTCTATTCTTTTGAATATATATTTTTAATAATTATTTTGTCTTATATGTCTATAAAACAGTAGATTGTATATTGAAAGAACTACAAAATTTGCCTAAAGAATTTCTATAGTGGGCCTCCCCGGTGGCGCAGCAGTTGAGCACTGGGTTGCGAAGCTGCCCGCGGCCTCTGCGGCGCCAGTTCGATCCCCGGCTGCTCCCCTACCACCGGAGGAGGGTCCCACATGGCGCGCAGACCTCTCCTGCCGCCCGCTGCTCCCCGCAGCAGTGTACTTCGGTCCTTCTGCCTCCTCTGCTCCCTGCTCTGGCTCTGGTGAATTCTCTCACCCTCCCGCGCTTCTGACTGTACCCAGTGCTTGTATAAATTAAAAAATAAATAAATAAAACCAACACTTTAAAAAAAAAAAAGAATTTCTATAGAAAGATCCATTTAATCTAACAGAGGAAAAGTAAGTACATTGTGAAGATACCTACCTAAAGTGAGGGCTGAGAATCATATATGGATTTTTTCCTCTCTCAATCCTAAATTAGTGTTAAAGTAGCAATGGTTAAGAAGAAAGGGATCTGTGAAATTTTAGAAGCTGAAAAAATAGCATCCATTTCTCAAAATCGCCTTGTTAATGATTTGCCTTCCTCTCTGATAATATCCCACCAAACTTCTGCAGGGCTTTGAAAGGCTGCTAGAAGTACATTGTCTAAAATGTGGTTCACTCTAAATTGTAGATGTTCAATTTAAATGTTGATAGCAGTCAGTTCTTACCTGAATATTCCAATGAGGGATGAAAACACATTTGAAAAAACAGCTGAACAAACCATAAAAAGGAAAAAAAGGTACTGTTTAGTTTTATTTTCATTTTCCTTGCTCACCTCTCATATTCTTACTGCTCTCCATATTGAACAGTTAAAAATATACCCTCAAAGGAATGGAAATAAAAATATATTTTCATCTTGAGGAATATGTACTCCAGATGAGGTTTAACTGGCTCACATGATTTTGGAGATCTTGCTTCCAGACTGCCTTTAGGTTCTTACATGCTACACAGTCACCTGAAATTTAAGGTGTGGTGCTGGAAGTGTTTTCAAGTGTCTGTGAGCCCTACATTTTCAAAGAAAGTCCAAAGGTCTCTGTTTTTGGCCAGATGACAGACCATTCATCTTCTAACCCCAAATAAAATCCTTTAGCCTTGCCAAAGACTGGTTTTAAGGGAGGAAAGATTTAAAAGAATACATTTTCAAAAATTCAGTAATTTCTATTTTTTCAAGTTTGTTTCCTCTTAGGACTTTGACAAGATCTGTTCTTATATTTAACCCCTTTCCCCTGTGTCCTTTCTAAAAAGAGATTTGTGCAGGAGGGTCAGAGGATTGGATATCCTGTTTTACAGATTTGCACAAGCACATTCATTTTAATGAAATTGCCTGAGAGTGCTGCAGTTTCATGAAAGGTCCATTTCTGAGAAAGTTTCGGTTCTGTCCAGGTAATCCTAGATTGCTCTCTGGTGGTTAGTGGGACACTGGTTTATTTTTAGGAGCAGGGGACATCCTTTTCCCTGTTCAGCTACTATCGGTCCCATGATCCTGAGCTAACGTGTGTGTTGTGGTGGCATCTTAAGATTCTGGCAAATGTAAACATCACCCCTTTCTAGTCATAATAATAACAGCTTTCCTATCATTCAAATTAGGGGGTATTATTGGGAACTTACTTTTAGATGCCCCACCCGGGCTCTGCAACAACAGGGTCCCCACACTGTGCCCTGGAATAGCAGTCACCCGTTGACTGAATCAACGGGTTGAGCCCTGAATCAACAAACCCTGGACCTTACACACCAGGACCTTAGACGCCTGCTGAAATGATTTATTTGGCACAGCCAAGCAGAGGTTCCTGTCTGCTTTCCCCTTCTTACACAACCTCCCTTCTATTTCTCTCATTTCTTCACTCTTTATTACCAACCACATGCCAGGGAATGTGCTTTTCTTGAATTGTTTCCCTATGTTACAAATGAGGACCCTGAGGCAGAAAAGTAAAGAACCTTTCCCAAGATCAGTGTCCATAAGTGCTGCAGCACGGATGTGTTTCTGACTATCAAATCATCCCCAACACCATCCAGGCACCCACTCTTAAACACTGTACCCACCCCATAACATGCAAAAAGAATAAAGGCTAAAGGTGAGTCCTCTCTGAACAATGATGGTACATTCAGTCCAGCCACACACCACCAGGAAGCAGGTGCTGAAAATAGTAAACAAAAAACTATTCACCAGATATCTGATTTGAGCTTGTAGCCACCTATTTTAATTTTCTATGTTCAGTGGCATTGTTTACTGCTTCTGCAAACACCAAGGGATGGAGAGCAACTTCTATGATGTTTAAATGAGTGAATATTTTTTAAGGAAGATCTGGCTTTTTCTGTTCATGGACACACAACCTAAGTCAAGTGTCCTGCTTATGTTGAGCCTCTGCATAATGACAGACTGGAGTGTGGTATCTACAGCATGAAAAAATATCAGTTGAGTTAAGCTATGTGCCAGAGATTTTATATATATATATATATATATATATATATATACCCTTATACTTATCTTAGATAATTCTACCATAAACTAGAAGGGAGGTGGAATTATTGCTCCTGAAGTTCTACCAGGATATAAAGTCAGCAAGAAAATCTTTATTCGTTTGGTGCTTCTCTTATTCCATATAGGTGGGACTAGGCATGGAAAAGAAGAATTAGAATAAACATAGGATGATAAATTGGCGGGAGTGGGAGATAAATCGTCTGTTCCTTTTCATCTTTCTGTACTTGTGATGGACATTGCAAGCCAACCACATCACTCCCTCTTTCTAGGGTCCATCACCAATTTTAAAGATTTGGATGTTGGGAATAGGTTTTTTCCTACATTGAAGACTATTTCTTTTGGATAGATTCTGGGCAAATTTACTACATCAATGGATATAACTATTTTAAAAATTTTGGACAAAATATTGTCAGTTTGCTTTCCAAAAAGCTTTTATCAGTTTGTATTTCCAAAAACTAACCTGTATTAGAATGACCACTTCAGGTAAAAACCATCAAAACCATCAACCATCGAGATTATTAACTTGAAAGTTAGAAAATTCTTTTTTTTTTTTTTATAGAGGCATGTTTTATTTATTTATTTGTTTGTTTGTTCGTTTGTTTCGTTTATACATGCAATGGGTACAGTCAGAAGCGCGGGAGGGTGAGAGAATTCACCAGAGCCAGAGCGGGGAGCAGAGCAGGCAGAAGGACCGAAGTACACTGCTGAGGGGAGCAGCGGGCGGCAGGAGAGGTCTGCACGCCATGTGGGACCCTCCTCTGGTGGCCGGGGAGCAGCCGGGGATCAAACCAGCGCTACAGAGGCTGCAGGCAGCTTCGCAACCCAGCACTCAACCGCTGCGCCACCGGGGAGGCCCGAAAGTTAGAAAATTCTAAGTTAAAATATTTTTATGTTTCTTAACAAGGGTCAATTTTTTTAAAAAGACCAACTACATTCCTTGAAGGGCACACGTCTATGGAAATGCTAAGATATCACAGTGTTTAACTTCATGGATTTTCTGAGAGCACAACTTTGTAACTGTCACTTAGCTCTGCTTCCCTCCACCCCCCAGAAGCTGTCCTTGTCCTTACTTTCAGATTAAAGACAATCTGTATGCTAAAACCTCAGAAGAGGGCAAATAGACTTTGCTTTGACCATCTTAGTTTTGATGGAAGCCATTAATGAGTTTTCAGATTACGAAGTTGAAGATTTTGAAAGGTTTATATGTGTTTAATACTGCTACTCTACTCGTTAGCTAAAACAATGGTATATAATTCTGACTGAAAATCTCCCTTTGTTTTGAAAGGGTTTGCTGTCATTTGGCTATCAAACCAGGTAACTTTGCATTTACTCAGTTTGTAGGCAAACTTACTAGTGTTATCTCTACAGTTGAGGTGCTTAAATTCCAATTTATATGACTAGAAATGCATGTTTAAGACACAGGTCCAAGGGGCCCAGTTAAGGCTCCCTGAATCAGCATGTGCATTTTCTTTTCTTTCTTTCTTTCTTTCTTTTTTTTTTTTTTTTTTTGTGGGCCCCTCGCCAGCAGCCGGGGACTAACCGGCGCTGCAGAGGCTGCAGGCAGCCTCGCAGCCCAGCGCTCAACTGCTGAGCCACCAGGGGAGGCCCTCTTTTTTTTTTAAGATTTATTTATTCATGCATACAAGAACCAGGGTACAGGCCAGATGTGCGGGAGGGTGGAGGATTCACCAGAGACAGAGCAGGGAACAGAATATGTAGACTGACTGAAATACATTGCTGAGGGGAGTAGTGGGCTAGACAGGAGAGGTCTGCTGCGCCATGTGGGACCCTCGCCTGCTGGCTGGGATTGAACGGGCATTGCAGAGGCTGCAGACAGCTTCACTGCACGGTACTCAACCGCCTGTGCCACCAGGGGAGGCCCAGCATGTGCATTTTCATTGGCAGTTTCATTTTCATCACTTGGGTGATGCTGATGCTGCAAAGGACAGGCTTTGAGAATGTTGCTCCAAAGGGAAATGTTTCTTCTTAAAGAAAGATCTTCTGGGGGCCTCCCTGGTGGTGCAGGGGTTAAAGTCTCAAGCTATCTTGATGGCATGAGTGGCATCTGTGGCATGCGTTTCATCCCCTCTAGGCCAGGGAGCTGACCCACATGGTGCAGCAGACCTCTCCTGTCTCACCCACTTGCCTGCCTCAGCAGTGTATTTCAGTAGATCCACCTGTTCTGCTCCCCACTCTGTCTTTGGTGAATCCTCTCACCCCCAACACCTCTGGCCTACACCCCAGTTATTGTATGCATAAATAAATTTAAAAAAATCTTAAAAAAAAATCTTCTGAAAATGTTGGTAGTCGAAATAGTTCCCTAAGAAAACTCTTCTACATCGCATGACCTCAATTTTTAAAATATACTATCAAATATATTTCATCCTTTGTTCCTTTTTAGCTTTTCCCACTGAAGATCTAGACACATGATATTTATCCTAGGGGCTGTGCAGTTTGTGTAACTAGAACAGAAAGTATCTCGCTCAGAACACACCTCTTAATTGCAACTTCCTTGGAATGGATCTGCTAGAATGTGTCTAACTCTTTAATGGGTCACTTTCAGCTTATTTATCTTGGCAAATCTTATGGGTACAGTTGTCTGTTTTATTATGGTAACCAGGTAAAACACTGTACTTAAGATTTTACTTGACTATATAAGTAGCAATAAATGGAAACAAACAACAGATTCCCTCTCAAGTAGTATTTTATTTAATCTCACTTCCCTTTGGTATTGCTGCTTTATAATTGAATCAGTCCATAAAAGGGTTGGTAATTCAAAATTTTAGTCAAAAGAAAAGATCAGAAAATTATCCTTCTGTTTCCTTTTTCTTGCCATTGAGTAACACTAAAGATCATATGTTTTTAGAGAGTTGTTTTAGGAAAAGCAGAATGATTACTAAATTGTGAAACATTAGGTAATAACAGAAAAAAAAATCATGGGGCTTGACTTTTGCTTTGAATTTTCTGAATTAGAGATTTTGCTTGTTCTACTGTTCTTGATGAATTAAAGCCTCATTGATTTCGACCCATTAATAGTGCTCGAATCAATCTACCTCTTTCCATCTCTAACATACTCTGGGCTCTTCCACTTTGTTCTCCCTCTGTCTACAATCACAGGCTGCTAACTGCTTCCTCTTTTACTCTTGCCCCTTCCAATCAGTTCTCCACATCCCTTTTAGAATGGTCTTTTTAATAAAATTTAAAAAATATCAAACACACACATGCAATTTCCACAAAGAGTGACTTGTAATTTATTTTTAAAAAGAGAGAGAAATTAAATTTCTGAATGATTTTGCACCTTTTCCTTCATTTCTTTTACTTCTTGGTAGTATGTAGTATGTGCTTGGTAGTACATTTGCATGAGTGTATAAAATATTATCAGAGCTCTCTTTCCAGACACCTACTAGATTACAAAAGAGTAGTCTTTTGATTGCTTGGAATATAGCAATTGACCGTGAAAAAGGTGATTAACATGGTATATTCTGCTTCCTACATATTTTCTGTGATCTGGCTGCGCACCTTGGCTTGAGAAGAAGATTGAACTTGACCTTACTTTATTGGGAATCAGGAGTAAAGTTTATTAGACTTGTCTTAATTAAAAGAGGCCATACAGTAGGAACAAGGATATCACTGCCCCTTTGTTACTCTTGGCAGTCCTCTCCTTTCTCTTTTGTAATAAATTACCCACCCTTTGACCTCTGATTATCCACCAGAGAAACAGGTTATTGCTTTTGGAGTAGAAGGGGAAGTACATTATCGTTTAATTTTCAACTGCAAGGCTTGGCATATTGTGTCAGGAACAAATAAATATGAACAGTTACTTATCTAATATATAAGCAATTCTGGGCTCCCTTTGTTAGGACTTTATGGGAGTCTGTCTGCAAAGATGGACCTTCGACTATGGCTTGCAGATACCCAGGGTTTGAAGCCCTGACTTGGCGTCTGGCACTGGAAATGAAGGAGGTATTTTTTTTTTTCCCCAGGGAGTGAGACATTTGCCAGAGCAGTACTCACAGAAAAAGGAGGCAGCTAATAGATAACCCAACTGTGTTTTAAAAAAAGATTCCTCCATGTAGAGTAGGAGTTTTAAACACTAAATTTTCAACAGTGGTTTGAAAATTTTTTAGGAGAAGAATTTGGTTTATGATCAATGAGGAGGGGTAGTGTCCATTTTTAACTTTGTATGTACCCACGTTGTTTGATTTTTCACAAATAATTGACGAAAATTATATATAAAAAATGATCATGAATAAAATCTTGTGCCTCTCAGATGATTTTAATTTTGGAAGAAGTTTGACCCTACCTGTGATCCCTGCAAAAAACAGAAAGAACTTGGTAACATTTCTGCATGTTTCAGAAGTTATCTTCTCACGAGAGTTCCAGCTTGTATTTTTTAAATTAGGCATAATGAGCAGAAAATATTTGATAGGGAGGGGAGAACAGAAAATGAGATAACAGGGGAAAATCAGCCTTCTTTTTTTTTTTTAAAGATTTATTTATTTATGCATCCATTAACTGGGGTATAGGCCAGAGGTGCAGGTAGTGAGAGGATTCACCAGAGACAGAGTGGGGAACAGAACAGGCAGACTGACTGAAACACTGCTGAGGGGAGCAGCGGGTGAGACAGGAAAGGTCTGCTGCACCATGTGGGGCACCTCCCTGGCCAGGATCAAAGTCCTGCTACAGTGGCTGTGGATAGCTTCATAGTGCTGCGTCTTAACCCCTTGAGCCACCAGGGAGGCCCTTTTATAAGTTTCAATTATAATGAGTTGGAAATGAAATGACTGTAAACATTCAGACTCAAAATAACTACTTAGAGTTTATTGAAGAAAAACAGATAATCCCTAATTCATGGTACAGAATAAAGAAAATTAAAACTGAAGAACTGTAAAACTGGAAACGAATAATTTGAATTGCTAATGCTGGCATCATAATCCTGGCCTTGCCACTTATTAACAGAGTGACTCAGGCAAGTTACCTGCTCAATCTGCGCCTAATTTTCTCATCCACAAAATGGGACAATGTTAATACCTGCCTTTTGGGTTTTCCTCAAGATTAAATGAGTTGTTCAGTTTTTTTTTTTTTTTTTTTTTCAAATTTTTGCATAGAGGAACTGTACCATATATGGGTTAGCGCCCTGTCCAGGGATTGAACTCAGGCTGTAGCGGTGATAGTGCTGACACTTAACCTCTAGGCCACCAAGGAGGCCCAAGATTAAATAAGTTGGTCAGTTTAAATCTCTGACCAGAGTGCTTGACGCATTATAAATTCTGTAAGTGTCTGAATTTTTAAAGATGTCTTCAGCAACTCACAGAACTAGGTTTTGACACAGCCTGACTTCACCCTAGCTAATATATCTATCTTCTCCACTGGTGATATTACTTAAACAAACAAAAAAAATGAAAATTTTCACTGACACATCTATTCTATATGAAAAGTAAATTCAAACCTGGGAAACGAAGACAAACTTCTCAGGCCAAATTGGAATTTACCAGCTGAGCAATAGTAACATCCTTCTGAAACTGTGGCTTCTTTGGACCTTTCTAAGTGTGTAAAATATCCTGCTTATTTTTATTCTGATTCTTCCCAAACAACTCCCACCGCCCCCTTGTAGCTCTTGTATTATGGTGGATACTCTTGTATGTTTTCGTTGACAGTGACTGGCAAAGGAAATGGGAATAACTCTTCTCCTTTGCTGCTTGCAGAGACTTATCTTGGGTGGTTTTATCTCCCTATAAGCCCCAGAGGGCAGACATAAAGATCAGCTGATAAGAGGTACAGATGACTGAAATCTGAGTTAGTTGCCTAACATGAAACTGAAGTTCTTCACAAATTCAGCTAATCAAATACCTAGCAAATAACAGGCCAGGTGTAAGGCATAGTGCTTCCTCCGAAGTAATGTATACTATTAACAAAGGAAGTTAGTGCTGCTATGTCTGAAACATTCAGAGAATTCTTTAATGCCTAAACTCTATAGGAACTAACTGTGATTGCACTGGAAGAGCATGGAAGGGAGAGATTTGGGCTTGGGGTCATCAGTAGAATCTGAGGAGAGGTGTAGATCTGCAGAGCATCTTTATGGAAGAAAATAATGGGTATGATTCTTTGATGTTTTAACTCATTCAATGCATTTATTTAGTGGCTGCAATTCATTGAACTTCTCCAAGTGCTGAGGACACAGCAATGAACAAACCAGGAAGGAATCTTTGTCCATGCAGAGCTTGCATTCTAATGAAGGGACATAAGAAAAAATAAGCAAATGATATATTATATCGAATGATGATAGATACTATGGAATTAAAAGAATATTAGGTGAATAAGCTAAGCATCATGAATATTCTAGGAAGTGATATAATTAGTATCATGCTAACCATCTCCTTTTATAAACGAAGAAGCTGAGACTCAGAAGAGTTAAGTAAAATAGCTAAGTCCATCCTGTTTATTAGCAAGAAAGAAATGAAATTCAGGTTTATAATGCATAAGTCTGATGGTCTTCTAAATAGCCACATCTCACAGTTACTGGGATGGGATTGGGCGGTATTGGTATAGAATGGCAGGAGGTAGACATTTTGTGTTGGAAGGAGTAGGAGTTATGACTAGATGGCGAGAATAATGTCAGATCTGGAAAGCCAGACAGAGAAGTTTGGTAAAGTGTGGTAAAACATGAATAAAATGATCCTTAGAAGAGTTTGAAAACATTTACTTGATGGCTAATTCATCAGAACAAGAAATGCTTCTTTTATGTGATTTCCCTGTTTTCCTTTCCCTACTCTCCCCTCAAAGTTCTCTGAGAAATAATTCCTTTGTCTAATGCTATTTACCATCAGGTAGAGCAGCAATGTTTTCTGAGTATCTCGAAGACTCTCTACTATAGATTGTCTTGAACCTAAAATAAAGTATTTGGGTAAGCACAGATATTTTATTGTAGCTCCACATTCAGGGATTAAATTGCTGGTGAAACAAATGTTGATTAAGAATTAAACCTAGACTTTGGATGGGATAAAATGAAGGCGTTGAATCAGATGCAAATTAGGAGATGTTGTTACTCATACTTTCATCATAAATTGGGAGTTAAGTACTTTAGTTCCTTCAGGAGCCAAAACATAAATTATAAACTGCATCGTACATTTTATTAAGTGCAGCATGCATTGTTGCTGATTCATTTTCATTTCAAGTTTCCAACAGTGAGTGAGAGACAGAGAAAGAGACAAAGAGAGAGAGAAACCACAAACAAAATGTACAAATGAGAATTTATTTGCAGATACAAAGATGCCACAACAATATATATAGTGATTACAGATACAGTTTTGGCTTTCCCTTTTCTTTGAGAAAGAATAGAAGCTTCAAGTAGGAAGAAACATATGCATTAAATTCCACAAGTTCAACAACCAGAAAATTATCAAATTCAGCAATCAGAATTGAGTAAATGTATCTTAAGTTTGTTGTATGTAACATGCTGGCCTACATCTAAATTAATTCTTATTTTGCATGTGATGGATATTTTGGAAAGTCCCCAGAAGCTTCTGTGTAAGGTCATAGCTAGGGGATTGTAAACCTTTATCGTGTTTGAGTAATAGAATACATACAAGGACTTAGCTATGCATTTTGGGCCCCAAACAACTTTTTATGAAATGTCTAAGATTATGACTCTAATTCTAAACAGGTATTCAATGGAATAAAATGCTATTTAAACTTTTAAGTTTTATGATTAGAGGGAGGGTAGAATAATATTATTATTATTAATTTACTAATTAATAAATTAATACTATTATTACTATTACTACTAACATTAATCTACCTTTCCTCTTGTAGGTCATTGTTTATTGAAACTTTCTACCCCAAAGACCAAAATCACTTGTGTAATTAATGCAAACTATTATCATATAAAGGGTCCCTCTTATACATTTACTTTATTTCAAGCTTCTGACCACCTTGGGGTTAATGATGCATGAAACACACCTCTAAGAAGGGAGAAAAATATCTGTCCCTGCATTTAAGTATGCTATTGAAGGTCAGCAGAGGGGTCAACCCCTGGTCTTTATCCAGGAAACACAGAACATATGCAACAAAGTTTAGGCACCTGGTCACAAGGACCATAGACAAAGAGGTTCAGGCACAAGTTGTGAAGTCATGGGAGCAAATGGCTTGGGCTCAATGATGAGACAAGTTGCTTTGATTCCATGCCTTGAGCTGAAGATGGAGGGAAAGAAATAGGAAGGAAGTGCAATGAGTATTATGGGTAAATGAAGTGTTTCATGGAAACCTGTGTGCATCTGCTTATATCATATCCACCTTTTGTTGTAGCAACAGAATTAGCTTGTCTTTGATGTTCATTCCTTAGGCTCCTTTCACTTTGGTCCAGGATGATTGGGGAAGAGAGATGATAATGTGCCTTATTTCATGAAAACATGTTCATCTTCTCTAATACTTGGAGGTGGCTGCTGCCTCAACACAGTCTATCCTTCTCCCAAATGCCCAGCAAACTTTACCAATGAGGAAACGGAAATACAGAGAGGTTAAATGACTTGTCACTTTTAGGTAAGAAAGTAGGGAGTGTAAGAAAAAATAAAATGTAAAGAAAGAGCAGCAACTATGCTAACCTGTTACTAGAATTACCTTCAGGCTGTATATCTTCCTTAGAGACGGGGTGACATTAACACGTCAACTTGGTATAACTTTATAAACTTCTTGTATAAGAGAAAGAGATATAGAATAAATACTTCTCTCCTGGCCCCAAGGAGTTTACATCATTGCGAGATTGCCATTACTAACAGTCAGAGCAATATTAACGTGTTCTTGTTTATTTCCGTCTCTATCTCCTGATTTTAATCTCACAGATGATCAGCACTTCCTTATTTGAAAGGAAATGTTGTAATATCTTGGTTAACTTCATTTAGTGAGATGTACTTTACAGAAATTCACTTCTCTTTAGAAAGTGCCTTTTCTTTTTCAGTTGATTGTGCACTTTCCCAGTATATTCTTCTTGTGGACCATAATAATACTCAGTCTAATAGAAACATTTTAAAGATAAAATAAGAAATTGTTCTTTACAAAACTGTCCACTTAACATCCCTAAGTTTATTACGTTGTGTGGTGCTTTCAAGTTTACAACTTGCTTTCACATAAATACTCACTGAATTCTTCTTAGGCCAGGGGTCTTGTCTATGTCTTGCGCCTCCAACAATGTCAAGCACATAGACAGCAAGTACATGACATGAGTATGTTTTTGTTGTCTTTTAATTGAAAAGATACTGTTCAGGCAATCATTAATTCAAATGAGAGCTTATGTAGATTTAACAAACAAAACTTATTTATATAGAATTTTTGTGGCTAAAAAGGAGGGTGTATGGGCCTCCCTGGTGGTACAAGTATTGGGACGCGACCTGTGAAGCTGTCCATGGCCACTGCTGATTCCCATGGCACAGCAGACCTCTCCTGTCTTGCCTGCTGCTCCCCTCAGCAGTGTATTTTGGTCGGTCTGACTGCCCTGCTCCCTTCTCTGTCTCTGGTGAATCCTCTCACCCCCACATCTCTGGCCTGTACCCCAGCTCTTGAGTGCATAAATAGATAAATCTTTAAAAAAAAAAAAAGAGGGTGTAGTCTGAAGGTCCATATACCCACCTCTCATAGATCTCATCTTTGGGAGCAAATATAAAAATTATTCATCAAAGACATGGAATTAAGAAGCGATAAAGATTGAAGGATTGAAAATCAAGGTTGAAAATTTGTTTATGGACTCTAACTTTGAAAAGATAATAAAGAGCCTCTCCAGGACTTCTCCCCAGAAATTCTAAGTCTGGGTTCAGTGCAGATGAGAACTCTGATTTTCTTATTTGTGAGTCAGCAATTGAGGACCCTGAGAAACAGACATATAATAGATTGTAATATTATGCTCATATAGGAAGATGACAAATTGTAAGGTTTTTGCCAATATTGCCTCCACTGAAAGAAGGTAAAATTATACCAACTTCATAATAACTTTTAACTAATTTGACCAATATTTTGGGCCGATGCAAAAAGTGGCCAATTGGCTTCAGTATATAAAAATCAACCAATCACCATTATTTTTTTTAATTTATTTTAAAGATTTTTATTTATTTATTTACACAAGAACTGGGGTACAGGCCAGATTCGCTGGAGGGTAAAAGGATTCATCAGAGACAGAGTGGGGAACAGAACAGACAGATTGACTGAAATACACTGCTGAGGGGAGCAGCGGGCAGGACAGGAGAGGTCTGCTGCACCATGTGGGACCCTCGCCGGCCGGCTGGGGTCGACCCCACTCTGCAGAGGCTGAGGACAGCTTCACAGTACTTCGCTCAACTGCCTGCGCCACCAGGGGAGGCCCCTAACCACTATTATTGACTGCTTTGCCTATTGCTAATGTTTTTCATACATTTTTGACTATGTATTGCTGTAAGGTACATTTGATATCACAGCCAGTACACACACATAAAATTAAATTGAAAGAAAGAAAAGTATTGGAAAAAAAATTTCATACAGTCCCAGCCCCTTAGAAAAAAAAAATTAAAAAACGACCCCCACCCCCAACACCCTAGTAGTCTGATTAAAAAATGGCAGAGGATAGGAATAGACATTTTCCCAAAGAAGACATACAAATGGCCAGCAGGTACATGAAAAAGTTGCTCGATTTCACTAATCATCAGGGAAATGCAAATGAAAGCCACAATGAGCTATCACATCTTCCAGTTAGAGTAATTATTATCAAAAACATTAGCGATCGCAAGAGTTGGTTAGAATGTAGAGAGGGTACTCCTGTGCACTGTTGGAAGGGATGTAGATTTGCGCAGTCACTATGGAAAACAGTCTGGATGTTCTTTAAAAAGTTAAAAATTGAAACTTTATGTGGTACAGCAATTCCACTTCTGGTTTTTATTTAAAGGAAATGAAAACATTAACATGAAAAGATATATGCACCCTTATATTCATTGCAGCATTATTTACAGTAGTCAAGATAGAGTGTCCATTGATAAATAATGGATAAAGAAATTGTGGTGTCCATAATGGGATATTCAGCCATAAAAATGAAGGAAACCTTGACATTTGCTCCAACATGGATAAGACCTTGAGGGCATTATGCTGAGTAAATAAGCCAGACAGAAAGACAAATACCATATGATCTCACTTATATATAGAATCTAACAACAACAACAAAAAAAACCCACAAAAAATGAACTGAGTGCACAGATACAGAGACCAGATTGTGGCTTGGGGCAAGCTCTTCAGTCTTCTGAGCTACCAGAGGTGGTGGGGGTGAGGGGAAGGAGGAAGAAGTGTGGGCAAAATGACTGAAGGAGGTCAAAAGGTGTAAATTTCAGGTTGCAAAATAAATAAGTCCTAGGGAGGAAATGCACACCATAGTGACTATGGTGGAAAATACTGTACTGCGTATTTGAAAGTTGCTAAGAGAGTAAGTAGATCTTAAAAAATTTCATTACAAGAAAAAATTTTTTGCAACTATATATGGTGACAGATATTAACTAGTTTTATTATGGTGATCATTTGTTAATCTATACAAATATCAAATCATTAAGTTGTATACCTGAAACAATTATATATGTAAATTACACTTCAATTAAAAATTTATATTATAAATGCTTCTAATCTTTATGATATATTGCCAATTTATATTTTTTATTTGATTTCTATTTTGTTTTAAAAGTGCTGGCCAATCTAAATGATTTCATGCCTCTTAAGTGGGTTCTTCAACAACACTTGAAAAGCAATGCTGTAAACAGCATGAGAGGAATCAAAGAGAAAGTTGCTGAGGCATTGGGATTGCAGTTTATGAGGAGAAACAATGACTTACAAAGCAATGGAACATATTTTAAGACAAACAAGCAATATAAAAGCAAACCTTTAGGCTAGAACAATATTGGGGTTACCTGAAGGAAGGGGGGTAGAGGTTGGTAACTTGGGCAAAAGGAGTCAACTATATGGTGAAGGATGGAAACTAGATAATGATGAACATAATCTATATACATAATGTATTATAAATATTCATTTATAACGCTGTATGCCTGAAATCTATACAATGTTATCACCAAAGTTATTTTTTTTTAAATATTTATTTATACAAGCACCGGAGTACAAGCCAGTGGAGTGGGAGGGTGAGAGGATTCACCAGAGACAGAGTGGGGAGCAGAACAGGTAGATCTACTGAAATACACTGCTGAGGGGAGCAGCAGGTGAGACAGGAGAGGTCTGCCATGCATGTGGGTACCTCTCTGGCTTGCTGGGGATCAAACAGGTGCTGCAGAGGCTGTGGACAGTCTCATAGTGCTGCACTCAACCTGCTGCGCCACTGGGGAGATCCAACCAAAGTTATTTTAATAAAAAATTCATACTCTTATGTTATAAATCTCTTTCTTGAGTGAATTCTACATTCTCGGGTTTTTTTTTTGTGTGTGTGTGTTTGTAGATTATGACATCTTATCCTTACAACTACTTCCAAACAAGTCTTTATCATTTCCTTTTCAGAGATAAGGAAGTTGAAGCTCAGAAGACTGAAGAGCTTGCCCCAAGCCACAAAGCTAGTTAGTGAAAACTTTGGGTAACTTTCACCATCTCATAGAGAATTTCCTTCTGTTCGATTTAGGAAGTAAGGGGTCAAAACTTTCAACAGGGATAAAAGAAAGGAATCTGATCACAGTATCCATGCATGTAAATTGAATTTTTCAGCCTCATTTTCTTAAAAATTTTAAAGGATTTCATTTCTTTCTCTTCTGTTCTTATAGTGCAAAACCCTGGATAAGTTCCTCTTTTCCCTTTTTTGTAAGAAAAAAGTTACTTGAAAAAAGTCAAGCAAGTTACTGCCTGTAACCGGAGTTTCTCTATTGTAAAATGAAAACAACGACGATGCTGATCTCATAAAGCCTTGTCGAAATCAGAAGGCAATGTGTGGAAAGCTTTGAAAAAGTCAGAATTCCAGATTTTTATTATTATCATTACTGTGTTCAGAGAACTTTTTCACAAAAAGGGAAGTGAGGATAGCAAGTTGTATGTGGCAATAGTTTCCTTTACTTTTTGTACTTAACTAGATAACCCAAGAATTCGAGGTATGATATTGTTGACCTTAAAAAATTCTTCAAACCCCTTTACTTTCTGTTTTGTAAGGAAATGAATCAAGAGAAAATTCAGTGGCCATGAAGATTATTATTATTTTTTAATCTGGTCTGATTAAAAAATAAAGGAAAACCTTTTGATGTTATTTAGTGTTGAAATAAAAACTCAAACTAGACTTTTGAAAAGCAAAAAGTGTTAACATCCATGTGTATTTAAATTAATTTTTAAAAAAGATTTATTTATTTATGCATATAAGAACTAGGGTAGAGGCCAGAGGTGTGGGGGGTGAGAGGATTCACTAGAGACAGAGTGGGGAACAGAACAGGCATGTTGACCGAAACACATTGCTGAGGGGAGCAATGGGTGAGTCAGGAGATGTCTGTTGCACCATGTGGGTAGCTCCCTGGCCGGGGATTGAACTCGTGCTGCAGCGGTTGCAGATAGCTTCATAGATTGCATCTTAACCCCCTGCACCACTGCACCACCAGGGAGGCCCTAAATTAAATTAATTTTTTTTTGTGAATAGAAGAGGCATAATTGCTAAATTCCCTTCACCCCCACATGTTTTTTTCTGTTGTTGTTGTTGTTGCCGTGGGTGTTAGAATAAGGGAGAAATTCTGTAACAGTTAAATATTACCTCATAAAGTAAGTTTAAAGCTATTGACATGTTTTATAGCTATGTAAAAAGTATGCTTAAAGCATGACATTCAAGCAATACATCTGCTATAATAAATCCCTGTGTAGAAGTCATGTAGAAGTAGTCTGTATATATAGGACTAGAGCTCCCCATTGGTGTATTTGCAATTAAAAGACACGCATTATAATAATAGCAACTCCTCCAATTAAAACCTTTCATTCAAAAAGAAAATAAATGACATGTTTGGAGAGATGGAGAATGAGTAATGTCTGTAACATTTCTTGTTCTTTTTGCTTTGTATGTCTGTATAGACAAATTATGGAGGGACTTGTAACTTTGTCTCTCAAATAAGACAAAATGAAATTTTAAGTATGTTTCCCCATGGCATCATAAAGTTCTGTCCCAATTAAAAGGTCAAAATACCCATAAAAAAATAAATAAAACCTTTCATTCAACAAGACTATTGCAAAGCATTGTATTGCAGTGAAAGAAAGATGGCTAATGACCTAGTCTCTCTGCAGAGTCATAATTTGAGGAGGGAAAAAGGAAACAAAAGAACACCGTATGTGCGCGACTGATTGGAAAAGGAAGTCTGAGCTGTATGCGGGACATATTATGGGCTGTCAATGTCAGTAATCCTGCTACGGCCTTTGTGAGTCACTAAGGCTCTATGGCCTGTGGTACTTTCACATGGACTCACCTTCTCACTTGATTCCCTTCCCAAAATACTTCCTTTCAATGAACCATGATTAGGTAGAAGACTTTGGCTCACTTGGTGGTGATTTCTCCATCCCTGGCTTGGTGGTTTTACTGTGGCAATGTGTTTTATGCTTTGAGTTCTGCCTTTGGTTATGTAATCTTTGAACTGTTTTATCATCATTCACTTCCTTTTTTCTGACACTTTGAAATAAAGAAGAAAATGAAAACACACCAATTGTATAGTGATGAGAGATGTAAGGAGTGAAAATGGAAAGAAATAGAATTCATAGCTGTTACGTAAGATGACAGTCCATGTCCCCACAGGGGACACTTCTGTGTCTCACCCAGGCAGCCCTGCCTACTGCCTTTATAGGTTCGCTTTTGGAGAAGCCCCAATCTTATACATAATATGTTAAAAAGGCCCTTCTATACCCCAAACAACTTTTCCAAGTAATTCAGGAGATACAGATGCTATGTTTCCTTGGAAGAAGCAGTAAGCTAACCCTAAAAGATAGCTCAGGGCAATTTCTAGCTAATGCTATTTTCTTGCTTCTGGAACATTTCAGAGAGCTTTGTTGAGTCTCCCTAGGGCACAGTCTAAGCTGATTCAAGACTCCCAATTAGAACATTGAAGCTTTGATTCCAATTAAAAATTAATGATGATGTTTATGATATAATCATACATGAATCTGAGGGAGAAGGATAGACCAGAAAGGATGTTAAAAGTTTGATATTTAAAAATATGAGTAAACTTCATTAATGAATCAATGAATATTACAGTGAGAGTAATTGCTGAGCTTGAGTTTAAAATTCTAACAGTGAAGTCAAGGATTTTTAAGTGATAAGAACATTAATATAAAAGGAGACAGATTGGAAAATAAGTAAAGGTTATATGATTTTTTTGTGGCTGAAGTTATAAAGCTAAAGTGTTTTTAAGGACAGCAGAACTCAGCTGTGTTTCTAGTTGGCAATATATTGCAAATTGTTGTTCAAAAGTTAGTTGGCTTTGGTTATACCTAAACACAGAGCTCCTCAAGAGATCCAGTTTCTGGTTTCCCAAAGAATCACAAAGCAATTAATGTGCTTAATCTGTTTATGTCAATATTGCTGAATGTTAATAGGATGGGTTCTCATTTTCCTACTTTGGGAGGCTAAGTTTTTCTTTTTCAGTTGAGGGCTCCTATTTATCCTTGAATAGAGGACAATATTAACAAAAATATCCTCAATTTGAATTTTTAGACAAATTTATCATTTTAAGTGGCTGCTTCTCTTGCAATCCCTAATGTAAAGGCATCTAGAGCAACCTTTTAAAGTAGACCCCAATCTTTGACACATGAGTGTGAGAAACCCTCTTCAATTAATTAACTTCTTATTTGTCTTGACATATAATCCTGCTATTTTAGATAACACATTGTATCATGAGAGACAAGCCCTGAAGAGATGAAACAAAAAAGTTTCTTTAAATGTGAACAGTAAACAATGGGATGGTAAACAATTTCCCCTAAATTAAAAGCAAGTATATATTTTTTATTTTAAAACAAGTGAATTGGGACATGTTTTCTTTTTCTATTACATTTCTAATAAAATCCTATATGAGATGAGACAAAACAACAGGAATTCTTTTCCAGAAACACCAGATGTTGACCCATCTGTCTGATTACCGTTAAGAACTCTAATCTTGTAGATAGGTAAATATCTTAATTAAATCACATGTGATTTCTATATCACTAGAATAGATCCAAAGTTGGAGTTCCATTCAGGAATTTGAACCTGTGTTGGTTTGTATAGTGTTTGTTCATATACATTAAAGCATACATTAAGAAGAATCACAACTTCAGTTTTGCAAATCCAAAGTCTGACTTTGCTGCTCACCAACACTGAGTGATGCTGGACCTCAATTCCTTAAATTGGGGTAATAATGTCTACTTAAAGGCTGGTTGTGAATATGAAATGACACATAGCATGTACAGAGCTTGACATGTAAGGAACCCAGATATCCATTCAGTGGATGTTAGTCAAGGAATGTTAGTCATTATCTCTTCTCTCCTCTGTTATAATGTTAAAGTCATCTCCCTTAAAAATGACTGTTATCAGGCCTCCCCTGGTGGCACAGCGTTTGAGCGCTGGGTTGAAGCTGCCCACAGCCTCTGCAGCGCCGGTTTGATCCTTGGCCGCTGGCGAGGGTCCCACATGGCACACAGACCTCTCCTGCTGCCTGCTGCTCCCCTCAGCAGTGTATTTTGTCAGTTTGCCTGTTCTGTTCCCCGCTCTGGCTCTGGTGAATTCTCTTACCCTCCCGCACTTCTGACTGTATCCAGTGCTTGTATAAATATATAAATAAATTAATTAATTAAAAAAAGGACTGTTATCTATTGGTTGAAATGCCTACAGTGATTTTGCCTACTGTATTCATTCATTTATTGAACTATTCAGTTCAATATTAATTTAATATTAATATTAATTTAATATTATATTTATACAAACATGTATAAAAGAATGATACCTGCTTCCAAAGAGTTCACATCTAATGAATCAAATTAATTATGGAATTTAAAGTTTTTTTTTAGGGTTCAAAAGAACACACCTCCAGAAAATAAAGGCCATATATGCAAAGCCCATAGCTGGCATCAATTATACTCAATGGTGAGAAACTAAAAGCTTTTCCTCCAAGATCAGGTATATGAAAATAATGTCCACTTTCACCATTACTGTTCAACATAGTGTTGGAAGTCCTAGCTAGAGCAATTAGACAAAAGGAACTGTAGAAGGAATCCAAATTGGAAAGGAAGAAGTAATACTATCACTATTTGCAAATGACATCATTGTATATACATATATAAATATATATGTAACCCTAAAGACTACTGAAAAACTATCAGAAACAATAAATCAATACAGTAAAGTGGCAGGCTACAAATCAATATACAAGTCTGTCACATTCATTTATGCAAATAATAAACTAGAAGAGAAATAAATCAAGTAAACTATCCCATTTACATTAGCTTCAAAAAGCATGAAATATCTAGGAATAAGCTTAACAAAGGAGGTAAAATACATATTTGTAGTAAATGGTAAGCCATTGCTAAAAGAAATAGAAGACACAAGAAAATGGAAAGATAGTCCATGCTTATGGATTGGAAGAATAAAATATAGTTAAAATATCCAAAACAATTTATAGATTCAATATAATCCATATCAAAATTTCAATGGACTTCATCAAAGAAAAACAGCAAACATTACTGAAATTTATGTGGAACTACAGAAGACCCAGAATAGCCAAAATGATTTTGACAAAAAAGAAGGGGATTGGAAGTATCAAACTTCAAAGTATATTATAAGGTCATAGTAATCAAAACAATAGGTATTGGTTTTTGTTTTGTTTTGTTTTTAACAGAGGCATGTTTTATTTATTTATTTGTTTGTTTGTTTGTTTTTGTTTATACATGCACTGGGTACAGTCAGAAGCGCGGGAGGGTGAGAGAATTCACCAGAGCCAGAGCGGGGAGCAGAGCAGGCAGAAGGACCGAAGTACACTGCTGAGGGGAGCAGCGGGCGGCAGGAGAGGTCTGCGTGCCATGTGGGACCCTCCTCCGGTGGTAGGGGAGCAGCCGGGGATCGAACTGGCGCCGCAGAGGCCGCGGGCAGCTTCGCAACCCAGCGCTCAACCGCTGCGCCACCGGGGAGGCCCAAAACAATAGGTATTGGAATAAAACATATAAATCAGTGGAATAGAATTGATTTCCCAGAAATAAATTTATACTTCTGTGGACAGTTACTTTACAATAAAGGAGCCAGAACTATACAATGGAGAAAGGAAGTCTCTTCAATAAATCGTGCTGGGAAAATGGAATAGCCACATGCAGAAAAATGAAACTAGATCACTCTCTCATACCATACACAAAAATAAACTCAACATGGATTAAAGACTTGGATAGAATACCAGAATTTATTAATATATTGAAGAAAATATAAGCAAAACACTCAGGGATGTCTTTGGGAACTCAATTCCAATGGCAAGGAAAACATAAGCAAAAATAAACAAATGGGATACATTAAAATAAAAAGCTTCTGTACAGTGAATTAACCTATCAGTAAAACAAAAACACTCTACTGAATGGAAGAAAATATTTGCACATCAAATATCCAAGAAAGGGCTAATAGCCAAGATCTACAAAGAATTCACATGACTCAATAAAAAAAGAACAAAGAACCTTATCAAAAAATGGTCAAAGGAGCTAAATAGCCACTTCCCCAAAGAAGGATACAATTGGCTTACAGGCAGAAACTGAGGTCTAGAAATGCAAAATTGAGGTGAGGGGGTCCTATAGTATATGATGAAGGTATATGGGTGCTCTTGGGTGTGTGGGATGTGGTGATGCACATCTGAGGAGGTGTGAGCCTATTCTCCTGAATACTACACAGTGTTACCTAACTAACCAGTGTTAGTTTGGTGTTAATAACTAGTGTTATTAACTAGCCTAATACTAATCAGTGTTACCTCAAATGAATGAATGAATGAATCAATTGATTTGATATTTTCAATACCCCTAAAAAAAAGCTTCTTTTTTTTAATGAAACCACAAAAATATATTTCTCTACTCAGAAGTAATTAGCACTGGCTGAGCAGCAGAATCTCTTGGGAAATTTTCTTAAAAATAGTGATGTCTGATGGAGGTGTTGTGGTAACATACATCTGACGAGGTATGAAACTATATCCCTAAATCACATACAGTGTTGTAAACTAAAGTCACCTCAATAAAGAAAAAAAAAATAGTAATGTCTGGGCTCTACTCAGATCATTTAAGTCAGATTCTCTGGGTGTGAGTGTCTTCAAATGTCTCTCAGGTGAAAAATCAGAGTTGGGCACCATCAGGCTAGAGTCAACCTGAACTCAGTCTCTCAGCTGTATTGCATGTAATTTTTTAGTCCTCTTCAAGGGAGTGCGATATTCTTTTCTCTGTCAATGTCACTCATTACTTTCAGAATGCAGCTTCAAATACATCTTTCTAATGAATATTTTATGATTTACATCCTAGACTGTGCTCCCTGTTTGGTATGGAACCCTCTTTACTCTTACATATTATTTATTGACAAGTAAAATTTATAAAAGTTTTCTGGAGCTATTTCTTTTGTGCATTTTTCTTCCCAAATCAGAGCATAAGTTTCTTGTGGAACAGATAAGTGTTCTCTTTAGTTTTTATTTTTATTTTTTTATTTTTTTTTAAGATTTATTTTTTATTTATATAAGTGCTGGGGTACAGGCCAGATGCGTGGGAGGGTGAGAGGATTCACCAGAGACAGAGCAGGGAACAGAACAGGCAGACTGATGAAACACACTGCTGAGGGGAGGAGCGGGCGAGACAGGAGAGGTCCGCCGCGCCATGTGGGTTTCTTGCCAGCTGGCTGGGATCGAACCTGCGCTGTAGAGGAGGTGGACAGCTTCGCAGTGCTGCGCTCAACCACCTGTGCCACCAGGGAGGCCCTTCTGTTTGGTTTTTAATACACCGTTTCTGGCTGCAGTGGGCACTCAACAAATGTTTGTGGCCAATTCACTCCCTCATGTAAGCTGACTTCTTTCTCCAGTGTATTTTGGTATTAGCAGCTGTGGGATCTCAGCATGAATTATTATATTTTTAATCTGGCTTTTTAACTCCAAATTTTTATCTTTTTCATCAGTCAGTTCCTTGGAATTTAATCTTTCTTCCTTCCCATAAGTCCAAATAAAGTATTTAAAAATTTCTTATCTGTAGGCACTTTTTGGGAAGGTACCAATTCATTAAATCCAGATATAATACAAGCCATAGCACTGAATCATACTCTTCAAGCTTATTGAAGGCAGGGATCATGTCATATTTATCTCTGTGTCCCAGACACATGGACAAGTACATGGCATGTCCTCAAAAAAAAAAAATCATTGAATTAAATGAATTAGTTAATTAAGATTCATTAGCAGAGATATTCTGAATTCATATGTCATTCAGGTTATTCTAAAAATCATGTTTCTAATAGCAAGTTTTTGCTGCATTTATCTTCCTATTAGTCACAAATTCTGGAGCTCTATCTCTCCTGTTTTAAATCGCTGTTTCCCTTAGCTTTGCAGTTCATTGGCATCCTTAAGGATTTTGTGTTGGTCATGGATCTGTCTGCCTGTTGGGGATCTTTGAATACCTGATCCTGAGCTATTGCATTCTGAGCTATTGCATCTAAGGTACTTAATTCTATTTCCTTAATCTCATTAGAGAAAACATGGAAAATATCAAAAAAGTACAGTTATATAAATGTCAATTTATTTTTTCAGAGGATGGGGTTTTTTTAAAAAAGATTTATTTATTTATACAAGAACTGGGGTACAGGCCAGAGGCTTAGGAGGGTGAGAGGATTCACCAGAGACAGAGCATAGAGCAGAACAGGCAGACACGAAAATACTGCTGAGGGGAGCAGCCAACGAGACAGGAGAGGTCTGCTGTGCTATGTGGGTATCTCCCTGGCCAGCAGGGAATTGAACCCACACTGCAGGGCTGCAGACAGCTCCACAGTGGGGTGCTCAACCCCCTGCAACACCGGGGAGGACAATGATGGGATTTTTTGGGTGTAATTTGCTAATTTTTTTTCTATGTAATTTAAAACATGGTCATGATCTAAAATCAGTTTATTCCATTTTATATTTTAGTTTATTCCTTTAATATTGTAAATAGTTTTCCAAGGCTTTATAAACCCTTTGTTAAATTCTTCTTAATAGCTCTATGAAGCACTACTTGGATCTATGAAGCACTACTATACAGATGTCCAATAATTTTGATAAACTCTTAATGTTGAACTTTTGGATTGTACTTGTTATTTTATCCAATGAATATAATATTTTACATCCCTGCCATAGTCAATCAGTATTCCCCCTTTCAATGGTTCTTGTGAAACTTGAGAGCTAATTGTTAATATAAAATGGATAATTTCAATTTTGTTTAAAATCCTTAGACTATTCCATCAGGCAAATATTTTGAATATTTCATTGTATCCACTTTGGCATTTTGCCACACCAACTTCTGAGTTGGTATGGGTCCACAGCCATCAGTGGATGGATAGAGGTTGGATGGAAAGTGAAGCCCTGGGTATGAAATGAGGCAGGCTGCGGAGTGCAGCTCTGGACATCTGATAGAGGCTGGTTGGCATGTGCTGCTATGGGTTTCCCCAATGGAAATACTTGAGCCACCATGTCACATCCAGTATCTGTTCCTAAAGACTGAGAATATGCCCAAATTAAAATTGAACTTTAATTCCTGGTCTACAATTCCTTATATAGGAGTTTGGGTATCTAAAGATGAGGAATAAAGTAGCAGGCTATCTATAGACTTCTAAACCTGGAATATATAAAAAGTATTTATATATTTTTATATAAATTTTATATTTTTATCTCTTATTTCCTTATGACAGAGGGGGAAACTATGGTCTCTTTGGATGGCTTCAGTTGACTCTATTTTTATTTTCAGGCCACTTCCATGTTCAATTCTGTTCAATGTTTTGTAACCATTCTTTCACCAAAAAAAGAGATGAAATGTGGTATTTATTTTGGCAACTGGCTTGTTGCTATGCAGTCTGAAGGAAATTTTGTTTAGGGCCATAGTCAAGTTGGTTGGAACATTGATTTTTTTAATGTAGCATGAAAGATCAAATATCAAGTAAAGTAGTGGTAGGTGAAGAGAAGGCATTGTTATCAAAAAATATGAAATATTCATCGGTCAAAGCACTTGCCAGATGTCACATCCTCTCTTGAGTCTTTTGTAAACACTTTTCCATTGGTTCTCCTACAGACCTCAAACTCTCCTCCATTATAACAGTGATGACACTGTATTAGAATTAGTTCTTTTTAAAAAAATGAGACCATTTATTTATGACTCATCTTTCAAATCTGTAACATGAGTAGCTGCCCCCCTTGGGTTGAGAATTTGTTCCCTCACAGAATCCATGCTGGAATCTGTGGTGCACAATTTGTAAGTGTGTCATTCAACTGTTCCTGATTGTATTTCATCTTTTATTCTTGACACTCCAGCTATGGTTTCTCTTCTGCTCATAGGGTAGCCACATTTGCCACAGGTGGACTTCTGAAGGACATAGGCCTTAGAACCACAACCAGGGGCAGCACAATGTGTACCTTTTATGCAACGCTTTCCGAATGACGCTGTTCCCTAAGTCATCTTGCTTCTGTGGCAGAGACCACAGAGGTAGATGACTTGTTTACATGACTATTCCTCTACCCAATTATAGCCCTGTCAAAGACAAAGGTAATATTTTTAAATATTGCATCCCTAACACGTGGTAGGGTCTGGCTTATAGGAGGTGGCTAATCATTGCCTTTAAATGAGGGAAAGAAAAAGATGTAGAAATGGAAAATGATGAATGAATGAATAACATGTATCCTAAATTAGCTTTTTCAGTCAAAACAGACAATATAAAAATGTGCTTCTCATTTTATAGAAAGGAAGTGGGTCACAGAAAGGTCAGACCACTTCCTCCAGTGATTCGGCTGGCCAAGACACAGCTAGCCTCAGCCGGCAGGTGCTCTAATGCTCAGTTCCATGTTCTTTCCAGTTACCTCACTGTGATTCACTTTAGAGGGATGGCTGGAAATACTTATTTTCTGATTATATGGAGAAACCCCCAACAAAATAAGCTTTCTTTATATTATGGTGCATGTTGTTTCCTTCCAGCATATTTTAGAATACAAATGGAGAAAACTCTTTACATTCAATGTAAAATTCAAGGTATTTGGAACTTCACAGAGAAGAAAGAAGAACTGAGCCTTTTTAAAAACAGCGATGTGTTAGTGCTAATGTTACATAATGACGGCTTTTACTAAGTACTGTATTTGGACAAATGTCACACCTGTAGTTATACTTCAGAATTTTGAGTCAATTAGATGAGTAAACTCATATTATACAAATGAAACTACTTCAACCCAGAGTGCGGCAGTGCTCAATATTTTTATTCTTGTATTTTTCTTTTCTTAACATAACATTTTTAAACTAGATGTATTTTTTCTGTCTGAGACATTCACAGGAAGCAACTAAAGTGCTTGTTATGGTAGCTGGAAGAATTAATTGGCAGCTTAAAAGAAGTCAGTCTGAGTAAAGTAATGTTCCAGTAGGGAGAGCTAGTTTAATATAAATCAATCAATTCATACTCTTGACAGGCTGCTATATCAGGTTTTGATAATTAAGATTCCGCTGGGTCTCAGAGATAGAAGATCCATTAAGTAAATCACTCTCTTCTCCTTTCTCTTTTCATTTCAAAAGCAGACAAGGTCATAGGAGAGCTGGGCATTACTACTGGCTTCCCAGCAATTCAAAAGTAATGAGTGCATCACTGAGGTAAAAGAGGGAAAAACAAAGCCCCATGTAAATATTTTTGTCTTCTGAGAACTGGAAAGTGGTCACTAAAAATGGTAGTGGAAAGGGACAAAAACAAACAAACAAACAAGCAAACTTGGGAATGGTATGAAGCACAAGCCCATAGATGAACTCAGTGGTCCACGTGGTTTTCAGTCTATTCTGTCTTCCATGTCCATTCAGATAATGTTCTCATCTTATGGTTTTCCCACTACTAAAAAGTGAATGAGAAAGATTTCTCGGCTTTTTGTAATAAGATAAGGAAATATTCCATTGACTAAGATGTTCATTAATCTAAGTATCACCTTAGTTCTAGCTTATGGTTTTAATTAGCATTATTTTCTTTGATTATTTTAATTACCTTATCACCCGTAAGCATTTTGGCAGGGATGTGATGGAGAAAGTTACTGTAAGCTAAATTATGAATTTTATTGCTCTAATTGGAGTTGAAACCCATGATATTAATTACATCTTCATGTCTTAGTCTCTTAGTTCATGTGATCATCATTCTAGATATGTATAAAATATTGATGTGATGTAATTATGTAATTTCTTAAGCAACACAACCCCAGCACATAGTAACACCCTGGTTAGGAGAGGACAGAGTCTAAGGCTTTAGTGGGAACAATACTCTAAGTATTGTGAAAGTCTAAATTGTCTTTTCTCTAACTGTTTCTCTGCAAAATGTAACCCAGGTCAAGGAACATAGAAAAAGTTTAATAAGTGGTTCCTATGGAGACACTGATACTTGATCTGCATTTTTACAGTCTATTAAACTTTGGTGGTAAGTTCAAATCTACGTTCAAGCTGCAAATAGGATATGAAATAAAAAATTCTTCTGTAGGAATGAGGGTTCTGAGATGTATTAGTATAGTTGGTCCTTGCTGCTACAACAAATAAAATCTTGAAATCTCAGTAGCTTAACAAATGCTTACTCCTTGCTTATTGCTTAGTCCACCTGGCAACTATGGCTTATGGACCATGTGGCCTATGTGGTTGTTGTTGATGGGAAAAGAGAGGTGGCAGAGGTGTGTGACTTGCAACTGCCTTGGCCTGGGAGTGTCATGCATTTCTAATCAGAGTCTTTTGACTAAAATTAATCACATGACCCCAAATATACCTGAAAGAAAGGCTCTTGACCCCATGCAACTTTTGTTGAGCACTCATTGACTTTGACATATTAAGTTTTCTGTAGACCACTGGACATTCTTCTGTAGCTCTAGGTACTGAGTTATGATTGCTAACATATAGTGAGCTGGCCAGTTACTTCAGCAAGAAATTTTTTGAATAAAATTATCATGCAAACCAACTAGAAAAAACCAAGTTGTTCTTTCGTTATGTCATGGTTCTCCATGATCTTGAGCTGGATTCTTCTATGGAGGCTATAAAAACAACATCTCTTGCAGATTTGAAGTTGCAAATTTTATTCTGTCATGTGTAGTTCTCATCTATTCATACAATACTTTCTTTTTTTATTTGGAATCTATATTTGTATGGCTGAAGACTGGGGTTTAAACACCAGAAATTAATTTTCTCAGAGTTTTGGAGGCTGAGAAGTCCAAGATCAAGATGCTGGTTATTTGGTTCCCATTGAAGGGAGAGAGCTGCTTTCTCACTGTGTCTTATAATAATACTATCTGATCAGGGTCCTATGATTATGACTTTACTTAACCTTAGTTACTTCCATAAATGCATTATTTCTAAGTGCAGTTACATGGAGAAAAATGAAGAATAAGAACACAGAAGTTATCAGAATATCTATCAAGTATCCTCCTTAGCTTGAAGAGAATCAAAGTTTCAACTAAAAGTCAATCTAGATTTTTTTGTTGTTTAAGAGTTTGAAATAACTAAGTCTTAAGGAGTTTGAAGTTGTAGTTCTTACTGTTTTTTAAGGTCCATCATCTCTCTTTTAAGAAATCTGTGAGTTAAATTTTCTCTTTTACTGACTCTAAGAGATTTTTTTTTTAAAAGATTTTATTTATTTATGCATACAAGAGCTGGGGTACAGGCCAGAGATGTGGGAGGCTGAGAGGATTCACCAGAGACAGAGTGGGAAATAGAACTGGCAGACTGACTGAAAAACACTGCTGAGAGGAGCAGTGGGCAAGACAGGAGAGGTCTGCTGCACCAAGTGGGTTGATCCCTGGCCAGCCGGGGATCGAGCTTGTGCTACAGAGGCTGCAGATTACTTCATAGTGCGGTGCTTAACCCCTTGCACCACCAGGGAGGCCCCTAAAAGGTTATTTCTTGAGTGTTGCATGGGGTCCTATTTCCTTACAGAATTTTATTTACCTTGAATTACACTTGTATATATTTCAGTTCTAGAAACCCAAAAAGAGTCTCATATTTTTCTAGAGTCAGTTTCAAACTTGTGTCTCTGAGAGGCCATATTTTCATGTAAATCATGGTCATTTTGAAATTCTTAAAGGAAGTCTTCAAATAATAGAGAAAATAATAGGGGAGTGTTATTTCATGAGTAGAGCAATTTAAGATCAAACAATAATTGAGATTAGCCATAATTCCATGTGAAAATCAGCACAAAATCAGGGAAATATTATTTGGTCATATGAAACATTTCCTTAGGCTAAAAGGGTTGTTGGCAGCAAATTCATGTGTATGTTTATTCTTAGTTTACTCTGTTAACCAGCGTGAGGTCAACTTAGAATTTCAGCTTTCTCTTACATCATATACCGCATTATCATAATTGATGGAAGCCATCTTTTAAAATAGCAAATTATACGACTGAAGGAACATCTTATCAAAACAAGAGCTTGTGGGCCCCTTGGCTAAGAGAAAGATTTCCCTAATTCCTAGCCTTTGTTCTCACATTACTTTCTGCTCTACCCTCATGGTGTTCAGGAGGCTTTCCTCACAACATGAGAATCAGAATCCCCTGTGCTGTGGGGAAAGAGTCAGATCAGAATTGCTTTACCTAAAGACACTTTTGCTTCCGTGGGTTAAAAGATATTTAATATTATATTAAAGCACCAATTTATTAATAGTTGTAAAGCTCTTTGAGAAAGAAGATCACCTATTTTATGACATTAAGGAGTGAATTTTTTTATTATTTATGAAACACCTCAAAGTACAATTATCCTTGCTTTTAAGAAGTATTTTGCTTGAACTCCACAGGATGCTGTAATTATCTTTTGAATTAGTGAGTCTTCTGAGAGGTATAATTAGACTGGAGGAAGCAGAGAGGGATGGGACAGACCACAGTCTTGGTTAAAGCCAGGATGTGAAAAGAGGTGTATCAGGAGATGGACTGGCTGGGAAAGGAAACAGATGCAGTGGCCTTCTTGCTGCCATTGCCTCTAAATGGCAAGGATACAGCAGAGAAAAAGGAATTTTCTCAGTAATTATTTGGCTTTTATAGCTTTGTCATTGGTACAGCACTTTCTTGACTTCAAGTATTCTAAGCACAGTATGAAAGGAACATGGATTTTGGCTGTAGACAGCTCTGGCTGGAGTCTTGACTTTGTGTGTTAGGAGCTAGGTGACTTTGGACATATCTCCTAACCTCACTTACCTCAGTGTCCTAATTCATGAAATGGAAAAGTACTTCACATGTTCTAATAAAAGTGTTAGAAATAATGTGTGGCAAGTACTATCAAGTGGTACAATTTACCATGGGAACTCAATATGCTGTATAAATAATCATGATTATTATTCTTAGTAACATGAGCAACTGGTGAAGTTAAGTGCAATTAGCAGTTATCCTTATTTAAAGTTGGCCTTGCATTGTAATGTTTTAACCAGATAAAGCTGTTATAACAGGTTAGCTAGTTACCCTTTTACGAAACTACTTCTGTATTTGTATTTCAAAGAGGTATCTTATAGGATTGCAACAACTCAAACCAAAGCATGACTTTGGTAGGAATTTGCAACACAGTCAGACTGATAGAGAAGGGATTCAGGGAACAGAACTGGCTTTTTTGACTTCTCTATCACATCATTTGGGGTACAGTTTATATTAAAAACAGATACTGGCCTTTTACATTATTCAGAGTTTTAAAGTGTGGTGTTTGATGGAGGGAGTAATGTATTGCACAGGAAAGGGCACTAAACATTTGTAGTGAATTTATAAATCAATCGCTGTTACATTAAGATAAAGCAGACACTATCAGTCCTTTGTTGACATATAATGGGCTTTTCTTTCCCATCATGGCCTCATACCTCATAGTTTCTGGACTTACACTGTGACTCCTCCAGAAGAGCTGAAAACAAATATATTGATAGGAATATTTTACATACCATTTAATTTCTCTGATGATAATCCTTGTTTTTATTACTGAAACAATCCATATTTTTTTTTTTTTTTATTTTTTATTTTTTTAAATAGAGGCATGTTTTATTTATTTATTTATTTGTTCGTTTGTTTTGTTTTATACATGCACTGGGCACAGTCAGAAGCGCGGGAGGGTGAGAGAATTCACCAGAGCCAGAGCGGGGAGCAGAGCAGGCAGAAGGACCGAAGTACACTGCTGAGGGGAGCAGCGGGCGGCAGGAGAGGTCTGCGCGCCACGTGGGACCCTCCGCCGGTGGCCGGGGAGCAGCCGGGGATCGAACCGGCGCCGCAGAGGCCGCGGGCAGCTTCGCAACCCAGCGCTCAACCGCTGCGCCACCGAGGAGGCCCTGAAACAATCCATATTTACTCTAAAAATATCCTGACAATTCAAAAGTAGTTATCCCAAAGTAACTCATACCATTTTAAATTTGAAAATTTTGCGAAAAAATGTTAAATCATTTCACTTTTCCCTGACATGTGAAAGATGAAGTGACATTCTGGGGGATTCTTTGTAAATTCCAAGCATTTAAACAACACCCTTTCTTTCAGGACAGCTATGGGCCCAGATAGTTAGCAAGACAACAAGACAAGCCTGTGGCTTGGGAGTTTCCACTATGGTACAGGGATTTGTCACACATGAACGCAGAGCAAAGGAATATAAAATGTCAACCTCATATAAAATGCCAACCTCATAAGCAACCAATTGAAAATACTGCTGTAGCCTAAGCCTGTGGCCAAAGTATAGTATATTTTGTTGTTGGGAGGGGTAGCCTGAGAGTGGTGTGTGGTTTCTCTGTTCTTTAAAGACAAAAGGACTGACGGACTTTCTAACTTGTTTTTCTCTGATGTTCCATTTCTATAATTCTCCACTTGGAAAAATAGCAAGAGTTATAGGAAGCAACACAGATCACTGTGAAAGCCTCTGCTGTAATAATTATTGATAAAAAGGCTTTTTGAAAGACCTATTAGAGTTCTTGGCTCCTGATGAACAGGAGCTTACAACTTATGACTGCACAGATGGCAACAGGTATTTATAGGATGTGTGTACAAGTTGAGAAAGTGTTGAATGGATTTGTGGATGTGCCATTGTATATGAGAAGGCATTAAGTGTAGGCTGGAGGTGGAAGCACTATGATCATAATTTAGGAGCGACATTAAAAAAATTTATTAGGGGCCACCCCTGGTGGTCCAGCGGTTGAGCGCTGGGCTGCGAAGCTGCCTGCAGCCTCTGCAGCACTGGTTCAATCCCCAGCTGCCAGCGAGGGTCCCACATGGTATGAGAGACCTCTCCTGTCTTGCCCACTGCTCCCCTCAGCAGTGTATTTCGTCGGTCTGCCTGTTCTGTTCCCCACTCTGGCTTTGGTAATTCTCTCACTCTCCCGCGCTTCTGACTGTACCCAGTGCTTGTATAAATAAATAAATAAATCTTAAAAAAATGTATTAGTCATCCACTCCTTCTTTGTTCAAAGGAAGACTATGCCAGGTTTTAGGGAGATGTCTCAGTGAACTATTGCAGTGTAACAAACCACTCTGAGTTTGGTGACTTAAAATGACAATCATTTATGGACTGAGTTTAGATAAGTGGTTCTTGTTCTGAGTTTGTGTGGGGTTATTCATGAAATTGTGATTATCTGGAGGATTTCTACCCTGGAGTTATCCAATGGCTTTATTCAGATATCTGGTACTTTAACTAGGGACGGGAAAATAATCTTCTTTCTCTTGCTTCCATGTGGTCTCTGCAGCAGAGTACCTGGACCTCTTCGCTTTACATAGTGCTTTAGGACTCCAAAAGGATGAAAACAGAACCTTGTGTAACTCTTAGGCCTAGGCCAGAACAGGCAAAGAGTCATTTTCATTATATTCCATTGATTAAAGAAAGTCATAAGGCTAGCCTGGATTCCATGTCAGAGGGAAAAGAGATTCGTTTCTTGGTGACAAGAACATCAGAGAATTTGAGTCATCTTTAATTCAGCACAGAATATATAAAATATAGCAAGACATATAATAACAACTTCTAAAAATTGTTTTTAAACTTTTTTTAAAGAATTTTTTTTCCTTTTTTATTTCTAAGATGTATTTATTTATACAATAACTGGGGTACAGGTCCGAGGCGCGGGAAGGTGAGAGAATTCACTAGAGACAGAGCAGGGAGCAGAACAGGCAGACGGACCCAAGACACTGCTGAGGGGAGCAGCGGGTGTGACAGGAGAGGTCTGCCAAGCCATGTGGGAATCTCCCTGGCCGGCCAGGAATCAAACACATCCTGCAGAGGCTGCGGACAGCTTCACAGCTCGGTGGTCAACCCACTGTGCCATCGGGGCGGCCCTGTTATTAAACTTTTTGATTGACTAAAGGGCAGCTAACGCTGAGTAGCAACACAAGCAGTTTAATTTCAAGATTTCCCAAAGGTCAACTTACCAACTAGCTTTACCCAAAGTCAAATTTTTTTCTGATTATTTTTACTCATAAATTTTTTTAAATAATATTAGACTTGGAAAAGAATCTGAAGGTCCTCTAATCCAATTAAGTGTTTTTTTTTTTGCAAGAACGAACATTTAAACATGATAACACATAATATGATACTTGGGTTATTTGTTTATAGACTAATGACCGTGACTTTGGTGGAGGATAGGATCTAGGAAAATTGAATATAGGACAAATCTATTTTAGAGGAAAAAGTGGAAAATATTCAGAGTATGGGGTGTGTTCACACCCTGGTAAGGTCTCAGGAATGGCTGTGCATACCAGCTGAGGAAACACTAAGCACTCAGAATTGAGGAGGGGTCAGGAAACCTGTAAGATGTATTTTTTTTTATTTTATAGAAATATTATTTTTATTATTATATGATGAATTTTATCAGAGATTTGTTCTATATCAAGTTAGATATACAGATAACATTTTTAATGTATTGAATTATAACTACTATTTATTATTTTTTATTTTAACATTTATCTTTATCTTTTTTTTTAATTTTTAAACAATATTTGCTTCCCCCCACCCCCTCAGATTGAGTCCTCATAGAGTTTCCTTCCCCAAGGCACCCGTGCACCATCACCACAGTCCCCTGTGCTCCTCCCTCCCTCCCTCTGATCCCTCTCCCTCCTCCCCTGCAGGATGTCTCTGGTTTATAATTACCAAGTTTGAAATTTCGTCAGACGGAGAAATTTCAGAAGTCACTTGTCATAAATAGTCAGAGAGATTTCTTAGAAGCATTTCGGTATCATTAGAATGAGAAACAACTTTCTTATCAACTGCTCAGCTAGTATAGAGACATGCTTAATTTTCCTCTGAGAGACTGTCTTTTTCATATTTTTGCAAGAGTTCTGTCAAAAAGATAGCTCTTTGGATATCTTTTAGTCCTTCCATAGTTCTTTCTCCTTCTCTTTCTCGAAGAGAGTTTATAGAGTGTTCTGAGGTTGTGTTGCTCATTGGCCCCTCTGTTAATTTGGGAATGTATATTTTTGGTAAGGGCTAGCATTCTGAATACAATGTGTGTTTATCATAATAAAGCCCCCAAAGCCCAATGCACTGTTCTTTGCCCAACCACCCCCCCACTCCCTGTCAGGTTTTGAAACACAATTTCTATTTTATTCTGCAGTTTTCCTTGCAAGCTATAACAGCTTTGTGAACTTGTGCTTTGTGTTCCTTAACAGCTTTGGTCTTCTCATGTTCTAAAAATTATGGGACTGCAAGGCCATTACCTTTCAACTGGATAAAGACAAGTCCATAAAAGAGAAAATAATAGACAGGGAATATCCCCTTGAAAGTGAGAGGCAAGAAATTCCCCTTAGCACTCTGTACCCTCTGGCTTTCTGTACCTGAAATAGCCAGACTGAGTTGTTATTTCTTTTTCCTACAGTTTCTAGCCTGTCTCCTTGCTGACTGATCATCATTCATAATAGGAGCTATTTCCAGCTGCACTTTCTAAATGGGCTAGAACTTCTTTTTGTAAAATTTACTAGGCTCTTTTTGGACCTGAGTGCTAGTCAATCCCTTCACTGGTTTAGAGAGTATTTGTGAATTTTGTGGGTGCTTAAAAAAATCCTGATTTAGTTAGATATTTTTTCTTAGATACATGATAATTTCAAATGATATTAGAATATTCAAAATGTCTTAGTATTTTGGGGCAAAATGCTCAGGCCCTAGACTGTTTGCCAATATAAAAGGCTTATGGAACTTGAAGCTGATTCATAGTTCTAAGTACTGCTTCAGCTGAATTATTAAATTAGCTAAAATATTAATTATTTAAGAAGTTGAAAAGACCAATTTCCTGTCCCCACAATGTTATATCTGCAAAAACTTTAGTTTTCTATTCAATTAAGTTTAAACAGAAACATCCCTTTGATTTTATGCAATTAATTTCTGTGGTTCTTGATTGACTTTCCCAGGAAAGTTGGCCACGGTTGATGTGTGCCTCTATTGGGGTATAATTTTTCTTTTGAAACCTCATTAAAGCACAACAGGGGTAAATCAATAGCTATTCACTCACAGTATTTTGTTTCTCATTTAGTCTACTCATCTGATGAGAGAGCTTTTTAACCCATTTAGCACTATCAGAAAGGCTACCCCTAGCTAGAAATGTTCCTGGCTGTTTGCATTATCTTAGATTTGCCATTTTTCTTCTCCCTTTTCCTATCTGGTCTGGGAGAAAAGGTTTTCCTAGAGACTTTCTAATCAGGACTATTCCAGAGATCTGGAAGGCCATCAGAAAAAGCAGTATACTAGGATTCTGAGCTAGAAAGAAATGTCAGTGACTCTAAAACAGTTCAGACAAAGGACCAAAACACATTCCATGGGGACTTGTGGAAGCGTGGAGCTGCCACAAATGTTTTCTGACATTGCTTCACTTACGTGGACCTACATAGGCTAGGAAGGGAAGGTGTGTGATATTCCTAAAATGACTAGGACCTCTTAGACTTTTCATTTGGGGAAACCCAGAGAAGTTATATCTTCTCCCACTCCCACTTGGCCTCCAGAACGAAGTCCCTACCCATTTTACTAGAGATCAGGTTTATTTATTTATTTTAAAGATTTATTTATGCATACAAGAACTGGGGCACAAACCAGAGGTGTGGAGGGTGAGAGGATTCATCAGAGACAGAACAGGCAGATGCACTGAAATATACTGCTGAGGGGAGCAGCGGGCGTGTCAGGAGAGGTCTGCTGTGCCATGTGGGTCACCTCCCTGGCAGGGGATTGAACTCATGCTTCAGTGTCTGTGGATAGCTTCACGGTGCTGAGACTTAACCTTTTGCACCACCATGGAGGCCCCAGAGATGAGGTTTAAATGACAGCTTCCCAGTGAGCAGCAATATTCCCACAGTTAGCAGAAACTCAGAAACAGGCTAGAACAAGAAGATGAGTTATCAAGCAATTTTGTACAAACAGGCTGGTTTAACTGCCATGGGGAAAGAGAGTAATCTTTCTGAAAGACATTTCTGGAATGGGTTACTAAAGGGATGAGATATAACAGCAGCTTCTAACCTGGAATAGCTTGTTAACTTATGGTAGGTGGTTCTCCAGGAGAGGAGGTGATGGTAAGGAAATATCTAATCAGTGTCCTAGATGAAGAGAGAGATAGGAGAGAGAAGAGGAGAAGAGAGGAGAGGAGAGGAGAGGAGACTTGGTCTATAGAGATTTTCCAAGGAAGTAGAAGAAGGATTAGGAGGCTAAAATCCACCTGCCATAGTAAGGTATCATCTGCATATAGAATAATCTTCTCCTTTCAAGTCATGAGCCATATATCTCAATTTCTGCCATTCAGCATAGTAGTTTTTCTCCTCTGAGATGTATTTTTTGAATATATTCGAAAGAATTGTCTGTATTGTTGCCTTAACCTCCTCACTTCCTATCTTTCTTGAACCCACTCTAGACAGACTCCCTTTTTCTCCATGCCACTGAAACTACCCACTATACATCTTGTGGGTAAATTCCATAGTCAGTTCTCATTCTTCATCTCTTTTGACCTCTTTGTAGCTCTTGACTTAAGTCCTTTACTCCCTTCTTAAACAAACCCTTGGCTTGAAGAGCTTCAACATTTCTGCTTCTCCATCTATCCTATCATTTGCTCCTCCCTAGTCTCTTTGCTGGATCACCTTCCTTTTCTTTTACCTCTGACTATGAAGAGGGCTCAGGACTCATTCTGAGAATTCCTCCCTCTGTATCGTCTCTCTTTCCTGGATTATCTCACTCTCCTTGCATGGTTTCAGATACCCTCTATCTGCATAAAAGAATGCAACAGATTTTTGTATTTGATTTTGTAGCCTATCCCTCTACTGTACTGATTTAATGTTTCTAATATTTTTTTAGTGACATCTTTCTATGTATATTATTATGTCATCTGCAGATAATGATAGTCTTTTTAGAAAAGATTTTTATTTTTATTTTTTATTTATACAATAGCTGGGGTACAGGCCAGAGGCGTGGGAGGGTGAGAGGATTCACCAGAGACAGAGTGGGGAGCAGAACTGGCAGATGGACTGAAAGCACTGCTGAAGGGAGCAGCAGGCACAACTGGAGAGGTCTGCAGCGCCATGTAGGAATCTCCCTGGCCGGCCAGGAATGGAACCCGCACTGCAGAGGCTGCGGACAGCTTCACAGCACTGTGCTCAACCACTGCGCCACTGGGGAGGCCTGATAATGATAGCTTTACCTTTTTTTTTCCCAATTTGGATTTATTTTGTAACTTTCTCTTGCTTAATGTCTCTTGCTAAGTCTTCCAATATTATGTTGAATGGTATGGTGAAAGTGGACATTCTTGTACCTGATCTTGAAGGGAAAGCACTTAATTTTTCACCATTGAGTAGGATGTTGGCTGTGGGTTTGTTGTATATGGCATTTACCATATTGAAGTATGTTCCTTCTATCCCCATTTTTAAAAGTATCAAAAATGGATGTTGAATCTTGTCAAATTCTTTCTCTGCAGCTATTGATTTTTATTTGTCCTTTTGTTTATGTGGTGAATTACATCAATTGATTTTTGGATGTTGAACCATCTTTGTGTCCAATGAATGAATCTCTATACCCAGTTTACTGAGAATTTTTATTACGAGTGAGTGTTAGCTTTTGTCAAATATTTTTAATGCATCTATCAATATGCACATGTGATTTTTCTTTTATAGGTTAATGATGTGATGGATTGCATTGATTGATTTTTAAATGTTACATTCCTTGGATAAATAGCATTTGGTTGTGGTGTATGATTCATATATACACATATATATTCATATATATGGTCACATATTTATTATTTTTATTTGAATTTATAATATTCTGTTGAGAATTTTTGCATGTATATTTATGGAAGATATCTATATGCAGTTTTCTTATAATATCTTTGTCTTGCTTGTTAGTAGGATAATGCTAGCCTTATAGAATTAGTTAGGAAGCATTCTGTCTGCTTCTTCTAATCTATGAAATAGATTTAGAGAACTGGTACAATTCCTTTCTTAAATGTTTGGTAGAATTCATCAGTGAAACCATCTGGACCCCATGTTTTCTGTTTTGAAAGGTTCTTAATTATTGATTAAATATCTTTAATAGGTAGAAGCCTATACAAATCATCTATTTCTTCTTGTGTGAGTTTTGGCAGATTGTAGCTTTCAGTGAATTGGCTCATTTCATGTAGGATACCAAACTTGTGGGCATGGAGTTTTTGTTTCCTTCATCTTATAGACTGAATGTGCCCCTCCAAAATTTATATGTTGTAATTCTTATTCCCAAAGGTGATGGAATTTGGATGGGGTATTTGGGAGGTACTTAGGTCATGAGAACAGAGTTGAATTAGTGCCTTTAAAAGAGAGGTTCCACCCAGTTCCCCGGTGGCACAGTGGGTTGAGCATAGCGCTATGAAGCTGTCCACAGCCCCTGCAGCGTGGGTTCGATTCCCAGTTGGCCAGGGAGATTCACACAAGGCGCAGCAGACCTCTCCTGTCTCGGCTGCTGCTTCCCTCAAAAGTGTATTTTGGTCGTCTGCCTGTTCTGCTCCCCACTCTGTCTCTGGTGAATCCTCTCACCCTCCTGCACCTCTGGCCTGTACCCTAGTTCTTGTATAAAAATAAATAAATCTTTAAAAAAAAGTATAAAAAAATAAAAATAAATAAAAAAGAAGTTCCAGGGAGATTCCCTGTTTGTTCTACCAAGTGAGGACACAACACGAAGGCAGTGACTATGAAACAGGAAAAGGGTCCTCACCACAATGCCACTGTGCTGGCACTTTGATCTTAGATTTCTCCAAAACTGTCAGAAATAAATTTCTGTTATTTATAAGTTACGCAGCTATAGTATTTTGTTATAACAGCCCAAACGGAATAAGATACTCCATTATCCATTTAATTTCTTTCTTTCTTTTTTTTTTTAAAAAGATGTATCCATCCACGCACACAAGAGCTGGGGCACAGGGACACAGGGGCGAGAGGATCCACCAGAGACAGAGTGGGAAACAGAACAGGCAGACCGACTGAAACACAATGCTGAGGGGAGCAGTGGGTGAGACAGGAGAGGTCCTCTGTCCCATACGGCCTTCTGCCCCGCTGGCTGGGATGGAACCTGCGCTGTAGAGGCTGCGGACTGCCACACAGTACAGCACTCAACCCCCTGCGCCACCAGGGAGGCCCTTATCCATTTAATTTCAATGGGACCTATAGTGATGTTCTCTCTTTTATTTCTGAGATCAGTAATTTGTGTTTTTAAGTCATTTTAAAAATTTTTCTTAAACCATCCCTAGGAGGACAGCAGCTGTTCACTGGTATCATTCATTGCAAGCCTAGAAAGTGTGGACATTTTAAACACAATAAGCTATTTTAGACCTTTCAAAAATATATACTCATGTGCAATCCAAGGCTTTAAAAAATTGTGATACCATGTCTACACTTGATCTTAGCCAAAAGGCCGAGAAGCGATGATACCATGTCTAAAGTCAGCATAGAACCTGGCAATAGTAAATGCTCTACAAATATTAGGTCTTTTTAAAAGGAGAATGGCTTTTGGATAAATGTCTTATTTGGGAGGACAAATTATATTCTTGACAAAGCTAATTTTTTTATTTTATATAGTTTTTACATCATTTTTCATTTTTGCGCAATGTATACATTTTCATCTTGGTTATAGTCCCCATAAAATTCCCACCCCCCCTTGTTTTGATCCTATTCCCTCCTCCCCCCACCTCACCCCAGTGTCTCTCTGGTTTATAGTTGCTTGTTGATTTTGATTTTTTCTTTATTATGGTTATTCTTTTTCCTTGTCCCTTATTTAGGTTTTCTAAATTCCTGCTATGAGTGAGACCATCTGGTATTTTTCTTTTTCTTTCTGGCTTATTTCTCTGAGCATGATCCCTTCCAGCTCCATTGGTGTTGCTGCAAATGGCATGATTTGTCTTTTTTGATTGCTGAGTAATATTCCATGGTATATATGTACCACATCTTCTTGATCCAGTCATCTATTTTTGGGCATTTGGGTTGGGTAAAACTGAATTTTTATTATGCAAATTGCAATTAAAATTAAAAATAAAACATAATTACATGAAAAGGGACATTGGCAGTATTTTCTATTACTACAAAGACCTCTAAAAATGTGAGCAGACTTGGTGTGGTATTTGTCATGATTTGACTTTAGCATAATGAACTTGCTTTTTTTACTTCTTGAGTTCCTATGCAGAGCTCATTAAATATTATTGTGCTGTAGCACTGCTTAAGTTACTTTAAAATTAGTTTCAATTTGGAGAAAGCACATCCTGCTGAATACATAAGGAAATAGTCAAAATTGAGAAAAAAATTTTAGAAAAACTTGTACTCATGTTTCAGTGTAACAATTATCTCAGCAAATTCCAAGACACTTTGTTTTTTTTTTTTTAACTTTCACATGATAATGCTTTTATTCAAAGCAATAATTGCATTGGTTATGCTTCCAAATGGGAACTTGAAACTTTCTCTTCTCCCTTCTCTATGTTTTTCGACAGTTAGATTTTCCCCATTAAAAAAATGAATTAGGTTTGAGTAAGAAATCCATAAATGGTATAACTGTGTTTAGCTTTGAAATATTTGGTCTGGTAGTTGTCTCATTTGCACTATCAAAATGAAAGATAATATTCCTTTCACTTAAAATACTGCAGAAAGCCAGCAAACTCTCAAACTTACATAGAGGATATGATAACTACAGTAGAGAATGTAAATAAATGTTAAGTTCTCTTTGAAAAAACAATTTAATTTAGTCAAACATTGACCAAGTGTTATGAGAAGCTTGATAGAAGCTTTCATTTTCATGTAAGCACTAACACAATAGTGTTATGCATGATAGGTACTTAAGTTTTATTTATATTTTTTAAACTTCTCTGGTTTAATTTTGGTTTTGTCTTGAAATTTACAGAATTGGATAAACTTTAATGCTATAATGTCATCACCAGTCTTCTATGGCTTGCTTTTATCTACCCATCTATCTTATTAATATAATCATTTAACAATCCATTACTAAAAATAATAGCTAAATTCTCAATATAGCTTATATCAAATTAAATGATTTCCCTCTCCTATATGACTCTTTGCCATTCTCTTCCTAAGGAAGTATCAGCCATAAGTCCATGTTTTTCCTTTTATTGCTTTTAAAATAGCCTTATTGCATCTGTATCTATTCCTTAATAAGGTGTCATGCTGTTTATGTCATTTTGGGGGACATATATTTCACTTAGTACCAGTTGTGCTGCTCTTTGAGATGGTTTTTATTTTTTTTATTTTTTTTTTATAGAGGCATGTTTTATTTATTTATTTGTTTGTTTGTTTGTTTTGTTTATACAAGCACTGGGTACAGTCAGAAGCGCCGGAGGGTGAGAGAATTCACCAGAGCCAGAGCGGGGAGCAGAGCAGGCAGAAGGACCGAAGTACACTGCTGAGGGGAGCAGCGGGCGGCAGGAGAGGTCTGTGCGCCATGTGGGACCCTCCTCTGGTGGCCGGGTAGCAGCCGGGGATCGAACTGGCGCCGCAGAGGCCGCAGGCAGCTTCGCAACCCAGGGCTCAACCGCTGCGCCACCAGGGAGGCCCTCTTTTAGATGTTTTTTAGATGCTAAGATTTATCCATACTGTTGGGACTGCTGTAGTTAGCTCATGCTGACACAGGACAGTGTTTCAACGTATGAATACACCATAATCATTTTTTTTTCTATCCATTCTCCTGTCAATGGGCTTTTAGTTATGCCTAGGTTTTGACTTATATAATGCTATAGATATTCTTGTGCATGTCTCTTGAAATATTGGCAAATAAGCATATATTGAGGAGTGAAAACAAGCTGTGAACTCTTCAACTTCATGAGATAAAGCCAAATTATTTTTCAAAGCAACTGAGTCAATTTATACTCTGTTCAACAAGGCATAAAACGTTCTGTAGATTTAGTGTTTGCCTCTTCAGATAATATTTTCCTTGCCAATTGAATGGGTTTAAATGGCATCTCCTGTGGTATTTACCTGATGACCAATGATGTTGAACATTTCTTTGTAACTTTATTGACTATATTTGATTTATTGACTGAAATGCATGCTTACATATTTTGCTTATGTTTCTAAGCATTTTAATTCCTTTTCTAATTGCTAAATGACACTCAGTTAATATACAACATGTGAATAATTTCAGGAAAAGCTCAGTAAAAAGAAAATCTTGCTCACTTTTGCTTTGAACCTCAAACTGCTCTAAAAAGTAGTCTATTCTTTCGAAGAGTTCTGTTGAGGATTCAGCCTAAAAATCAGGTGTGGGAACCACAGATATCACTACTTCATCATCCTAAGCTGTTGCGACAGCCTTTCCACAACCATGGGTCACTTCCTCTGCTGCCACAGGAAATCTCCCAGTTTCACAAAGCCAGTTCCATTGTTGGGTGGTTCCAGGATTCCAGAAGTTCTTCCTTTTGGGAATTAACATTAGCCCCATAGTTAACTTCCTATCATTGTGCATAAGTCCTCCCTTTGGAGCTAAGGGAATAAATTTAATCTATTTCCCGCATTAAGCTCATTCATGTACTTGAAGGCAGTGTTCATAGTTCTCTGAATTGTCTCCCTATTCCCTGTACCATGTTCAGTGTCCCCATTCCATCTCAAGTCTTCTTTCAAGGCTAAAGTCCTGTTGGGCCTTCAGTATTTCTTTCTCTGATAGAATTTTCAGACCATGTACTGGTTTGAGCTTTTCTCTGGACATTTGGTATTGGATTCTGGGTTATTGATTTCACAGAGAAACAGAAATAATGAAGACGCTAATCTTGCAGTTACCAAGTAAGAATTTATGAAAGCGTATGAAGTTCAGCATCATGGAGTCAACATCAGGGACAGGGTCTGTGTGCTGCTCCCTGAGAAAAAGGTGGAGGCTCTTTATGGCATGATTCTACATTTCTAATACATATTTATATGCACAGATAACACTTACAAAATCGAAATTGGGACGTGGCATGTTTTAAGTTTTATCATGTGTTAAAAGATTGTCCATGAGCCATTTTATAACACAAATATAAGCTATTTAAATCATCCATTTTACCGGTGAAATTTCCCGTGGCATCCTTTCTTTCCCCTTCATTAAGAAAGACAAAAGTTATAATCCCAATTTAGCCACTGAGTAAGAAGATAGTTCCTTTGTAACTTTTCTAACCATAATAGAAGCAATGATGCCTTTCTGTGTTCTCCTCTGGGCAACGTTGTGCGATAATGGAGATAGCTTGGTCTTCTTGGGAGGAAAATTGGTGTAGAAACTCCAGGTGATTTTATTTATTGTTAATATCCACCACCTACCCTTAATGTTGTGTAATGACTCAGGACTTAATGTGACTTAATGTGTGTATTGGGAGGCTGCTTGGGAGGAAGGGAAGGACTCTTATAAAATATAACACAATATTACCTGATAATATAGTTATTTTCTTCACTCTGGGAGACCATAGCATTTTGTTCCTTAGCATCTGTCAAGACATGACACCCCTGTATCTACTGTATTTTCCTCATTCTTTCTGGTATTCTTGCCTATTTAAAAAAAAATCTGTATTCCTTTTGACTGTTATTAGAGAAATTTCAAAGTTTCAATTTGTGTTCTTTTGTTTACCATCCTTTTAGCATCATAAAAAATAAAAACCCACGGGGACATGTTTGTGGTAAAACCATTTCTGTTTTTCTTTCTATTCACTGTAACAACCTTGAAGTTTCTTTGAGGAAGCACCCAAATCAGAAAGATGGTCTTTCTATTGCAATTACTACATCAATCACTTTCCAGATAGAACTTATAATAATTGCTTCAGGTTGTTGGCATCAAGGAATATTTCTATTAAATGTTAGGGAGATAAATCATTATTTTTATTTTAAGACTTTTAGTTTTTAGGAACTATCATCCATGGCCCTAGAAGTTGGGCAGTATTCCTAGCAAGGAGAATAATGATAATTGTTATTAGTTATTGAGAGCTTATAGTATTCCAAAAAGTCTTCAGTTTATCTCATGTGTGTTACCTAATCCTTTCATGCTAATTATCTTTTTTTGAAAGATTGGTTTATTTATTCAAGAACTGGGGTACAGGCCAGAGGTGCAGGAGGATGAGAGGATTCATCAGAGACAGAGCAGGAAACAGAACAGGCAGACTGACTGAAATACACTGCTGAGGGGAGCAGCAGGTGAGCCAGAAGAGGTCTGCAGCACTATGTGGGTATCTCCCTGGCTAGCTGGGAATCGAACCTGCGCTGCAGAGGCTGCAGAGAGCTTCACAGCTCTGCACTTGTAGGGTAAGGTAAAAGGGATCAGGCTTTTCTGCCCTCCCTCCATTAGAATAGATGACGGAACCCTGCGGTCCTGAATGCATGCCTGATGGCGGTCACCTGGAGTAGGGTGTGGGCATATGCAGATGGGATTCATCTGGGCTAAGACTGGGCTTTTTAAGGGCGGCGTCACAGGGATGCCAGCAGAAGCCAAAAGAAAAGCTGAGAAAGAAGCCAGGAGCAGCAGAAGCCGAGAGAGAAGCAGAGAAGGCTGGAGAGCCCAGATAGAGTGAAGACTTGCTGGGGGCTGGGAGGCCTGCCAGCCTCCCGGCCCCCCAGCACCCCTGCCTGCCATGTACCTGGTAATCCCAATAAAAGACCTGCAAAAAATCACTGAGGACTCTGACTACTTTACCTGGTCCTGCCCTTACAGCACTCAACCCCCTGCGCCACCGGGGAGGTCCTCATGTTAATTATCTTACGTCTATTCCAGTTTTCTCATATGCTCCATACTTTATAGTCTTCTAGATATAACATGAAATCTGTCCCTTACTTTTGGATCAAAATTTTAAAAATGATAGTAACCACTCTTGTCATTTATGGAGCACTTACTAGTTCAGTTGCTGCTCACAGCCTATTATTTCATGTAATTCTCAAAACTACCTTTTTCTATTCCTTCTTCCCCTATTTCTGTGTTTTTAGATAAGGCGAGGATAAAGTTTTGCTCCAAGTCCCATGGGTTGTAACTGTTAGAGTTGGGACTAGAATCCATTTCAGAGTGACTCCAAAAAAGAGGGGTCACTTTATACTCTGCCATCTGCTCTCTATGGCACAGCAAGACCTGTTCTGTGAATTATGTGAGTCATTAAAATAGCATCTGTAAGGAGCTGTTCATGGGTATTAACAACAGGAACCCAAAATCATATATTTATTTATTTTCTTTCTAAGCTCTTTATTGTAAAAGCGGGAAAAAAAAATTCAAAGAAGGGTCATGTTAATTTGAAAGTCCAGAATCATATTTAATTATGGAGTGCTCTATTTTTTAAAGTTGACTTACAATTTGGTTTTATTTTTATTTGTTAAAATATGACTAATATAGATCTTCTTAAAGCCTTACTAAGGCATTGGGCAAATATATACAATTTCAAATTCATTTCACTGAAAATTCAGGGAGCATTTGTGATGTGTGGGCTACCAGAGTATTAAGGTGGTGTAGGGTATGTGGCCAGGCTTTTCCCACCTTCCCATTGCTAGCCTGTACAGCCACAGCTGCAGGCTTGGAAGTGTGGGCACCGGTCAGGTGCACCTGTAGTTATGGACACCTGGGCCTGGAGAACACGGAGCTGCCTATGTGTAAATTTGGACAACTGGGCCTAAAAGGGAGGGTGAAAGGGTGGCTTCAGTCTGCGGCTGGGATGGGGAGGGGTTTAACTTGCTGTCTCCCTCCCTGGTCTATCTCCTTGATTCAGTATTGAAAGCCTGTAAAATCCAGCAAAATCTGCCAAATTTTCTGAGCAGGTTTTCTGATCCCATGCAGACAGGGTAAAGGAGGAGTCAGAGTCCTCAGTGGTTTTGCAGGTTTTTATTGGGGTTCAGCGGGTACATGGCAGGCAGGGGTACTGGGGGGCTGGGAGGTTGGCAGTCCTCCCAGCCCCCAGCAAATCTTCACTCTATCTGAGCTCTCTGGCGTTCTCTGCTTCTGCTTCGGGCTTCTTTTCTTTCGGCTTCTCTTTTGGCTTCTGGGCTGCTTCGGCTTCTCCTGGCGTCCCGGTGATTCTGCCCTTAAAAGCCCAGTCTTAGCCCAGGTGAATCCCATCTACCTATGCCCACACCCTATTCCAGGTGCCCGCCATCAGGCATGCATTCAGGACCTCAAGGATCCATCATCTATCCTGATGGCGGGAGGGCAGAAAAGCCTGACATTTTTCCTTACCCTACACTCTGCAAGAACTGCCCATAAACCTACCCAGTCTGGGATGGTTGCACAACATGTCAGTACTCAGTGTCTGTTTTCACAAAGAAGTCACAGGCTCATAGAAGCCAAAAATGTTATAATAGCAGGAGTCTTAACAATCATATAGCCTCTGGGCTCTGCAGAGCTTTTGGTTCTGCCAGCCCATGTACGCACATCTTTGCGTACAGGGAAAAAAGGAGTGAGCCAAAGGGGAGTCTGAGTAATAACATTCTGTTACCCTGCTCAATGCAGCCAGAGTAGCTCCAGGTTTTTATTTATTGAAACTTTTGAAGTTTCCTTTTTCTATAGCTAAGGAAACTTAGGTATAGTGAGTACCTTGAGATCATGATATAGCTCGGGTAAGCAGGCACAAGCTTAGAATCCTTCCATTTGTCATACCAGTGATTTGCAAAGTATTCTATATACTCTTTATACTCTTCTTCAAAGTGAGTTTAGCTTTCATCATATTTTGGAGATTGTAGCCAAGCCAGTTTTCCTGTGCTGAGATGTTCATGTTCTAGGTATTGACTAATGAAAATGTGGTGACTTGGGGCTACTAAGAAATTGCAGTCATTGTGTGTGATGTAAATTGCTTTGATCTTTATTGATGTTTTCAGGTCTTAGCTCCTCTGGGTTTGTTTCCCTTTCTCTCTTAGAAGTCCTGACATTGTAGAAAAAAAAAATTATCCTTAGTAATAGACCAAGAATTATCATGTAAATCCAATTCCATGTTCTGTTTACTAACACTGACACAAAGAGGAGAAGATTCTGGGTCAGGGAAATCACTTCATTAATTCTAACTTCATATTCTAACACCATAATTCTGTAATCTTTCTTGGACATGGTATTTAAAGGAATGGTGCATCTTGTTCTGTCTCCTGCATACCAGCTCTTATGCATTAAGTTAATCACAGGACACAGAAATTCAAGAATTTCTTATCAATTCAAAGGCTAGAACGCTGTGTTTATCGATTGACCAATTTCATTTAATTACAGACTAGAATTGCTAAATTTGTTTTAGTTGAACTCGAGAGCCCAGGGCATGGGCTTTTCTGCTGTTGGATTGGAGGACACAGGCAAAGAGGCTAAGTTGGACTTTAAGATTGGGAGGTTCTGCTAAAGCGGAGGAGAGAAGGGAAGCAACTAAATTCAATTAGGGGTTAGTAGAAGATCAGATCTGCAGCTGGAAGGGATCATCTAGCAGCTGCTGCTTGATCATCATGGTGACTGTAAACCAGACAAGAAAAACAATGTGGGAGGAAATCTGCTTGTAATTTCCTTATGCCAGTATTAAAACAATGCTAAGGCTTACTGAGCTTTTACAAGAAGAAAAAATTCACCAAGGATAGATCTTGATGAATATTTTGGGCAGGAACAAATAGAGTGAGAGTGACTTTTGTTAATAAAAATCCCTGTTTCTAGGTATTTAGGTGTTTTCCTTTGTAATTTTGCTATGGAAAACTAAACTAAGAATTCATTTTTGGGGGCCTTGTCGGTGGCGCAGCGGGTTGAGTGCAGCGCTGTGTAGCTCTCCACAGCCTCTGCAGTGCGTGTTTGATTCCTGGCCAGCCAGGGAGAAACCCACATGGCCTGGCAGACCTCTCCTGCCTCACCCACTGCTCCCCTCAGCAGTGTCTTCAGTCCATCTGCCTGTTCTGCTCCCTGCTCTGTCTCTGGTGAATTCTCTCACCCTCCCGCACATCTGACCTGTACCCAGCTGTTGTATAAATAAATAAAAAATCTTTTAAAAAATTCATTTTTGTTTATTTCTTATTGGACAAATCCTGTTTTTCTCCATAGAATAAGAACTTGTTTAAATTTCTAGGATGGTGAGTTACACATAACTAAAGTTTTTGATATGTAATCAAATGTTCTTTTTAAAAAAGCTGTTGCTAGGGCCTCCCTGGTGGCGCAGGGGTTAAGATGTAACCTATGAAGAAATCCGCAGCCACCGCAGCATGAGTTCAATTCCCGGCCAGACAGGGAGAAACCCACATGGCGGGACAGACCTCTCCTATCTCACCAGCTGCTCCCCTCAGCAGTGTACTTCGGTCTGTCTGCCTGTTCTGTTCCCCACTCTGTCTTTGGTGAATCCTCTCACCCCTGCATCTCTGGCCCATACCCCAATTCTTGTATAAAAATAAATAAATCTTAAAAAAAATAATAAAAAGCTGTTGCTAGAATTAAATAAAATTTATTGGCTTTCCTACCATTTGTTGGTGATTCACAGAAATTAAGGAGACACTTGTTTCAGAGACTCCTGAATTTAGATGGAACTCCCAGGAGTCGTGTGGATTGATTCTACTACATTAGGTTTTCTGAATTTCTTTCCTTGATAGTGGTCAGTATTCACCCTTCTCTTTTATTTCATCAACATTGTTAATATGCAAGGCAATAATCACAGAGCTAAATTGGGGCAACCAAATTTTCTGTTAAGAATTTGAACCAAGAGGTATCATATCTTAGAAAATGTGCTTGTAAGGCAGGAATGGACACAGTGCAGGTTCTCTGATCCCATGCAGACCAGGTAAAGGAGTCAGAGTCCTCAGTGGTTTTGCAGGTTTTTATTGGGGTTCAGGGGGTATGTGGCAGGCAGGGGTGCTGGGGGGCTGGGAGGCTGGCAGTCCTCCCAGCCCCCAGCAAATCTTCACTCTATCTGGGCTCTCTGGCGTTCTCTGCTTCTGCTTCGGGCTTCTTCTCTTTCGGCTTCTACTGGCGTCCCTGTGACACCGCCCTTAAAACACAGTCTTAGCACAGGAGCACCCACTTCAGGTGCCCACCATCAGGCATGCATTCAGGATCACAGGGTTCCCTCATCTATCCTGATGGCAGGAGGGCAGAAAAGCCTGATTTTTTACCTTACCCTACAGTGCTGTATGAACATTTCCAGGAATTTTGAAGTCTTATAGAGTTAGGATGAAGGCTGGACATGTGGCAAACTATAGATTAGCTGAAGTAGAAAAAACTTCTGTAGAACACTGAGAAAGAAGCAGTCTCTGATTATTGGAGATAAAAAAGCTTGTCACTGTGAAGACCTATCAGTATATAGGTCTGTGGTCTGTGTGATAGGTGAGTCCTATAGGTGATAGGTCTGTGGGTCCTGTCAGTATATTTTGTAGCTTGTTCCAGAAGACCCTCCTTTGCTTCCTGAAGTTTGAGCTATGTTGATTTCTACCCAAGATACCTGACTCCAGGTAAAATGAAACTTCTTAACACTCATAGAACTGATCTTAGCTAATACAGAGTTTATAGGCCTCCAAACATAAATATAATAAAGAACCATATTTTCTGAAATTAGGACATTTTGACATGTTTTTTCTTTTTTTAAAGATTAGTACTTTTTTATGAAAAATTACCAGTCCAGACCTATGCTTAACTATCTATGTATATGGGTCTTCATTTCTCCAACCTCACTTTGATTTATTTAGCACAGTTGTTCTCAAATTTTAGCATGCATCAAAATTTCTTGGGCTTGTTATGTAACAGGTTTCCGGACTGCATTCTAAGTTTGTGATTCAGTAGTTCTGCAGTAGGAGCTGAAAACTTATTTTTATAATGTTCCCAGAGAATGCTGATGGTTATGGCCTTGGGGGCACACTTTGAGAACTGTTCAACTACTAAGAACATGGGAAAGTCTTTTAGAGTGGAAAATGATACATTTTTATCATATTTTTACCAAGTTAACTCAGCAGATCTTAGTACGAATTTTTTCCCTTTTGCTCTTCTCCCCTATATCTCACTCCTTAAAACCTTTCTCTCACATGCCATATTTGGCCATGGTGCTCTTCACACTGCATGACAAGTGCTGTCTGCCCACCAACTGCAAGCACCCTGATGGCAAGGCCAGTGTATTCACCTGTGTCTTCACTAGACGTGACAGGCAAGAGGTACAAATATGCTGACTGAATAGAACAATGAAGGAGAATTTTTTGTTAATGACTCTTGCATGTGTACTGCATTTATTTTTAATGGAAGTGACTTTGGTATACAATTTTGGAGCACAGGTTCACATGTATTCAAATGTATGTTCCCTCACCACACCCACCAAAGTATCAGTGACCTTCCACCAGAGCTTACCAACCATTAGAGCCTTCCCAAAATTCCTCTCTAGTGGACTTGAGCCCTCTCTTTCTCTGTGGTAAAATCGAGAAGCTGTTTGTAGTAGAAATGGGCACAGTGCAGGTTTTCTATGACCCAAGCAGACAGGGTGAAGGAGGAGTCCTGGAGTGGCTATTGCAGGCTTTTATTTGGATTTACCAGGTATACGGCAGACATCCCCCCCAGTCCCCCGGCCCCTCAGCAAGTCTTCACTCTTTCTGGGCCCGCTGGCCTTCTCTTGTGGCCTCTGCTTCTCTGCTCCGTTCTTTCAGTCTCTTTGCTTCTATTGTTCTGCTGGTGTCCCCATGATGCTGTCATCTTATAAGCCCTGTATCTAAGCCCAGGTGAATCCCATTTATGTATGCCCACACCCAACTCCAGGTGTCTGCCATCAGGCATGCATTCAGGATTACAGGGATCAATCATCAATCCTAATGGTGGGAGGGCAGAAAAGCCTGATACTTTTACTTACCCAACACTGTTGCTTGTCTCTTTCTTGGCCTCTAGTCTCAGAACATAAGTGGTTTGTCAGCATGGTACAAAAGGCGACAGAGAGAGCTCATGTGTGTACCCACATTCACCTGTGTGCTCTGTTTTCCTCTTTCACCGTCCTGTGCTCATCATGTGATTAGCTGTGTGAGTCTGTGGGGAGCGTGAGCATCTCCACGTATTTCCTTTAAGAATGCCCAATTCAGAGTTTTATTTCCCCTTTGTGGCTGACAACTCTGGGCTCTGCTTGAGTGGTGATGCATTACCCACAACACTAGCTGTCAGTCATTCATATAATTTCTTGTGACTCAAAGGCACCTTAATCTAGCACGAAAGATTATTAGACTAGAAATTAGCAATCTTGGACTCTTAGTTTAAGTTTTAATTAGTTGTGTGCCCTCACTTAAATTCTTAATTTTGATTGTGCAGTGAAGGCTTTAGTCCAAGTGATCTAACTATTCTTTCCAAATCTTAGCACTCTAAGCATCTGTGAAGTTGTGAGAAATACGTTCTCTAGACCATGACATGCTGTAGGCATATATTTATTTTCACACTCAGATTTGACTCAAATGTCCTTTTAGGTGGTAAAGAGATCAATTATTGAAATAAACCTTTCCAAAGGACTCCATATATTATTGTGCTGCGGCAGACACTGTCTTGTGTCTCAGGAATCTCTGAGGGTGAAAGGAAAACATCAGGAGAAAGAGCCAATCATCAGAGACCTTTAGTATTTATTCTCATGAAGAAGGCAGTGAGAGCTTTTGCTCAGGTTGTAGTTAATTTTTCACTAAGATCCGGACCCGCAAACACATTCTTTTCTTTGAATATTTGTAGTTTTGCTCTATATCTTTTGGGACTTGCTGTACAGAGTGATTGTATGTTTGACTACTGAAGAACATAATGTGATTTCAGAAACATGCAATTTGGCATCTGAAGAAAGTGCAGATTTAAAATATCAGCACGGTCACTTGCTACCGTCTGCCAAGTGTCCAGCTGTTAGTGTTACAATGTTCAAGTCTCAGTGTTGGGAAGTACAGTTTACAGCAATGTCACAATGGCAAAGTAATTGGTAAGAATATTTTTATGCATTTTTGACTTGCTAAGGAAAAGCAATTTTGGGAAAATGATGTTGAGGGTGGAGAAACATATTTTCATGGTGATGAAGCCACAGCAATTTCCAGAGGATGACAAGCTGTCACTTTCTTGACCTTTTGAAATTCTCCATGCAGTTTAATTATCCATATGTCTGCTAATTCATAGGAATTATATTTGATTTTAAAAATTAGAGTAGTAAACCATAAGTAATCTCTTTTATGGGAACTGTGTTGAAGGTGGTTTCTAAGCTACTTGGTACAGAGTGTGATGTAAGATATTAGTTTATTTTCATTTCCAGCTTTCAGGTAGTAGTCACCTACAAATAGTACAACAACAAAACCCCTCAGTTCAACAGGATTGAATGTTGATTGATTTGTGCCTTCTTTAAGTGACATTTAAATGTGTTACTGAGAACCTTAGAAAAATTTAAGACCTTTAAATAATCATGCTTTTTAGCAGTAGCAGAAAATTGCTTTATTTTTTAACAGACATTTAAAATTTTATTGTTTGAGGTAATACTGGATTACAACATTTTATAAGTATTTGGATTAGCATTTCACACTTCTTAAAATGTGTGTTACCACACCATGCCCATCACCAAAATGCAAATAACCCTTCATCACAGTACACTGCATTCCCGCCACTAGTTTCTCCCACATGTCCCCTCCCACAATTCTGCAATCCTAATTCAAGGACTGGTTTGATTTGTTTTTGCCAATTCCTTTGCTTTATCTCTTTATAGTCCTCATATGAGTGAAATCATCTGGCATTTGACCTTCTTTTAATTTAGCATAATTCTATGCAATTCCATCCATGTTTTAGTTGCAAATGCAAGATTTCATCAATTTTTATAGTATTCCATTATGTAGATGTACCACCTCTTCTTAATCTGCTCATCTTTTATTGGGCATTTACGTTGTTTCCATAGCATGACTACTGTAAGTAATGCTGCAATGAATTCAGAACTGCATATATCCCTTCAAAGTGTTTTTATATTCCCTGGAAAGATGCCAAGGATTATAATTGCTGGGTCATATAGCATATCTATTTTTAATATTTTGAGGCTCTCTCATACTGTTTTCTACAGAAACTTGACCAGTTTATTCCCATCAAGAGTGTCCAAGTGTTCCTTTTTCTCCATCCCTTTGCCAACACCTATTGTTCCTCATAGGTGTAAGGTGATCTCTCATTGTGATTTTAATTCAGATTTCCCTAATAAAAAGGGCTGATGAGCAATTTTTCATGTTCTTGTTTGCTATTTGCATGTCTTCTTTGGAGAAATGTTTATTCAGATCTACCCATTTTCTGAATGTGGTATTTGTTTTTTATTATTGACTTGTATGAGTTCTTGATAAATCTTGGATATTCCTTGTTGGACATATGATGTGAAATATTTTCTTACATTCAGGATAGTGTCTTTTAATTTTATTAAAAGCTTCTTTCACTGTACAGAAGGATTTTAGTTTTATGTAGTCTCATTTGTCTATTTTTCCTTTAGTTTCCTTTGCCATTTGAGTCAATTCTCCAAACATATCACTGAGGCCAACACTGTAGAGTGTATTGCTAATATTTTCTTCTATGTGTTAGAAAGGTGATTTTCACTTGCTGGGTCCCTTTGAAAAAACCTCAATCAAAGTCAAATGTGCTTTCAGAAAAATACACATATCATCAGCATAAAATCTATAAAATCAGATACTGGATGAAGCTATGTAATCATCCCTTAAATCAAGAAACAAAACACTGCCAGTAGCACATAAACCCTCCACTTGCTCTGTTCTAGTCCCTAAGTCCTCTCCCCCTCAAGGTTCATTGTAGTCATTGACTTCTGACATCACAGACTACTTTTCCCTGTTGCTATACTTTTGGTCATGTTTTGGTCCGATTGATGTTATTGACTATTTATACTTTTGTATCTGACTTTTTTCATTCAAAATTGGTTGGTAAGAATATTATTATACTATAAATATTATAAACATATTTCATGAAGTTGCTGATTATTCTCATTTCTGAATAACGTAATAATATACATTTCTTATCAATTTACTGTTGATGGAATTTGGGTATTTCTGTTTTTCTGGACATTATGAATAGTTTTGCCATGATTTAATTAGGACATGCCTTTGAAGAAAAGATATACATATTTGAGTTGGATATATACTTAGGAGAGGAACTGTTAGGTCATAACATATGCGTAAATCAGCTTTAGTAGTTGCTGCCAAATAGTTTTGCATCAATTTCTTGTCTCTTCCTGATATTCAAAAAGTGAAAAGGAGAAAGGATAATTGAATAAAGGACCCAGATATTAAACTAGATTGCTGCAAAGCATAGATCCTGAAGAATGTGTCTTTCCTTTTCAAGTTTCTGATCTTTCACTTATTTGACAAAATGCTAAATTCCTATGCCTCTTGTGCTCAACCAAAGGCAACACTTCCATGCTGCTGCTCTGAATTTCCTTCCTACGAGATAGTTTAAAGTAATTTTAAAACTGTTTATACTAATGAAAAAAAAAATAAAATATGGATCTTTAAACAAATTTATCCCTCTATGGCTAGCATCAAAAAATGTGAGTGAAACTTGTTTTTTTCTTGGTGGTCTTAATTTAGTGATACCAGATTTCATTAACTTCAAAAAGACAAAGCAAAGTGGGGAAATGTTGGAATAGTCATAGTTTAAAAAAGTGCTTTTCAGTGGCGGCAGCAACATAATATTTATGAACACAGATTGTCATTCCTGCCTGAGAAGCCAGAGTGAATTTGGATAATTCTTTACAGCAAGGAAATTTATTGGAAAAAAAGACATCCATCCAATTTTCCTTGAACAGCTTTCTTAAAGAGACCTGAATACTTTAGACTGCCTAATTAAATATTTCTAAATTCTTAGGATATAAATATCATCATTATTAATGGATAATTAATTGTTTGGTATAGTCTGCATGTTAATCATGGGTAAAATATCTACTGGAAGAGTCTTATGAACTATATATACACCAATCCCTTCAGTGATCTATAATTACAATACTTGATTGTATTTCCTTTTTGACCTGAAGGATAATTATATTTTATCCAGGAGTTCTAGCATATAAATCTACAGTTTTATTTTCTCACCCATTACAAGGGGAATGTCCGTAATTTATTTTGTACAAGTTTTTTGGTTCAGAATATAATATGCAATTAAACATGGCTTCTTTGGGAAAACAAATCACATAGATTTCAGGAATGTAAATGAAAATGGTATTTTTTTCTATCTCTTTCACTATTATGCAGTATGATTCTGTACACACACATACACACACACACACACACTCACACACCAAGACTTACAATGTCAAGCAGGGGCTATACTTTTGCCAAAACAATGCACTTCAGAGCAGTTCAAAGAACATGAATGTTCTGCTCAAATGTCTGGATTTGGTGCAGCAGACAAAAGGGAGCCAATTAAAGATTTTTCATAGAGGGATGAGATTAGAGGTGTGTTTTAGGAAGAGACTTCTGGAGGAACTAGAGTAGAAAGAAGATTTAGAAGTCCAAAATGGTTTATGTGACAGAACTCCTGAAAGACACAATCATCTTTGCATAATATTATGAACAACTTAGTATGTCATTATATATTGTAAAGACAATCCCAAATCAAATTCTAGTATAGACAGTTTGCAGCTGTGTCAAACTTTCAAGAAAAGCATATGGGATAGCCATATTCCATTGAGAAAAAAAATCCATTAATTGTCCTACCACTTTATTTTTTTTAAAAGTAAGCCACCAAGATTTGACTTGAAGAAATTCTAGACCATCTCATAGAACCTCAGTGTTGTACATGAGTAAATGGTGGAAATTATTTATTCACTATTTTTCTTACCAGTGAAAAGTGGTATAGAAAGGAGCCATGAGAACAAGAAAATAAGGAATATTATGAAGGAATCAAGAAATGATTAGTGGTGAATGATAAGGGAGAGATGCTAAGATATTATTATATATCATATGGAAGTTTTTTTAATGAAACAAAAGCTTCCATTATGATTTGGAATTGGTGATAGAATTTTCTTGTTTGACAGTTTTTCTTTTAACATTTCTTTCTTCAAAAAGCAAGTGCTTATTCCTAGCTAGGGGCAGAAATCACACCACTCTCAATATTAACTTTAGGTTGCTACTGTTCTGAATCATGGAAGCATGTAGATTAAGCTTTTGGAAAAAGCAACCTCTTAAGACAAAATGTTCTGTAAATTCTACTCTCCTGCATGACATTAATAAATAGGTCTTTAATTATGCTCATGTACCTCTATTTTACAAAGCAACAGGAGATATACAGCAGAGCTGGAAAATCCTAGGTGGTTTATGGTTAATGACATAGAAGCATCAGCAACACTGAGTAATGAGGTATTTAAAGAATGATACAGCCTAATTTTTGTTAAGCCACTGCATAAATAAATAACCTGCTTGGATAAATAGTTCTCCATTGAATTTTATGATCTTGTGTCCAAACTAATTAAAAAAAGTCCCAACAGAAAATTCTTGGCACAATATTGGACAGCTTGCTTAAGCCCCTAACCAGCTTGTCCTGTAGTATTTATAAACTAGAAGGTATCCCATAAACTTTGGCTCAACACCTGAAATTGTAATTTTTGCACTGGGTATATATCAGGTAGGAAAGAGGCAATGTGTTTTGATGAAAGAGGAATTAGAGAGAGACCCACAAAATCTCAGGCCCACAAAGGACTTATCAGGCCCACAAAGGACTGATGCAAGGTATAGCATTTGCTTCTCTCCAAATTATCACCATGTCGTGGTGCAAAAGTTGTTATAACACAGCTTTTAATGCAGCTGTTAAAGCATCTCTCTTATCTCTTAAATGTTCCTTAACCTAAATTCCTTCACCATTTATCATGTTTTTTTTTTTTTTTGGGAGGGGGGACTAAATATACTATTAACTGTATTCATTGAGAGTGAGAACTGCTCCCCTCAGCAGTGTTTTTCAGTTAAACTGCCTGTTCTATTCCCCACTCTGTCTCTGGTGAATTCTCTCACCACCCACACCTCTGGTCTGTACCCCAGTTCTTGTATGCATAAATAAATAAATCTTTAAAAAAATGCTATACAAAAGGGAGATTGTATTATTTGAAATGTTAAATATAATTATTTGAAATGTTAAGTCATCTCTCAAAATATTGAGTAGAAGAATTGGTTTTGAATCTACCCCAAACACAGATGGTTGTAACTTTCAGAAGAAACTCTCATATGAGATGTTCAGATGGAAAGGCCAAGTTATGTGAGGAATTATCAAATGCATCCAGTTTGGTTGGTTGTAGGGCTTTCTCTGCCTCTCTGAACTAGATGCCAACACAGCCTGAAACTGCAGAAAGTAGCAATGAAAATAAGTCTAGGAAATGGACTTTTAAAAAAGTGAACATAACCTAAGTGCTCCCTAACAGATGAGTGGATCAAGCAGATGTGGTACATATGCACAATGGAATACTACTCAGCAATCATGAAAGATAAACTCATGCCATTTGCAGGAACATGGGTGGAGCTGGAGGGGATTATGCTAAGTGAAATAAGTCAGAAGGAGAAAGATAAATAGCAGATGGTGTCACTAATATGTGGACTAAAAAGTAACTAAGTTAATAGATAAAGACAAACTGAAAAACTAATTCTTGATAGCTGACTACAAAACTGAAATACCAAGGGGGAAGGCAGTAGGGAGAGGAAGCATAAGATTCTGTGATGGTGGAATATAGGTGTGTTGTTAGTGGGTGTACTGTGGTGGTAATATGTGATGGGGGTACCTCGGTTATTAAATCTGTTAAAAAGAAATAAATTTTAAAAAAGTGATTTTAAAATTGTAGGCATGTGTTATTTATCGAGTCAGGATATAGTTTCATAATAGATAATACTGAGAAAACTATATTTGGAAGTGAGCATTTTCATTGTGTCGCATAAAGACTTCATGAAAGGGATGGAAGGAAAAGAGCTTGATATTTGTAACACATAGAGATGAAATTTGAGACAAGATTAAAAGACTATTGTTTATATAGGCACATACATATTACATGTAAGTATATATGTATCTGTGCTTTAATATATATAATAAAATACACACGGAATATATATATATATATATATATATATATATATATATATACACACACGGAATATATAAAATAAAATACACACGGAAGATTTACACATAGGTTCTCATATGTATGTGTGTGCATATACATATGGTATAACAAAGAATGCACAATGACAATAATAATATATTTTATTTTTTAAAAAGATTTATTTATGCATACAAGAACTGGGGTGTAGGCCAGAAATGCAGGAGGTGAGGGGATTCACCAGACAGAGTGGGGAGCAGAATAGGCAGATCTACTGAAATAAACTGACGCTGGGGAGCAGCAAGCCATGTGGGTCAGCTCCCTGGCTGGATCCAACTCTTGCTGCAGTGGCTGCCTATAGCTTGATAGAACTGTGTCTTTAACCCCCGCACCACCAGGGAGGCCCCAATAATAATATATTTTAAATAAAGCAAAATGGGATAACTGACAAAATCACGCAGGAGTGATTTTTGAGGTACTGGTAAGATTTTTATATATCTGTGTAATATTATGTTTTATATATCCGTGTAATCCATTACGTTTTCCTTGAGAACAGAGGAATCTAAGGCAAGACTTCCAAGAAATTTTCCCACTGTGAAGTAGAGGCAAGCAGTAGAGTCTTAGAGGAAAGGGCTCAGTGCAACTTTAACTTCACATTAAACTTATATTTTAGAAAAATTCTTAAAAGAATACATCAAAGCATGTGAAACTGATGACTAATTATATTATCATTAGTATATAGTAACACAGCATTATCTTTCTTTATAAAATACTATGAAATAAGTATGTTAAGAATATTAATTATGTGGATGAGTAGAATAATAAAGGAAAATTGCTAGTTAATTACTTTCCTTTGAGATGCTATTAGAGGCAACTGCCTAGCATTCCATGATTCATCTGAATGAAATACGCTGGCTGTCGGGCTGCTTTCCTTGGAATTACTCTGGGAAAAGTAGGAGGGAGACCTAGGACTTTCCTGCACAGATTTTGCTGTTCTTTTATTCTCTATTGTGCCATTGCCTCCAGGAAGCCTTCCTTGACTTCACCTGAAAGAATTGATGAAAGAATTTTGCCTCTTCTATGAGCCCAAAAACACTCTGCAGATATCTCTAGTACTATTATGCCTCTTAGTATTTTAATTATAATTCTCTGTGTTTATTTCTCTTTCCAGTCTGAGAAATAGCAACAGGAGTATGTTTTATTCTCCCCAACACCTATTTCAAGTTCTGGCTCTGAATGGATATGGAATGAGATGAAATGTCTCTTTTCATATATTTGAAGGTAGGAGCTTGGAAAATGGGTCCAAGACCAAGGCACTTTCATTTTTTTCTTTCAGGAACATCTATAACAAATCCTATTACCTTTAAAAAGATTTGCTTCAAGAGACTGAGTTAATTTACAAAGTCTTCCACTTCCTTATTTTCTCCAAATGAAAAAACAGAAAGTTTCCATTTCCTCCTCTTCGCATTTTTAGTTCACTGGAAAAATATCACTGGAAAGGTATGACTTTATAGAATAACAGAACTGTCTATGATTCAGGATTTCACATAGCCAAGAACAGGTGTCTTTTGTGGATGATTTATAGTGTCTCAAATCCTCTGTTAACATGTATTATGTATTTCTCCATTTTCTTTAACATGTTAAAAGTTTGGGTGGGTGTGGTAGAAAGGAAGGAAAGAGGAAGTGTTTTACAAAATAGTTGAACTGTGATGCCCTTTTTCAGTATAAAGTTGCAGGATCCAAAGAAAATCTATAAAATAACTTTCTCTCAAATGATTTTTGTTCTATGCATTGTGATCTTGGTACCCATTTATTCTAGAGGGTATATACCTAAAGGATGCAAGCCTAATACAAAACCTGATGAGGAATGAGCAAGTAGAGAGGCATCCACATGTACACAGAGTGTTTAACAATTAGGATGACAAGAGTTAACTATTAGTGAAACCATGCTTTTATCAGGACAAACGTAGGGCATTGAAAAGGAAATCATAAAAAGTAGGAGCATAGGTGGTCTAGTTCTAAAATTAGAGGACGAGCTTGATTGTTAAAATATCTGCTAAAGATTAGTTCCAGCTTTGTTGATAATAAAAGATGAAATAGCTGCTTAGAGAAAATCTGTCAGTTTGAGAAGAGTGGCAAGAAGAAAAAGAAATAAATCTGACACAGCGCTGGCAATAGTGAATTGAGAATTAACCTATGGCTATAAGGAACTGGCATAACTGCATTGGAAATTATCTTCTCTCTCTCCCTGTCTCTTGCAGATTATAGTAAATGACAGCATAGTACTTGAGGAGAAAAGTACACAGGTGAGAATGTATGGCCTACACATACATCCAGGGAAGGAGCAGTGGCTGGGTTGCTTTGGAAATTACCACTTTTGGCAAAAAATTAATTGGCTCAAAAATGTGTCATTTGAAGACTATTTTCGTGACCCTTCTTTCCCTGTATACTTATTTTATTTAATGCCCCAATATACTTTATTCTTTCTGTTGTTGTATTTTATTTTATTTTATTTTTTCCAAATTGAGGTAACATTGGCTTACAGTACTGTACATGACTCAGGGAAATAGGATTACACCTGTTCAGACGTATGTCACCACCCACCACCACGGCACCTGAGTCTTCCACCCTTGTTCCCTGGCCCCATCCACACCTTGTCCTCCCTCTCGCCTTCCTCTCTGGCAACCTCAATTCTATAATCAGATTTCTAAGTTTGTAATTGTCAAGATTCTGCCTTTATTTCTCTATATTCCACACATGAGTGAAATCATCCTGTATTTGTCTTTCTCCTTCCAACATATTTTGCTTACCATAATCCCCTCCAGTTCCAACAATGTTGTTGCAATGGCAGAATTTCATATTTTTTATAGCTGAGTAATATTCCATTGCATATCAGTACCACATTTTCATCCACTCATCTGTCATTGGTTTATGCTCCAGATATTTAAGATTTTCCTAGGGAGAATTTAACCTGATTTACCTGATTTTATCAGTATAATAAATGAGCACTTTTTTTTTTTTAACTTGGTTCCATTCCAACCCTGAACGACAGGGTTCATTTTCGTAGTTTTGTAAACAAAGATCCTGAGACTCATGAAGTTTAAGCAACTTACCTCCAGGCTTTCCACTTGCCATCTTGGAGAACTGCCTGTCCTCTTTCTACTACACTGCTCACTGAGCTTCAATCCTGTGTCGCCTGAAGCTTCCTGCTCTGTGTCATGCAGTCTGGAGCTTTTGATAATTCAACTGATGATGGGACTGGCAATTACATGTAGAGAGTTAGTTTCCAGCTAAGCTGATTATTGCTTCAAAATTTTTGCATTTTGTTTTCCTTTTCCTTGGTACCTTCTGACTGAAAATCTGTAAAGTTATTTCTTGATAGACCAGCTTGACAGATCCATATTCTAAAGCAGTTTTGAATTGCTAGTAATATTTATGTATACAGTAGAGGCCATAGTTAAATCCTGAAATTTGGCTCTTTGCTCCCCATTAGAAATGAGACATTGTAAAATGATGTAAGAATTATATAAAATAAAATATTAATAAAAAAGAAGTGAGACATTGATCACAAAGAGGATTTGACCATGGGAAGGGCTTGGAGATGTTCCTGAACTCTTTGATCTGGGAGTTGAAGCAGTGTTCTTTACTTCAGAGCTCTGTACCCTCCTTGGACTGTTTCAGTGTGATAATGGAGGTGAGGCTAAGAACTCCGTGGCCATTCACTTTGTTAAATGTGAGTGCTGAATAGAGCTGATGGCTGATTTAAAAGAAGACAACATTTTTATTTGGGGTTCTCTGGGAAACTTTTAGACCTAAGGCTGTTGTTTTTTTGCTGTTCCCAAAAACAAAAATGAAGTTGCCTTCCACTGTTTGTCTTCTTGCCTCTCCTCTCACCCTTGCCAAATCTCTGGTGGGAGAGTAGACAGAGTCATTTGTCTCTTACTGTTATTAATGGTGGTGCTTTTTCCTGCAGGGGAGGACCTATTGACTTGGAGATAAACTCTTGGGGACACTTAAATGCCAAAGCTGGTAATTATCTTTTCAGCTTTGATTCTAGATTGCAAGACTCACAATATCACCATTTAGTGACATGGTAAGATTTCCATGATATGCTTGGCTTCAAGGGGCCAACACGTGGCAGCTGGTGGTTGCTTTCCTCTTAGAGCACCGCACCCAGCTCCTGGGTGTAAGTTACATTAGTTGTAAAGGGATTATCACAATTTTGTTGTTCCTTGCCAGTGACTTGTCTGGATGGGCATGTCATCCTGTTTGGAAAATAAGGTAAAAGTAATTTCTTAGGAAAGTCTACTGTTGGATAAGAACAGGATGCATTGATAGCTGTCTATGAAAGTGAGGGAAACAAAATATTGACTATATACTAAGGCTGGATGAGCAGAAAATTTAAGGGAAACTACATCCTTGATGATGTCATTGGGTCACTGATTCAATCCTGGAATGGCTGATATCTGGTCTTAAAAAAAAAAAAAAGATTTTTTTTTTTAAATTTATACAATAGCTGGGGTACAGGCCAGAGGCACAGGAGGGTGAGAGGATTCACCAGAGACAAAGTAGGGAGCAGAACAGGCAGACAGATGGAAAGCACTGCTGAGGGGGGCTGCGGGCGAGACAGGAGAGGTCTGCTGCACCATGTTGGTATCTCCCTGGCAAGCTTGAACCTGTGCTGTGGAGGCTGCGGACAGCTTCACAGCACTGCGCTCAATCTGTTGCACCACCGGGGAGGCCCAAGTAATATTCTTGAGGCTTAAGCCCACTAGTCAAATTTTCTCTTACCTGTGCCTAAAATTGTTCCTAATTGAAAGAACATCTTAAAAAGTATTGTATATTACAGTTAGTATTTCATCTTTCAATTTCACACTACAAAAGCTTTTAGGCTATAATTGTAGAACAATTAATTTACATAGCAAATGGCATAATCTAATAACAAAATCAATAGAGAAGATACAAATATTATGTTAAGAAAACAAATAAGAAATTAATTTAGCAAATATGCAATGTATAAATGTACTTTTTAAAAGTTTAATGCCAATTATCTTTAATCCATTAAATTATTCAAGCTTAGTTATCATATTAATGTCAGTATTTGTAACAAATTTTGAAATGCTGACATTTGTAAGTTAGATTAGATTTTCATGCCTGCATAAAGAAAGACTGCATTTCAATATATTTAAAATAATCAGCATTGGTGGAGGCAAATGTGAGGGTGAATTCTGGCACAGCCATCCTCAAACTAAGATTATTTACAGAGCTCAAGATATCTGTGGCCAAAGGGTTGGTGATCCAGGGTATTTGTCATTTTTCTGCCCACTTTGCTCTTGATGAAGAATAAAGGAATAAGAGAATGTTCAGAGGCCCTAGGATGAAGATCAAGAAAAAAAAAATGTGGGAGGCCTCAACTATGCCATTAACGAGAAAATTGGTACCTAAGTATTTGAACTCCACAATATGTATATTTTCTCAAGGCCTGTTCACATATTACTCAGGAATGCCTGGCACGGACACAGTAAATACAACATCTAGCTCCCTGATGTTCAAGTGCTGAAACACTCATTCTTAGGCCAGCACATTCTCCTCCCCAGTGAAAGCAAACCCAAGTTATTAAGGTATCACTAGAGGAAGATGATATTTCCTTGGCGACTCAAAGCCAGCTGGGGGGCCTGCAGTTCAATTTATGCTGCTTCTGCTCCCCCTTCCACTTTTGGCATGCCTACAATTGGATGAAGTGCTCTTCCTGAAATGGCAATCACTCTTACATTAGCTGGAAACTAAAATGTTTTCTAATTGTTAAAAGTCTCACTGCAAAAAGGAAGTTTGTATTGATTGGAATTTGCGGAGAAACAATCCCAAGTTCATCATTCTTTTCCCTTTTATAAACAGTCAGATGAGACTGACACACTCAGTCATCAGATTTTCTTTTCCAAAGATGTTCATTCACCACAAGCAGTTTGTAGTCTGTTTCTGTGTGTCAATCATTCTGTTTTTATTTTTTGTATTTGCAGACTACTTTAAATTTTTTTCCCTGGGCCTGTCTGATATGAATCTTTGCCTTGTCTTCAATTGTTTTTCTTTTTCAATTTTTATCACCAGTTCTTTGAATAAGTGAGTTGGCTGAACACTGTTCCTGGAATTTGCATTTCTTTCCTTCTCCAACAAAGAATTTCAGCTACTTTCAAACAATAATTTTTAGCTATTACCCAATACTAGGGATCCTGATGATTCATTTCTGTGGCCATAGTCCTAAATTCCTAGAACAGGAACTGACACTGAGTGCATGATACTTAAAATTTCTTGAATGAAAGAATAAATTCTGTTACTTTTTAAAATCTCATCAAAAATTTACTTTGACCATATGAATTGACCTATTAAAAAAGCAATCAAAATGAAGACACTTGTGTTTGGACCTTATTTGGTCTAGACTCTCAAACTCTTTGATAAATTTTTTGCTTCTCTCTTCTCTGAACTACAGTGTTGGGAAATTTCTGAAAAAAGAGGAAACTATGTTTTAAACATGAAAGTGCTTGTGACACGATATGACTGACATAAATCCCAATAAATATATAACCGATAATATGCTTCGTAACTTTGATGTTGTTAAATGTGAATTATAGACAAATATTATTAAACTCTTTTGTTTTATAGCATCTAGCTCTATTATTTACATTAAAGAAAATTTCATCGTGCTTCAGAAAAGTTAAAATTGGAGACCAGTATTCAGAACATTTTCACAGGTATAATGAAAGTTACGGAATGGCTGAAGATTGGATTTAATCAGATTGAGTTTACTTGGCTGGTAGTATTTAATTTCTTCATAGCTCATTAATTATACAGCTTACTACATTAAGAAAATTTACTGTATTTAATGATAAAATATTAAATTTCACTTGACAATCATGATAAACTTTGTACTCCTTTTCTATGGTGTTGATATTCTGGTATTTTTAGTTTCCTAAGTGCTTTAAATTATATGGTGGATTGGCTGACAAAATATTTGAATGAAGAACAAATACAGATAGATTTACTGATTTCAATTTGGCAGAAATTCATGGGAATGAGGATCATCTATTACCAACTTCAGAGTGTAAAAATCTAAAGGATTTTCAGTTAATCTTTTTATTTTAAATAATGCTTAATTGTTGAACTTCGATACCATCTGCTCCTGTGGTTGTCTTTGAGTTTTATGCTTTGGATAATCCTTTGGCATAATATAACAGAGATAAATTAACTATCCTTTCAGTTGTTTCTTAGAAACAAGCCCTTAGAAACTAGTGGAAAGAATTACCAAAAGATTAATGAAATGTAGTTTGGTACAATTGTGTGATTACAGTTCTAGAGTAGGTGCCTGGAATGATATTTTGTGTCCAGTTCCTGGGTCCTAGCAATGAGAATTGCTACCCTGTAGTGGATCAGTTCTGGTTAGAACTTCTAGTTACTACTTTGGGGCAAAGTGTCAAAATAAAGAATTGTTCCCTTTGCCTTATTAGGTCCAAGCTGGCTGGGATTCTAGAAATCCATCTTATTGCTAAATTTTCTTATGTTCCATCTCTGTTTATACTACTTACCATTATGTGGCAATTTCTTTGAGGCAAAGGCTGTCTGGGTTAAGACATATAAACTATAGCAGAAACCCAGCAGGGCTACCAAATTCTTTGTATTAAACTGGATAGATTGGTATTTTAACTTTCAGCCTGATATAACCAAAAGAAAAAAATTAGATATACCAAGATGGATTTAAAATTGTCAATATTTTTTTTTCTCCAGGCTCTAAAAACACAAACAGTAGTTTTCTTTGGGACTGACCAATTCTGTGTCCTGGGAGAGATTCCTTTGAGAGCTCTAGTCACTCAGAGGAGAATCAAGTCAGCACGTATTAAATACCTATTTTGGGCCAGCACTGTTCTAAATGGCAGTAATTCATTAAACTTCCTAACACTGGTATAGTATAGCTGGTACAGGGCATACCCTGATATAAAATGGGTTGCCTGACTGTGGGTCCTCTCCCATGCGCTTAAAGGAAACTTATTAATGCTAAACTGCAGATATACACAAAAGGTTAATAAAAGGTTTATTTACAAGGGAAGGGGACATGAGAAATGAATAACTCAGGGAGAAAAAGAGGGAGATAAGTTCGTAAATGCGTCCTACCAGTTCCGCGGATCTGGAATCCCAGTGACCCAGCGAGCTGGCAAAAAACCCAGCACGCTGCATGGTCAACAGGGTAACCCCCGGCCACATGGCCAGTTAAATACTCAAACCGAGAGCCTAATAGCTTAACTCTACCCTCAGGTCCTCGCAACCCTCCCTTTGGTGATCATGGGATTTGTAGTTCCCAGTGTCGTGGGGGTGGAGTTCACAAAACCTCTATGGAGTTTGCTCAGGACATCCTTTCTGCCTCACATAGTTACTATCTTCATTTTATAAATGAGGAAATTGAGGCTTATATTGTTACAGGGCAGGGAGAGGGGCAGCCCAGCCCCTGAAAATCTGCCTTCTCTAAATAGGTTCTGCCATCTGCCGCATCAACACAAAACATATGAGACTATAATGAAAAGGAACTTTAATACAATTAGTAAACAATACAGGAAAGGCAAAGAATATAGTTTCTAAATTAAGCACCCAAAGTTACCCGTCCCTTCACGGGTAAAATTCCACCCAAGCAGGATTGGTCCAGAACAAGGCCCCCAAATCTGCCACAAGTCTCAAGCACCTTCCAGTGGGGACCCACAGAAAAGGATCAGAAACAACCAGACAAGATTGGGAGGAAAAGAGAAAAATCAAAATCAAGCCATTGTCACCTCCCCATGGGTCTCTCAACCACATCTGTCAACCAGTTCATGACCAAAAGGCAAGTGTAGTTTCTTCACGTGTCTCTCGGCTCCATGCACCTCCTCTAGGTCTCCTTCTGGCTCTCTATCTTGCTTTCTTCCTTTCTCAGTCTCCTCTGCAGCTTCTACTCTCCCTGCTCAGCTCCACCCTCCTTTTGGGAGGGGCAGGGAACCTGGAACCTCCCCCTTTCCTGGGGACCACCCTGTTACATATCAGACAGTGTAAGTGGTAGATCTTGGCTTTGAAAACTAAGATGGCACATTGCAGACATTATTTTAATAGATCTGCCTTAACTACTGCCTCAGACTCTTGGAATAGCTCTCATCGGAGCCAAAGGAATCCAAAAACCTCTATTTCAAGTTTTTATTTTTTTAAATTATTTTTTACATCATTGTTCATTTTTAAACAATATTTGCTTGTAGTCCCCATAGAATCTTATGTTTTGTAACATGAAAAGCCTTTCATAGAGAAGAGTATATTTCTTCAGAAGTTTCGATCTATCTGTATCCATCTATCATCTGCCTACCTATGTAATCTAGGTAGGCAGAATACAGACCATCCAAAGATATCTATACCCTAATCTCTGGAAACTGTTGACGTGTTTGACATTTACATGACGAAGCAGATGAAATTGAGATTTCTAGTCAACTGACTCTTTACAATGGGAGGATATCCTGGGTGATCCAGCTGGCCCACAGCAACCACGAGTTCCCTTAACAGTGGAGTTGGGAGGGAGCAGAGTCATTGCTAGAACCATGAAGTGTGAGAAAGACTTGATTAGCTGTTTTAACTTTCAAGGTGAAAAGGACCACAAGCCTAGAATTGTGGGCATATTTCTAGAAACTGGAAAGGAGAAGAAAATAGATTCTAGACTCAAGAAAGGGATACAACCAAGCTACACTTTGATTTTGCCCTCAGACTTGCACCAGACTTCTGACCAATTTCACTTTAAGATAATAAGCTTGTGTTGTTTTTATGACACTAAATTTGTGGCAATTTTTTTACAGCAGCCATAAGGAACTTATTTATCATAAATGGTGGGTTGGCAGTTTCTCTGGGAGACTGAGAGATGAACTTTTGTCGTTGATAGACACATAGTATGTCCTGTATCTCTATATCATACATAATGCTATAAACCAATGTTACCGGAAATAAAAAAAAGAAAAACAAAAAAGCAACAAAAAACAGAAAAAAATGTCTCCTGTGAAAAAACTTGGTAGTTAACCACAGGGGCCAGGAGAAAGGGCAGAGGTGTCATTGTGATAGTGAAATGACATTAGAATTTTGTTGGGTGAGTGAATATTGAGGTATGAGGCTGTATTCCCCAAATTATACAATTTTGTAAAGAAATGGCAAATAAGATTTGATCCAAAAAAAGAAAAAAAAAATGAGTCTCTGTCGAGGAGGACCTGATCCCAGCATGCCATTCTAAATTTAATGACATTATGCCAGTGTGCAGTGTTTTAAAATTTTTTTCTGGTTGCTCAACATATTGTAACTGGTGATTGAAGCCAAAGCCTGTTACAGGTCATGCCCCCTGGAGGGTGCTGCTAGTGAGGATTGAGCCCCCAGGCGAAGTACTAACAAAGTATTGGTGGGGGTGGAGACTCTGATAAGAAATAAAAGAGACTGCAGAAGCAGCCCCCAGGATTCTGTGTTATGGTTTCTGTGTTTTCGGATCTTCAGCGATTCTGGGGTGGGGCATTTCTGTCCCCACATGCTGATCTTGATCTTCCGGAAGGCTGTTGCGGGCCTTTTCGGGACTTGGGGAAGCTTCGACTGGCCAACCTCAGAGAGGAGGGGTTCAGAGGCTTTGCAGGTAGCCAAGCGACTGAAACTTCCCAGCTTCGCTGCTGATATAGCCTGGCCGAAGGTGAAAACCCAGAACCTGGCGTCTTGCTGAGCTGGGTGAGTGTGGCCATTTGCTGGTTGGTGGGTCGGTAGTTAGGCCGCTGCAGCTGCTGTTTTGAGAGCTGATTATCTAGCTGTGCTGGGGCATCTGAGCATCTCCTGTTGTGTCTTTTGATATCTTAGTGAGTTGGATCCCAGCCTATTTGTCTGGTTGCCATGTGCTCCAGGCCCTCAGTGGCAGGAAGACACCATCTCCGTAATGTTTGTGTTTAGAATTTTAAAACACTGGACACTACTTGGGGTGAGATAAACGGCCATTTGTGGTCTGAGTGACTCTTTGTTTTCCCTCGTTTGATAGATATATCTCATTATTGTCATTCTCTGAACCTGAGTAGTCTTGCAATTGTGCACATGGGTGAAGATCTCAGACAGTGACTGGTAAACTATTTGGGCACTGTCCTTGGCTAGTTTTAGTGCCTCTTGCTGTCCTGTATCACTATGACTATATTAGGATTGAAAAGGTACAGAAAAATATATGAAGAAAAGCATGGATTTGCTTTTCAATATTTGCTTCTTGAAGTTCCAAAGATACAAACAATATTTTACTTTTGTTTTTGTCTATTCACCTAGGTTTTAACCTTGTCACTTAGCTCTGCAGTTATCCACCTCAGAGGCATCACTGACACTAATTCCTGTATGTCCTTCCAGAAGCATTTCACATTTATGAGGTGATGCTTTTCTATCTTTTTTTTTTCTTTTACATAGCACTAACACACAAGACATGTTGCACCATTGCTTCTTATCTTAAATTCAGAATAATTATCATAATAATGAAAAACAAACAACATAGAATGTTAATGGAATTAGTCAGCAGAAAACTTTGCATTATTATCCACAGTGCATACAGGCACTCCCAAAATTGGAAGATATCCAGGGGAAAGTTTCACGACTCTTCATATGCATGTTTGCACAGCACACCCACCATCAATGCATCCATAGTCCTCCACCTTAGTCCAGTGGGCCCCCCGCCCTCCATTTTTCTCTCTCCTCCCCCTATGGTAAGACTCAATGATACAGTCAGATTTTTGGTGTTTGTTTTCATTTAATTTTGTATGTTTTGTTTCTTTATGTTCCACATATGAGTAAAATCATTTGATATTTGTCTTTCTCCTTCTGACTTACTTCATTGAGCATAATCTCCAGTTCCATCCATGTTGTCACAAATAGCAAGATATCAACATGTGTATATATCTGAGTTGTACTCCATTATATATGTACATGAATGATGGGTATTGTGGGACTCTGGATATAACAAAATTTCTTCAAGGTCCAAACAACAATGTATAGCATAAGGTTAGGGAGAGAAAGGGCTTTTTAACCCACCTTTGGCACAGAGCCCAGCAACCTACTGGCATCAGAGGACTGGAGACAGCCAATTTGGTGTGGACATTTGAGTTCTCATAATGGGCATCTTCTGCAGTTGCAGCTTGGGGTTCATTTAAGGAGGACTGTCAGCATGGTCACACATACATACTTATACTTACCACATACTTACGTATGTTTTTCCTCTTTTATGTCAGATGTGCTAGACATCCTGATTTTCCCCTTTGTATATTGCTTTATGTATTAAAAGAAGGAATCTTCAGCAAAATAAATAGATTTGATAATGACAATAATGCCAATAACTAACATTTATTGAACAATTATTATGAGCCAGGTTCTATGCTATGTACTTATGTGCATTTACTTATCATCCACTATGGTGGCTGGACAGAGCTTCATAGATTCTTCAGAGAGCTGAGACCCTCTTGTCTAGAGACATTTTCAACAGAAGTCAGCAACCATCTGCCCCAGTCATAGTAGAGAAGATTCCTACTTTGGGTGTAAGTCTGAATAGGTGATCCTTTATAATTGTAAACACCTAGGATTCCTTCCATCAGTTAATGATCAAGTACAGGGTTGGGCATTTGAAATGTTCAGTGATGTTTGCCAGGGACCAATTAAGGCTTAAGCTTCACTCTCCTGGAAAGTGGTTGATGCTGGTTAGAAATGATGAGGGGAGCTGCACACTGTTCTTGTTGAACTAAATCAAGCTCAGCATGAGCTTGCTGTGTTCTTGAGACAGTGTGTGTCCATGATTTAATCAAATTATAGAGAAAATAGGAGGTCGATGGAAAAGCAATGTGTTATTTTTTCCCTAAGAACTGAGGCTTCTTCAAATTACAGATTTGCACCTAACCTTTGAACTTTTCCCACAGCTTTGTTTCTGAGCTATAACAATTGCTTAAAATGACAAGTTTATATCATCCAGATGTCTTGCAATAAATGGGTCTGAGAGCACTAAAGTGATACTTGCTGAAAAATAATTTTTTCAGAGGAGTAACCTATTAATTTCTTTATTAATCATCAGTGATTTATTTACCATGAACCATTCTAAATACTTGAAAGATAACCATTACTCCTTGGAGGGTAATTGCATAAAAGACACAACACAAAGGAATGTGATATAAATGCTATGATGAAGATAAGAGCCAAATGTGGCAATGTAGAAGAGGAATGACTTTTCGGGATGGAGGGGTCCCAATGGCAGTCACAGACCAACAGGGTTTTCAAGGATAAATAGGATTTCACTAAGCAAAAAATAGCAAAAAGGTATTCTTTAGGGAGCTGCTATATTTGGTGGCTTGGAGCAGTAAAAGACAGAGGCACACTACAGACATGGGGGTGCTAAGAGGTCTAGCAATAAGTCAAGGTGAGGATAGCATGTGTTTGTGTTGGAGTAGTGAATAATTGTTTATGGAAATAGTGGTGAGAGGTAAAGTTGAGTAACCAGAAAGCTGGAAATTAAGGATCCTACCTTGTATCTAGATTGAAAATTTTTAAAAATATGCCTTGATCCATAATCTTAAATGATGGACTGTGGTTATTAACTTTAGGGGCAAATGAAGATGGTCTTCAAAAGATGGATAGCAAATTGACTTTTTTATTTTTAAAGATTTTATTTATTTATACAAGAACCAAGGTACAGGCCAGATGTGTGGGAGGGTGAGAGGACTCACCAGAGACAGAGTGGGGAACAGAGCAGGCAGATTGACGAAATACACTGCTGAAGGGAGTAGCGGGTGAGACAGGAGAGGTCTGTCATGCCATGTGGGCATCTCTCTGGCTGGCCAAGATCAAACCCGCACTATAGAGGCCACGGACAGCTTCACAGTGCTGAGCTCAACCTATGCCACCATAGAGGTCCAAATTGATATGTTTTGTCTGAACAAAAATAAGGAGCCCAACTAAGAATGTGAATTGGAGCTGTCTGACATGCAGAACAGCAAGCACCTCTGCAGCTGGAATCCTTAAGAGGGTTTGCCACCTTTGCAGATGCTCCTAGGGCTCTATTAGTCCTCTTTAGATTGAAGAGCACCCACTTCTTCAGCAGAATCTCTGAGCTCTACTTCACATCTAATTGAACCTGCCTCTTGTCAATTCCCTTTGGGTCTTGCTCTCTGAGTCTGGCTAGTCTGCTAAATTTATCTGGGACAATCTGCTGCAAATTCAACTTGAATTTTAATGGACACTTGGTAGAAAGAAACAGAATTGGTCCAAAGGAGAAAGAGTACTCTGGGAGATTTGACCTTTCTCACATTAGGTCCCCATTTGAAACTGAAGTCAGAGTTCCATTATTGGAGGCAGTTCTGAATAACTCAATCTCTTCCTTTCTAAAGCTCTATTTTTGTACTCTCTTCAAGGGAGAAAGAGCCAGATAATGAGCAAGTCTCTGAAACCACATAGAAATTGAGGATACTAGAACATTCCTTCTCTTCCCGTCACTGACTGGGAATTTATTTTAAAAATACATATAGCAGAAGACTAATAGTGAATGAAATAAAAGACATCAAAAGATATCTTCCTAATGAGCTTAAATACTGATTGTTACCACGAGAAAATGAGTCAACCTAAAAACACAAGTAATTATACTCTTCCTGTTTTGTGGGAAGTCTAGAGATGGAAAAACTACATTATGAGAGGAGAGGACATGACATAGTGGGAGCTGTCATAATCAAGAGGTGGTTTTGCCATCAGTGATTGTGGCATGTGGCATTTGTTTGTCACATATTTCCCATTACGGAATTCACTTCACTGCCCTACAAATTCTGATATGTATCACCTATGTAATCTTCCCCTCTCACTCTGTAAACCCTAGCACCCTTCTTTCTGCCATTATCCCCTCTTTCTAAGAGCTATCTTTCCTGCCTACTCTTTATTTTTTTTAAAGGGACTTTTTTTTTTTTCAGATTTATTTATTTATTTATGCATACCAGAACTAGGGCACAGGCCAGAGGTGCGGGGTGGTGAGAGGATTCACCAGAGACTGAGAGGGGAGCAGAACAGGCAGACTGACTGAAATACCCAGCTTAGGGGAGCAGTAGGGCAAGATAGAGGTATGCTGGGTCATGTGGGTAGCTCCCTGACTGACCCAGGGATCGAACTCATGCTGCAGAGGCTGTAGATAGCTGCAGAAGCTGTGGATAGCTGCAGATAGCTTCATAGTGCTATGCTTAACCTTTTGCGCCACCAGGGAGGCCCTCCTGCCCAATCTTCAAATAAGATATATGTGCTTGTTTTAAGATTCTAGCTTGATCATTCAATTTATTCTCTATACTTCTTATAGCTTAGATACTAAATTATTCTAAAAAGTAAAGCTTTATTGCAGAGGGAAAAGACAAGTTTCAAGTTCTGTTTGTTTTCTAGTGTAGCTTTTCAAGTGAATTGTTATTTAATTTCCTACAGGCAATAAATATCTATGCATTTTAACTTTTTAGTAGGAAATTAAAACCACTTATCATTGCTTTTCAGTGTCCTTTTTGGGATATAAATAGTTATACACATGAAAGGGAACTTCTGCTGATGAATATGCTTCTGGAAAAAAAATATTTGTTTTGGTAATTTACACACTGTCAATAGGTCTTTAAAGACATTTGTTACTTCATGTTCTGGACAGGTAACCTTTTCACTGCCCATTAACTTAAACCACTTCGGTAGCTTTTTACTGGCTTGGTATTTTCATCTTTGGTCACACACTGTAATTACATTAGGCGGCAATTTAAAAGTACTGATGTTTGGCCCCTTTAAAGATTCATATTTTATTGACCTTACGTGGTACCCGGGTGGAGGTATTTTGAAGGGATCCTTAGATGATAGTAAGATGAGGCACAGTTTAAGACCCACTGTCATCTCTGCTAGAACAAACCATCTTTGCACTAGTTAGGTGTTCCATTCTGCCACGTTACTCTCAGCTGGGTGATCTTGGGCCTCTTGCTTACGTTTTCTGAGATCAATTCATTATCTGTAATATAGGATGAATAGAATCAATACCACACAATTTTTGAAATATGCATGTAGGGTAAGGAAAAATGTCAGGCTTTTCTGCCTTCCCGCCATCAGGATAGATGATGGATATTTGCGGTCCTGAATGCATGCCTGATGGTGGGCACCTGGAGTAGGGCGTGGGCAGATGTAGATGGGATTCACCTGGGCTAAGGCTGGGCTTTTAAGGGTGGCGTCACGGGGATGCCAGAAGAGCAGAAGAAGCCAAGAGAGAAGCCAAGAGAGAAGCCAAGAGAGAAGCCAAGAGAGAAGCAAGAGAAGCAGAAGCTGAGACAAGGCCAGAGAGCCCAGATAGAATGAGGACTTTCTGGGGGCTGGGAGGCCTGCCAGCCTTCTGGCCCCCCAGCACCCTTACCTGCTGTGTACCGGGTAAATCCCAATAAAAGACTTGCAAAAACCCACTAAGGACTCTGACTCCTCCTTTACCAGGTCTGCTGGATATCAGAAAACCTGCACTGTGCCTGTTCCTGACTTTACAATGCATGTTTTGAAAAATGTATGATTTAGTTTGTGTTTAGCATTTTATAGAATTTAATGGGGATTTAACGTTAAGTATAGCCCAGCTCTTCTTTCTCATTCTTTCTGTTGCTTGCTCTCATATTACTCACCTGGTAGCATATTTATTAATTTTGTCTCATTACTGCCATTTTCTGTGTTCTCCTAAAATGTAAATATATCCCCATTATACCATTTTATGTCTGATGATTGTTGATAATAGCAATGGTTCAAAAGTCAAGAAACAGGATCTTGGGTAATCTGTGTGTTCCTCACCTAGTGATGACTTTCTTTATATTTCACCCTGGTAACTAGTCTCAGCTTGATTTACCACGTCCTTCCACCTGTTTTTAGATCTATATTTGACATTGACACTTTCTTTCTTTAGACTTGAAATCTTTATGGTCCCTGGTTTCAGTCTTACCACATTGACCTTATGGTTGGGCACACCTGGGTGGTGATGATTTTGAAGATGATACATGATATTGCTTTCAGGACACTTGGCTGCAATCAGAATGTGAAAAAGAGTTCCTTCACATTGTTTAAGTGGGATATCATGGCCCACTTTCATGTTTTTCATCTTTCTCCACAGGTTGAGATAAGTTAATGGATGTTTTTGAATTTTTCATCTTGATTGCATCAAGAGCTAATGTTGAAAGTCAGTGTGAAATCTGTTTTCTTAGCTCTCTGTAGCAGTTCATAAGCTGGTTTTCCAGTGAGATTCTGAATTCATGAAAAAAGTCACTGTTATGGACAATGTACTGTTCAGTGGTATTTTAATCCGCAGAAGTCCATATTGAATCCATTTGCAAAGTGTTCAATTCAAAAAAACATGGTAATTCAATAATAATACATACTCCCACAAACCAAATTTCATTTAAAAAATCAATATCGCATTTTCAGTGTGGAGAATGCAGCCTGTTGCACTTTACTCAGCAAAATACCAATCTCTTCCTTGAAAGGCTGCAGATCAGACAATCAGTGACATCAGCTAAATACTAACAAGGAACAGGGAAAAAGTGTTTCCTTAAAAAGATAGGTAAAGATCCAGGGCCTCCCTGGTGGTGCAAGGGATTAAGCACCGCACTATGAAGCAATCCACAACCTCTGCAGCACAAGTTCCATCCCTGGCCGGCCAGGGAGAAACCGACATTGTGCAGCAGACCTTGCCTGTCTCGCCCCAGCTCCCCTCAGCAGTGTATTTCAGTCAATTTGCCTGTTCTGTTCCCCACTCTGTCTCTGGTGATCCACTCACCCCCACATCTCTGGCCTATACCCCAGTTCTTACATGCATAAATAAATAAATTAAAAAAAAAAGATAAAGATCCAAAAATGATCTGGTTTTCCCTTTCCCTGCTGTGACTTAGAAATGACTGATGAAAAAATAGCATAGGCATTTGTCTTTTTTTTTTTTAATTTTTTGCAAGTCTATTTATTTGTTTGTTTGTTTATTTATTTATTTATACAAGCACTGGGTACAGTCAGAAGTGCGGGAGGGTGAGAGAATTCACCAGAGCCAGAGCGGGGAGCAGAGCAGGCAGAAGGACCGAAGTACACTGCTGAGGGGAGCAGTGGGCGCACCATGGGGGACCCTCCTCTGGTGGTGGGGGAGCAGATTGGGATCGAACCGGCGCCGCAGAGGCTGTGGGCAGCTTCGCAACCCAGTGCTCAACCGCTGAGCCACCGGGGAGGCCCAGGCATTTGTCTTAATCTCAGGCTTGGGTTAACAGAGAAAAGTGAGAAGCAAGGAAAGAGATTCTGTAGCAGATATCCCATGATATCTGCAAAAGCCGAGGACAGCCGTACATGATATACCTAATAGCCTGTGCACAATAAGGAGAATTTGTTAAACTGGAAGTCATTTATTATTTGAAGGAAGGATGCAAATGATTTAGGAAAACATCAGCAAGTTTATTCTGAACATAAAGGAAATATTACTAACACATATATGCATAAATAAGCCCCAGATCTTATTTGGGTGAAAGCTTCAACTCCTTGTTATCCTTATTATCAGTGTTATTCTAGAGATTTGGGGGAGGCAAAAATGGTTTGCATTTTAGGGCATTTGGAAAAACTGAGACAGTATTGATAATGACAAATTTAGGGTTTTTAGCTTGAAGGAGGCTGATAAAGAAGTGTACACATCTGGTGACTTTACAGGAATTTGCTTGTAAAGAAAATGGATCCAAAGGAGAGTGCATTCAAGGAATTTTGACTTTTCTCATATCAGGCTTCTATTTGGACCTGAATTCTGAATATCATTATGAGTAAGTCCCTGAACTTATTATCTAAAACATGCTCTTATGAAGTCATCAGAAAATGTACACTTCTGTACTAGGCACTTCTCTGTTGCTCACTCTCCTTTTAGTTACCTGCCATAAATTATTTCAATTATTACCAAGATTGAATTAGTTGATCCAAATGTCCTAAAATGTAAACTATATTTGCTTTCCTAAAAATCTCTGCCCACATTCTTGATATCAATAAACTTGTTTACATCCAGAGGGTCACTAAAAGTTTTTTTATTCCTTCACTATTCTTATTTGGAAATCTATTTTGTAAATTATACAAATTTCTCAAAATGTTATGTCTAACCAGAGAGAGTTATTACTTCTGAATTCAGCCCTAAGCTTTGTACTTCTCTGTATCACAAATATAACTCACTTTGGTCAAACTCAAAATAATAAAACGTGTATTTACACAAAAGCTTTATAATTTAGGGATATTCTATCTATGTTCTAAGAGGGAGGCAAGAAGGGAAGGTCAGGGTTATAAGTCCAGGCTGGAAAAATAGATAACACACATGTTATTTGGTTCAAACCAAACCCAAGATCTAGGACAGGTGGCTCAGAGATTCAGACATTCTGATGCTGCTGGAAGGCAGGCAGATGGATCACAGACCTTGTCTCCAGAAACTGAGTATGAAGGGTGGAGACATAGTCATTGAGGGAGCTAGAATATCAAACAAGGTTGTCTAAGAACTTCCTTTTAAAACAAGTACAGGGGCCTCCCCTGGTGGTGCAGGCAGTTGAGTGCAGCGCTGTGAAGCTGTCCGCAGCCTCTGCAGCACGGGTTCGATCCCGGACGGCTGTAGAGAGTCCCACATGGCGCGGCAGGCCTCGCCTGTCTCGCCCACTGCTCCCCTCAGCAGTGTACTTCGTCTGTCTGCCTGTTCTGTTCCCTGCTCTGTCTCTGGTGAATCCTCTCATCCTCCCACGCATCTGGCCTGTACCCCAGTCCTTGTGTAAATAAATAAATCTTAAAAAAATAAATCTTAAAAAAATAAAAATAAAACAAGTACACGGTAGCTATCACTGCTATGGCCTGAGTTCGAACCCCAGCCAAGGGGAGATAACCCACACATGGCAGAGCAGACCTCTCCTGTCTCACCTGCTGCTCCCCTTAGCAGTGTATTTCAGTCAATCCTCCTGTTTTGCTCCCAGCTCTGTCTCTAAATAAAACACCACTGCACTAGCTCAGGCCTGCAGCCTCTCTGATAGCAGCCTCCACCAGGGTGAGCACTGTCAATCAGTCCTTCACTGTTTTCTCTCTTTTTTTTTTCTTTAATTTATTTATTTATTTTTTTTATAGGTTAACAAAATGTTTATTTACAAGGAAAGGGGAATGAGGAAATGTACAACTCAGGGAAAAAAGAGGAAGGTAAATCTTAAATGTGTCCTACCTGTTCCGTCGACCTGGAATCCCAAATGACCCGCTGAGACCAAACCTACCTGGCCAAGAGCAGGAGCCAAGTATCCAAGACCCCACTAACATGGTTGGTTTTTATTTACAAACAGAGAAAATGGCTGCTTAACTCTGCCCTTAGGTCCTCGTAACTTCCCTTTGGGGATCCTGGGATTTGTAGTTCCTGGTGTCTTGATGGAGTGGGGATAGCATCCACAAAGCCTGCGTGGAATTAGCTTCACTTTTTGCCATCATTTCCATGGTGTTGAAGATCAAATGTATGGATGCTGGGGTCCAGTCTCAGATGAAAATTTTTCTCAGGGTTCCCAGTGGAAAGCAAACCAGTCTCTTCAGGTATTGTCCATTGCCTTCACTGTTTTAAAAGGAAGTTCTTGGACAACTTAAAAAAAAAAAAAAAAAAGATGAACTCTTGCCATTTGCAACACCATGGATGAAACTGGAAGGTATAATGCTAAATTAAATAAATAAGAAGGACAAAGACAAATTTATTGGATTCTTTCACTTACATGTGGAATATAGAGAAACAAAACAAAGTTGTCAGAGAAAACCAAACCAGTAACAACCCTCAAAATCTTACTGTGGAACTGAGGCTACAAGAAGGGGTGGGTCTAATGGACTGTGGTGGAGGACTGTGGGTGCTTTAGGGGTGGATGTAGTAGGGTGACATACCTCTGAGGAGGTGTGATCTTGTGCCTCTGAATCACATGCAGCGTTATGAAGCAGTTATCTCACTTTAAAAAATGGTTTAAAAAGTTGAGTTGATGAAATAGATAATGCCATGATAACCTCCACTTGCTATGGTTTTGTGCATTCTGGCTCAACCTAATATTGATAAATAAAATGTATTATATAGGGAAAAAGGAAGGAAAAAAGATATAGCCACAAGAAATGAAAAAGAATTAATTTGAAAAGGAGTAAAAAGATTAATAAACATGAAATAAATTGGAAAAAGTTGTCAGAGAACTTCCTTTTAAAACAAGTACATGGTCGTTATCCCCGCTACAACCTGAGTTTCGAAACCTGGCCAGGAGCAACCCACACATGGCACAGTAGACCTCTCCTGTTTTGCCTGCTACTCCCTTTAGCAGTGTTTTTCAGATTTCAGTAAATCTACCTGTTCTGCTCCCTACTCTGTCTCTGGTGAATCCTCTCACCTCCCGCACCTCTGGCCTACACCCCAGTTCCATCCATGTTGTTGCAAATGGCAAGAGTTTATCTTTTTTTAAATAACTGAGTAGTGTTCCAGTGTGTATATAGTAGTTATATCTTTTTCTAATTCAGATAATGTATCGGTATTTTCTCCTCTTACCTTTGTTTTTAAATTGTGTTTGTCCAAACTGGTTTATTCTATTGCACTTTTAAATAACAAGCTTTTGAATTCATTTATGAATTCAAATTTACCTCTATTTCACTATTTCATAGCTTATTGACTTGTATTTAATTAATTTCTGCTTTTCTTTGAAGTTTGTTCCATTTTATTCTTTCTAACTTCTTGCATTAGATGTTTTGAAAATTTATTTTTTATAAATTAATAATTAAAAATTTTAAAGTAACTTCCTTTGATGTTCTTTGATGTAAAATTGGCAATACTTTCCAAGTTTTTATATGTAGTATTGTCATTTTGGTTATTTTAAAAATGACCCAACACAGTAACTTTGGCTGGTTGTTCTATTGTGGGAAACCACACAAACCAGGCAAGTTAAAATTCAGTGATAGGCCTAAGAGAGATGGTTTTCCTATAGATCGTATTCCAGAGGAGATGAAGTCAGGGATCACGCCTGTTAGAGCTTTACTGTCAATTACTTAGAAAAGATTATTAAAATTCCTTTAATAAAAAACCCTCCTTATTGTCAATAATTCACATTAGTAAAGAAAAGTCTATTTGGGAGAAATGAATTTTGAGCAATTTGAAGAAAGCATAAAGAAGTTGACTGAAAATACAGTCAGAGTATGTTTTGCATGATTGGCTATGTTGGTATAATGCAGAGATAAGAGGGAAAATGGTGAGTCAAGTGTAAGTGTCTATTTTTAGAGACACAAAAGGAATATTAGTGAGCAGATTGTAGGTAAAAAATAAATTTTGGCTGGACTAATTGGAAGAAAAATATTTGTGTGATGCGAATCATGTTTATGTGAGGAAGAAATGATATAATTTAGAGATGAAAGTGTGTTGTCACCCTTAAAAAATTTGTTTTGTCACCCTTTAAAAAAATTCCTATGATACTGGGTAGAATGATAAGATTTAATGTTGATAGAAAGAGGTACTGTTGGGAAGAAGGGTAGGTACACGATTGCCTAGTTTATAGTATTACACCACACCGACTTTGCATCAATGCCTTGGCCAAATGCCAGGAAACACCCATGAGAAAATGTAGTATGAAGCCAGTAAACAACTAGTTTCTGAAGAAACACATTATAAAGATTTTTTATATTCATAGGCATTAGAAATAGCTTCTGTGGTTGCCAGAGCACTTTAAACAATAATGTGAAAACCACTCGCATCTGCTAATTGCATTCTCAATTAGCCCATGACCTGTGCAGCAGAAGTCAGTAGTAATTGTATGATTGTAGTCTACCTCTGAATCCCAAAGTCAAAGTCAAATACTTGCTATACCCCTAATTTACTGGGTGACCTTGGTCTAATTACTTCATCTTTCTCAGTCTCAATTTCCATGGCAATTTCCATAAAGCAAGAGAATCAAGAGATTTGAAATATTAGTTCATGTTTCTTGAATGTTGAGCTTCTAGAATTCTGTGATTAAAATTCATGTCAATACTAATAGGTGATATAATTTCAGCTTTCTTCTTCTTTTTTCTTATTTTAGTCTAAGGTCAATATATACATTCTCTTATTTCCAGCTGGAACTATTTACAAATCATCCTTAAAATATTATAAGGGCCTCCCTGGTGGTGCAAAGGGTTAAGATATAGCCTATGAAGCTCTCCACAGCCATTGCAGCATGAGTTCGATCCCCTGCTAGGAAGCAACCCACATGGTGCAGAAGACCTCTCCTGTCTCATCTGCTGCTCCCCCTCAGCAGTGTATTTCAGTCAATCTGCCTGTTCCCCACACTGTCTCTAGTGAATCCTCTCACCCTCCACACCTCTGGCCTGAACCCCAGTTCTTGTAAGCATAAATAAATAAATCTTTAAAAAATATTATAATGATAACCACTGTTTGTTACTTTTGTGTACTAGGCACTTTACATGTATTCTATAATGCAAAGAAGTAATAATTTTCAGTGGTTATAGAGTGAGACCTGTAAAGTTTAAAGTCCTCTCCACTAGATTGCATTCATCAAGTGTTTAGGAAACTTAAACATGAATAAGAGTCATCTGTTGATTTTATTAAAAAGTATATTTCAATTCTGTTATCAGGGGGTGCTTCAAATTCTGTGTTTCTAACAATTTCACTGGACAATACTAATATTCTAGTCCCTGGAGTATATTTCCATGATTCAGTTTCCTCTTTCACAAAATGAGGGTGAAAATAGTATTGATCTATCTTTTACCTTTGCTGTAGAGAGTCAGTGAATTTCTGCTACTAAAGCTCTTTAATAGTGCCTAGCCCATAGTAAGCACTTCATTAGTGTTGGCTATTATCACTATCAAACTTCACGTCATCCTATGGGACAGGTGATATTGTTATGATCCAGTTTCCTAGGAAGAAACTGAAGATAAGTTAAATAACTTGCTCAAGGTCACACAATTAGTAATTGAGTGCAGGTCTTTGACTTTAAGCAGTAGTTTTTCATGATTTCTGCAGGAAGCAGCTGCACAAATCCCTTTATTCATAATTTTTTCATAGCTAACTCCATGAACGCTGGTTCTTATCTACTACATCTCATGGTGCACTGAAAGAGTCACCATAATTTTACTTCACAGCTGTCATCAGTGTCTATTGTCAGGAATTCCTTTCCCAATGTTAGAAAGTGTGCCTTTGGTAGACACAGTGATCCTCTTTAGTTTCTGCCTTCTTGTAGTGAAAGTTTCTGCTCTGTAATTCATTTGCTTCTGCATCCTCTTTGAGTCTAATTTCTTTATCTTTTCACTTGCATAAGCTGTATTATAATGCAGAAAAATAATAAATAACTAGACTTATCTTCTAGGGGGAAAGTGTTTTCAAAATAATGCAGATATCCTCTCAGGAGTGCATGTTTTGATATGATTTTCCAGGGGTGGTGGATAGACGGTGTTTATTACTTTTGGGTTGTACTTGTGACTTTTAGTTATCTTTGTGGGGGGCCTTCTCAAGATTGACTGCTATCAGTATGCGTGGTGAAGTTACAATCTGGACCTTAATTGATTTTTTAAAAAGATTTATTAATTTATGCATAGAAGCACTGGGGTACAGGCCAGAGGTGCAGGGGGTGAGAGGATTCACTAGAGACAGAGTAGGGAACAGAACAAGTGGATTGACTGAAATACACTGCTGAGGGGAGCAGCACATGAGACAGGAGAGTTTTGCTTGCCATGTGCGTTGCTCTGAGTCCGGCGGGGATCGAACCGGCACTGCAGAGGCTGCGGACAGCTTCGTAGGTTGCATCTTAACCCCTAGTTGATATTTTATTAAAGTGTATTATTTGGGCACTTATCATCTGGAAAGTTCCTTCTGAGTTCCAAAGAGATTAAAAGGAATGTGTAAACCTAAGGTACTAATTGGTTATGTGAGTCAACACTAGCTCACTGTTTTTGTACCTTTTTTGAAAAAGTAATGATATCAGTCATTTTTATTGGCATTGGGACACTTCATAAACCAGAGGAAAAGTGAATTAATGTCTCACAAAACATTAATTGTTTACATATTAAGCTGAATTTGGATTTGAAAAACAAATAGAAAATATTGGATTGAAATACTAGTTGAAAAAAACATATTATTTATTTTACCCTCAGCAATTCTTCTGAGAGATAACTTGATATTACTCATTATCTTTCTGCTCTGGTGCATCAAAGCTATCACTTCTTTCAGCTAGAACGTTAGTTTAATTAGCTTTGTTCTCCAGATTTTCACCAGAATAGTTACAAAGTCAATCGCAGGAAACCAATATATCATAGAAATTAGGAATTTATTATATTTGGAGGGCTAGGATTTAAAAGTGCAGCATGTCAGAACTCAAACTAGTAAACAGAAGAGAAATTAGATCTCTAAAAATAACAGAACTGGGCAGACTGTACCAGTAATTTAAGGGGAAGTGACCAGATTGAGAAGTGAGGACTCTTGTTATAAATCCATCATCTTTCCTACAGGTTTCATTTCCTCGTAAGTTCTTAAAAATGAATGTTAAAAATGAAAGCGATTGTATCTTGGAATATAAGGAGTAGTTTATCATACTTTCTACCCCTGGCACAAAACAATTGGATATACTTTCATGTTTATTCATCTTTCATTCATTCCATGCAGATCTATTAAGACTGTAGTACGAAACAGCCTTGCTAATGGATTGATTGTGGGGAGTCTGGGAAAAGGAAAAAATAAAAGACTTATATTTTTAACTGGGTAAGTGGGGTTAATAATTGAACATCCTCTCATTTATTGTGAGAATGGGGAAGGAGACATTTTAGAGGTTGTGGAGTAGGAATCAAGAGTTGGGTTTTGGGGTTACTCAGAGGTGTCTTGTAGGTGACGCAGCATGCACATATGAGTGAGTGGCCAGGGATGGTGATTTGGGAGTTATAAGTAAGTAGACAGACTAAGAAGATGGCCTAGACCTTCCTGAGCCATGGTCACCCTCCCACATTGCAGGTAAGAAGACGGTGAGGGAAAAAAAAAAAAGAATAAGAGCATGAAGATTCTGGGAAGTAGATGGAACAGGAGCAGTCGGTGAAACTGGAGGTAAAACAAACAAAATTTGTTGTTCTGGAAGCCAAGACAAGAATGTGTTTCAAGAAGGATCAACTGTGGTAATGCTATTGAAAATGGAGGCAGAATGTAGGCTTGGAGATATTAAAGCATGATTTGTATTGATAAAACATTTTCTGCAATTAGAAGAGGGGATAAATATAGTAGAAAAGTCTTTGAGTTGGGGCAAAGGGAAGGATTTCAAATAATGAAAGGGAGGATTAGTTTTGTATTGAAAGAGTAACAGTTCATATATTGCGACAAGAGAGAAGATGTAGGTAGGCTGGAAAATTTGTGTAGAGAGGACATGGGAATTATTTTCTAAATGATTCTATTTTCCTAGAATAATAAGAGGCAAGCCTTTAAGCTGAGAGGAAGGATGGAGTTAGTGTGGAGGATGAGGGACAGAAAAAAAAATGAAAATAGGTTCCCACAGAGTGGGTAAGTCAGAGGTCTGTAGAATATTTCTGCTCAGTATTCACCTTTTTGAGATTTGAGGTCATGTTTGAGAGGCTAGTCACATGATTCTGCTTTTTTCTACTCACTTTCAGCTGCTGAGTTACAGATGTGCAGTAATCATAGAGTTGGTTTTAGCAGATTGGAATTTTGCCAAGCAGGTATAAAGGAAGCAAATGACATGAGGATATATGAAAGAAGTGATTGAAATAATCAATCTTTTGGGGCCTCCCGGGTGGAGCAGCGATTGAGCGCTGGATTGCAAAGCTGATCGCAGCCTCTGCAGCGCCGGTTTGCAGGTTCCATCCCCGGCCGGGTGAGGGTCCCACATGGCGCGCAGACCTCTCCTGATGCCCGCAGCTCCCCTCAGCAGTGTGTTTTGTCAGTCTGCCTGTTCTGTTTCCCGCTCTGGCTCTGGTGAATTCTCTCACCCTCCCATGATTCTGACTGTAACCAGTGCTTGTATAAATAAATAAATAACTCTTTTTAAAAAAATTAAAAAAGATAGGTCTTTCATCTAAAGTGCTAAGAAGTAAAGGAGGACTTGACAAGGGTAGGTGGTAAGACCAATGGATTGAATACCCGAATGGACAAGGGAGTCTTAAAATAAGTATGGGAGAGAAAGTGAGCTAGAAAGATAGAAGTTAGTGATTGGAAAGGAGTATTGTGGAAATGGAGACTGTGGAGCTCAGTCAGTAATGACAAGGTCTTGGGAATAGGGGCCTCCCTGGTGGCACAAGGGTTGAGATGCAACCTATGAAGCTGTCCACAGTCACTGCAGCACCAGTTCGATCCCGGGCCAGGGAGCAACTCACATGGTGCAGCAGACCTCTCCTGTCTCCCCTGTTGCGCCCCTCAGCAGTGTATTTCAATCTGCCTGTTCTGTTCTCCACTCTGGCTCTGGTGAATCCTCTCATTCCCCCGCACCTCTGGCCTGTACCCCAGTTCTTGTATGCATAAATAAATAAAATCTTTAAAAAAAAAGATCTTGGGAATAACCATTAGTGCGTGTCCTAGAGCTAAGGTTGAGGGCAAGAGCAGTTGTAATGAATAGTCGTATTAAAATCTGGCAGACTATAGGTCCATAGTGCTAGATGGGTCAGCAATTTTAATATTACTACTGTCAACAAATTATAGGAGACATGATGGAAAGAAAAAGTAGAGCTCGGGTCTTCCTGATGGCCCAGTGGTTGAGTGCTGGGCTGAGAAGCTGCCTGCAGCCTCTGCAGCACCAGTTCAATCCCCAGTCAGCCAGCGAGGATCCCACATGGCACGCAGACCTCTCCTGCCATGCCCACTGCTCCCCTCAGCAGGGTATTTTGTCAGTCTGCCTGTTCTGCTCCCTGCTCTGGCTCTGGTGAATCCTCTCACCCTCCTGTGCTTCTGACTGTACCCAGTGCTTGTATAAATAAATAAATAAATCTTAAAAAAAAAAAAAAGAAAAAGTAAGGGTTATACTTTTCAAGAAATGAGAAGTAATGATTGGGAGGGTGGTAGATAATTGGTAGAACAGGATGGCAGCTGGTAAGTGTTTTTTAACAAAAGATCAGACATAGTTGTATATTTTACTCTGGCAAATTCAATTTCTCATACAGAGACCTAGGATAGGCAGATTGATGGATTTTCATGGATTTACAGAGTTGGAGCTTTTACCATAATGCTATGCTAGAACAGAAATGGGGAGAGTTGAAAAATGTTTTCAAGGCAGCCTTCTAATTAAGGATGAATGGAATTCTAACTGGACAAGAAGATAAAGGAAGACCTGGGAGGAGAGATCAATAGGGAATGTAGTATGACCAAGGATTAGAGTCTAAACAACTGGAATCGAAGCACTGTGGGACAATGTGCATAGAGGAAATGAACTGGAAACAGAACATAGTGTTCTGAGAACACCGTGTGGCTAGCTTGAAGCTGAGATTTTGAAGGCAGTATGGTTAATGGTGTTGACAAAAAATGAATAGGTGGCTGTATTTGAACAGAGGAAATGATCTTTAGATTTGTGAAGGAGGAAGAACTGAGCTGCTAGAGTGTTGATGACATTTTTTTTTTTTTTTGACAGGAATGGGGTGAAATGGAACTTGTAGAACAGGTGATAGTTGATGAGTGAAGAAGAGTGACTATGATTTGAAGATGACTGTAAAAGTAGGGAGTGTGTAGTGACAGATATTAGGTCTCTGCATTTCTGCAATGCTCTTAAGGTGGCCTCTGATGCAGAAGATCAACAGGAGACACTTGAGAAATACCAACCAATTGATCTAAGTGTGTCATTTGGAAAATAGAGTCATTTTACGCCGGTGATATATGCTTTCTATTGCTCTTTGCTCTTGGCTTACTGTACTTAGAATCCTGTGAGGCACATTGATGGAGACAATCTTAGAGGGAAAAATAATCTTGGGAAATTTTACCTGTAAAATATTAGCAATTCAAGGAAAGGGTTAGCATAAGTTGTTTCTCAGATCAGCCTTGAGCAGATGTTGGTTACATTTTTTTCCCTCCAGTTTCCTCCAGCTTCTTGAATCATGGTTTTCCATTTTCTTTGCAATAGAATGCTCAGTAAAAGAGGTTAAGTGCATCATTCTAATGGTTGTATTTTCTACAAAATTTAATAATGCTGACCTAACATCTTCCCTTTAATTTCAGATCTCTTAGGGGCACAGAATCAAGAATTGGATTTGTATGGCAAGAAAAATCCATCAAGCACCCTCTAGTATGTTCCTTGCCTTTGGCAGGCTCACATCTAAGTTAATCTATTGCAATTGTATTGCCAAAAGAGTACTAGTGGACCTGCCCCTCCAATATGTGGGGGCCCTACCTGCATTTATTTTTTTTGTCCTGGATTACCAAGGTCATTTCTCTGTGCATTGGCTATTTATTTGAAGAGGATTGCTGAGGTCAGAATAGGAGCCAGTTCTTTTAAGTAACTTCTGGGAACTTTGCTGCAGTTGGAAGACATGGCTCTCATAAACAATGGAAGGATATCTGGGAGGAAGATGTATAAGCAAATGTTCTTTAAGTAGAAAAGGTGAGCCCCCAGGTGCAGATTAGAAGGTGCAATAGAAATATTCTCTTTACTTGGGCCATGCTGTCACTGTTGCATTGTCCCAGAGGATCTTCTATGGCATGCACCCTCCCTTACTGCACAAAACCAAGCCAGAGGGAGTAATAAAGGATTGAAAATGACAAGACTTAATGATACTCACATATCATCTTTGACTTTCATATTAGAAAAGAATTCTTCTGAATTGTCTTGTTCAACAAATATTTTCCATGTTACCTTCCTAGAGAAATGTTAACAAGAACAGTGGACAGAGCAGGCCAGGAAAAGGGATGAGACAAATGCCAAGAATATGATTATCTAACTGCAGAATGATAACGACAAAGTTGGAATTAGATCAGTTTTATGTTGGGATGTAATTGCCATTCCCTGTTCCCAGTCATGCCTGTGCAACTCCTAACGAGGTGCTGTGTGCATGGAAGGTGTTCAATAAATGCTCATAACCTGTTCAGTTTAATTCATGGTATCAATGAGGTCAGAGTGGTTTGACTTAGATTTTTCAGAGATTGTAATCAAGGAATTTTTCAGTGTCTCTACAACTATTTGATAGACAAGCCTTATACATGATGATTGAGGGTTCATGACCCCCTTGGGGAGTTGAATGAATGGGCTGAGACCAAATGGTTTTAAGTGCCATTACAGAAATAACTACTGTTTGGGTAAGGTCCTCCACTGGAGTCCTTCATGCATTGAAACCAATCTCTTCTGAAGTGTAGGAATTTGTGGGTCCTGGGAATTCTGATTTATGAGAGAATTGCCTGTGCCATTAGGTGGAGGGGTTTGAGGGAGGCTACCTAATCCTGGAATTTGCTTGGGTGGAACAGATATCACAGCACATGTCTCAGTGGTCCCACCTCCTGCAGCAATTGGATTGAAGAATATGGCCTAACTTGTGCTCAGAACCAGTCAGCCAGCCTCACTCTTCATGTCTCCACCCTGGGCTGACAGTCCCAAGCACTTGGAGAAAATGTTGCACTGACAGAAAGTAAAATCACCCTGAGGCTGCCTTTAGCATCCTGTTTGTGTCTTACAGTAAATATTTATTATTTTGGTGAAAAGAATTTTTCTTGCATGTCATAGTCTATCTTCCAGGAAGAAAATATTGAGACAAGAGGGCATTTATCATTCTAGAGTTTATTGGCTTGTACTGTTTATTTATTCTTGAAAGGAAAACAGTCCCCACATGAGGAAGTGGTAATGTGACAGAGCCAAACCTACAAATGTATGTCAGGGAAAACCTGAGGTGACACTCAGGTGGTTTTAGTGGTGTCATTTTTCAAGAAATGATTCAGCTCTCATGTTGACAGCATGGATAGTCTGCTCCCTCCCTCACCTTGTTGTGGCTGCCCCCCTCCCCCAATATGGCTGGTGAGACCTTAGGAAACAGCTCCCCTGTTTCAAACCTCAGTTTGTACATTTGCAAAATGAGAGAATGAAGATGTGACCTTAGATGTACTTGCCATCTTTAGTGGTTATAATGATCACCTTTTAAATATTTTTAAATATTATCTTTTAAATGTTGTTAACAAACTGAAAAACTCTCAAAGCCCAGAAATCCTGAAAGTATCAACTACAGTCTGCCAACATTCCTTGTGTTGTGTGTGAGCAGATGAGAGGAATGTTGAACATTGGGGTGGACTCTTCCTAACAGGAATGGAAAGGGCTGTGTTCTCTGCTGGGAGCGAGGGCTGCACTAACACGACGTGGTTCTGGGACAGAAGAGTTCTGTTCTTGGATGGATGTGGAGGGAACTAAAATGACAGCCAAGTGTCCTTCCACTGACTCGCTCTCCTCCACCCCTTTCCTTCTCGCTCTCTCTTGCTTTTATGCACAAGTTTCTGTTGCTCAACCTTTACTCCACTGCACCCCTTTTTACTTGGTTTCCTTCTTTTTTTGTTTGCCCTTTATTCTTTACACCAAATATGTGTTATACCTCTTATTCTACTTTAATATAATCTCTTTATTTGATTTAATTTTCTAACCCCCTGAATTTTTAATGTTGTGTCTTGTTATTTTTTAACTAAAATAAAGACAAAATGAAAATGCTTTGCATCTATATGGCCCCTGATTTATATTTTTCCTGTGTGGAAAGGTATTTGGAAAACCAAAAACACACCAAACAACCAAAGCCAAAACACAAACAAGGCAAAAGAACACTCTCTCCCTTACTGTTAAAGGAAGACATGATCTAAGAGTGAGGTGTTCATGTAATTCTTAGGACTAGGTAATGGAAATTATTTTACCACTTTTAGCTTTTTAGAAGCATGTATCTCTCTCTGTTAGAAAGGTTTTCTTCATTTTCCAGAGGACCATGGTGCTGGAGTTGAGCTTTCAGAACAAGGATCTAAGTCTTGTTGGACATTTGAGAAACCTGAAGGTTTTAGTGAGGGGAGGCCCAAGTAGGCAGACATTTAATCTCCCGTCCTAACCAAAACCTTGCTGTTAACTAGCAACTCCCTGCCTGGCTTTTCAGAGGTAGGCCTGCACAGGTTTCCACTGATGACACAGGCCCTCTGCTCTCTCACACAAACTCTTCATTCTATGTGTGAGGGAATTTCCTTATTGAAAGAAATTCATATAAAGAATTTGTACCACCAATACCACACCACTAGAAATATCTTACTTATTTTGGACTCTGCACCAAATGATTTCATCGTATTTTAAGGGTGAGTGTTGCACTGTGTATAAATATGCACACCATTTGTTATTAATCCACTCATCAGTTTTGAGCACTTAAGTTGTTTCTATAACTTGACAATTATGAATAGTGCAAGCAGCAGATACTTTTGTTTTTGTTCTGATTTGAGCATGTTTTGTGTCAACTGGAAATTTACTTCAACGTGTAAATTTAGATTTACATGTATTACCTTCTTTTGGATTGGTTAGAATCTTGTTTTCATCATTACATTAATCCTGTTAGTTTGTAAATTATATGCTTAGGCTTTAATTCCTGACCCTAGCCACCACCCTCCAAAAAGAACCTTTCTCTATGTTCCACAGGAATTTCCCAGTTAGACTGGCGATAAACATTTTAAAGGACATTTATTTCAATGTAGATGAAGCAACAATGTTTTCTATTCTGCAATTTCAATATGAAGGTCTAAGTAGCTTGACCTCTTCCAGTTGAACATACCCCACTTGAGTAACTTCAGATCGCTTCATATAACATCAGCAAAGTCCCTTCTCCTTCTCATCATCATCCCTAACATCCAACAGTAAGACCAAAATGCTGAATTTTAGTTTGAGGCAGAGAGTCATGATCTTCTTATCTTTCCTATTAATCAGTACGCCTTGTTTTGAGCAAAGAGAAAGAAGATTTAAAAATCTGTATGAAATTGTCTACTGGGCCTTTTGTGTGAATAAATGACTAAGAGGGTTCAATGAGTTCAAAATTCACCATTTTTTTTCCCCTGGTAGGAAAGACTTTTGTCCTTACTTCTTCTTTCAAGAGCATTTTAAATTAGGAAGTACTCTGATTTGATGTCTGTGTATTCCAGCTCCTACCCTTAGCTAAACTTAGTCTTTGCTACACTTTAAAACAAACAACTTGGGGAATTCCATATGATGCAAGATCTAGTTTCTTAAAATTTTAGAATAAGGTCAGATGTTTTTGAGATTTAGTTCATGCCTCTATTATTGGTTAAATCACTGAAAAGCCTGGAGTTTGAATTTATCAAAGTAAATGTATATAATCAAAAGGAATTGGATCTTAACTCAGATTTCCCACTTCCTTGTATACGTATTCTCTGTCCTGTGCCACAGATGGATGTGTGGCAAATCTTTTTTTTTTTTTTCAGGAACATTCTTCATTTTTTTTTAAGATTTATTTTATTTATTTATGCATATAAGAGCTGGGGTATAGGCCAGAGGTGGGGATTGAGGGGAATTACCAGAGACAGAGTGGGGAACAGAACAGGCAGATTGACTAAAATACCCTGCTGAGGGGAGCAGTGGGTGAGACAGGAGAGGTCTGCTGCACCATGTGGGTTATCTCCCTGGCCAGGTATCAAACTCTGGTGATAGCTTGATAGTGCTGAGACTGAAATTCTTGCGCCACCAGGGAGGCCCACATTATTCATTTGTGAATTTATTTTGTTTTAAAAATTATCACACAACAAAAGTGACTTTCCTCCATTTTGGTGTGAAATTCTATGAGTTTAATGCAATTATAGAATTGTATAATCACCACTGGGATTCAGAACAATCACACTAAGTTGAAAGACTTCTATATTTCTTTAATGTTCATAACTTCCCTACTTCCTATCTCTGGCGATTGTTAGCCATCACTAATTTTTTTTAGAATGTCCTTTGGTTCCTGCAGATAATCTATGAAAGTTAGTCTTGCTTAATGGGTGATGTTCCTTTTTTTCCTTATATTTCATAATTTTGTAGTCCTCAAAGTCATGTAACATGTCTTTAGATGTGACACTGTCAGTTGCTTAGACTCTGGGTCTCGCTCCTAGGCCATGGACTGGGCCTACCAGAACTCTGCTGTAGCAGCCTTCTGGGGAGAATGGAACTGAAGGGTCTTCAGGGAATCATAAATATTCTCATTGACCACAATTGGATTCTAGGAACTTAGCCCAGAAATAGCAGAGCAAGTACCCAAAGGCCAAGATGGCCCACACCAAGACCCATAGAAAAGCTGCAAGTTTTGTCTAGAGCGTATGGAACATCATCTACACTCTGTTTCTACTTTCTTATTAATAATAGGTGGCTGCCTTATTACCCACATAGCACTTTTGTGACCTAGAGCTCTGGATTACCCCTAAAAGATCTATTTCCCATTTAAGTTCTCTGATATACAAAATTACCTAGCTTTTCTGTATGATCAAAAGACCCACTAGATGTATAAAAAAACCATTTTATTAGATTGCTTAAATGGTTTCATATCAAACATGAAAGATGAACACAGTTAACCTCCTTATCAATATTTGCATTCAAAGGCATTATTTGAACTTATACAATCTAATAGATAAAATGAAGGAAGCAGCAAGATCAGGTTCAAAGGGAACAGGGCCAAAGTCTTTTAGTTCATAATGAAGGCGAAGACTACAAATTAGAAGGAAGACTTACTATCTCTTCTGTTCCTCCAAGCTTTCCTACTTACCCCTCAGACTCTTTCCTTAGGCCCCAAACTTCCCTGCACATCATCCCTCACACAGTTTAGTTCTACAACATAATGTTTGATATTTGCAAATATTGGAAATGATCACAATAAGTCTAATTAATCTCCCTTACTCCACATAGCTAAGGTGAGAACTTTTAAGATCTCTCCCAGCAACTTCCAAATACACACTACAGTATTATTAACAAAGTCATCACGGGGCATATTAGAGCTACAGGTCTTATTAATCTTGTTACAAGAAGTTGTTACCTTTTGACCAGCTTCACCCATTTCAAATGCTTCCTTTTTACAAATGAGAAAATCTAGGCCCAACCTGGTTTATTAACATTCCCAGGACATATAACTTTGTGGTAAAAGAAAGAGATTAGGATTTTCCAAATTTAGCTGCTTTAAAAATGACCTGAATTTTCTGAAAACTCCGAATCACTGCCCATGTGGCCATGTGTTCAATTAGACACATAAAAATCTCTTTATAATCACATGTTCATTTGGACACATAAAAATCTCTTTATAATCACAGGTGAAATGGTGGTGTGATTTGATCATTTCTCCATTTCCCTGGAGGGCAGGTGGCTCTTACTATCTTCCTCTTTGGCAGGAGTGCTGTAGTTATGTATTAACTCTTTCATTAGAACTCAGTTTTGAGTGAACTATGACTTGTGGCTACTTGACAATATTAAAATGAAAGTGTATATAAAATGAAGTTGGGGTGAGTCCTGGGAGGAGTAAGGAGACCAGAGGGTGACTCAGGGAATTCCCTGGAACTTTGTAGTGATATCAGAATGGAAGTGAGAGCTGTGAGGAACACTATAAGTTCAGTGTTGCTACGTCAAAGTCCTCACTAGAAAGTCAGGAGATCTGCATTTCTGAAGGTGACTTCAGCCTTCAGAATCTTTATGGACATTTCTGTGTCATAAGTGGGTTGAACTAGTGTTGTTGGTTGCTTCCTTTGAGCTGCATGATCACAGCAGGTTTATCTAGGAAAGAAGGCCACCTTTGATGTGACCTTTGTCACCTGGAGCTGTGGCAAAGATGATGTAATATGTCTCAGGTCCAGGCACTCCCATCACTCACCCCAAAGCTGAAAGGCCACTCTCTGCTTTTTGAACCTGCCCTGCAGCTCTCAGCTAAATGTAGCAATCTCAGGCTTGGGTTTGAGGAGAGGCTTAGTGTGAATGAGAAGGTGCTGGGCTCCCACAGACAGGATGGAAAAATTCTTTACTATATGTAAACTACACTCACTATAGCAGCTAAAGAAAGAATAACACTTTAATACAATTTTGAAAATAATGATACACCAAGTTTGGACTAGTCATAATAAGCATGATTTTCCATCAGAGTGATGTCATGGACCACTCAGTTGGTATTTGCCTTTGGCACAGAAAGGACTCAGTAGAGAATGGGGTGCCAAGGTTGTTAAAGCAAAAGAAAAGGTCTCAGCCCCAAACAGATTGTCAGAAATGTCTCTTAATTGGGGGTGGGGGTGTCAAACAGTGAAACAAAAACAAAAAAAACTACAATGACAGAAATGGTTGATAGATGAAATATCTGTTGCCTGAATTTTCAAGACTAATATGTGTCTTAAATAGTTGATCTTCTTGTCAGGATAAGTTTCCAAATCTTTTCTTCGGAAAATACAACTGTTGAAAAGACAGGATTATTTGTCCATGAAATTGAGCATATACTGAATAAATAGGCTGAGGTAGATCAAAATGCACCTATTATGTTTGGTTTCTTTATTTTCCTTTGCTTTATAATATGAACTATTGCCAGCAAACCCAGATACATAATTCCTCTAACTTGGTTTTTCCTTCATCAGACCTCATCCTCCATGGCTTTTCCATTCATTGTCCTGTGCTCAGGGAAAGTTTTTCAATTGTAACTTTGTTAATGTCACAAGTTATTGGCTGGGAGGATGAAAGAACATACATGAGCTGTGATGTAGAATATATGGTGTCAGACTAGTACCTACAGGCTGAGGTTCAGGTAGTGTTCCCTGCATTGGCTGTGAATCAGTCCCTGAGATTCTCTGGGTCTCAAATCCTCATGTAGAAATGAGAGTTGAATGGGTGAACTTTGTCTTCTCAATCGCCTACGTTTTTGTACCTCTGATTTCTAAAGCTCATTGTTAGTGATATTTAAATTATCTCCTGGTACAGATCAATCACATTGGTGCTGTGTTCATTAACATTATTAATACAAATAACACAGATTGGTTGCTTCTTTAGTGCCAACTTCTTTCTAAAATCCCTATACACCATGCATAACTCAATTTTCTCTAATGGTCCTATGTAAAGGTGGTATTCTCCTCTTTGTAGATGATGAAATGGAGCCAAAGAATCAAATAATAAGTAATGAAGCTGATGTCCAAATTCAGGCTGTCCAATACCAATGCTCACATCTTTTTTTTTTTTTAATTTTATTGTTATATTCCCCATACAATTGCAGCCCCCCCATTCTGACCCCAATCCCTCCCCTCCCGCCCCCCTAAAAGTGTCTCTGGTTCATAGTTTTTTGTTGATTTTGATTTTCACTTTCTTATAGTTATTCATTTTCCTGGTCCCTTATTTAAGTTTTCTAGATTCCTGCTATGAGTGAGACCATCCTGTATTTTTCTTTTTCTTTTTGGCTTATTTCGCTGCCAATGCTCACATCTTAACCTAGATATACCATACATCAATTTGTATTACACGACAGAAGCTTCCCTCTGTGAACTGTGAGGAATATTTCTTAGGGACATAATTTTAGGGCACAGACTATAACATGGCACTGAAATGATTTCAAATAGCTATTCAGTTGTGTTATTTGTTTCTGGTTAAGAGGTAATTTATAGTTACTTTTTAAAGGGGATCTTCATGGTCAAAGCCATTTTTATCAGATTTGACAGTTTGTAGGAACCAGAGTGTCTTAGTTTGGATGTCTCAATTTGCCATCTCTCCTAACCCAATTTGAGAAGTCTGAGTTCACAGGAGGTTTCTTGTACTTCTTCAGAGAGATTCACATAGCTTTGATGAAGGTTTGGGAGATAAGAACCTTGTAAGCATAATCATCATCCATATGCATATGCTTAATTGTGGAAGGTAGATATGATCTGAGTTGGCACAAAGTTTCATGATGTCAGTTCTCTAGGTTAACATAGAGATTAGTTACTCTTTCACTTTTGAGGAGCTGGGTGAATTATTCTCCCCCATCCCAGCATCATTGGGCTACAATTGACAAACAGAAATTGTGTATTTTTAAGGTATGCAGCTTGATGTTTTGATGTATGCGGATATTATCAAATGATCGCTATGAACATACCCATCACCTTACGTAGTTACCGTTTTATTGTTGTTTGCTTCTGTGGTAAGAACACTTAAGATCTACCTTCTTGGGAAATATCAAGTATATGATAGAGTTATGCTAACTATTGCTGTACAGTAGATTTTAACCTCTTCATCTTGCGATACTGAAACTTTGTATCTATGAGCTCTCTCCATTTTCCCCACTCTCATTTCTTGGCAAAATTGTTTTTCTAGTCTCTATTTGATTTACTTCTGCTCTAATATTTATTGTTTCCTCCCTTCTCCCAACTTGGGCTTGGGGCTATTTCTGGGTCCAAGCTGGATGATGAAATGGAGCCCCAGACCGCCCCTGGCCCGGGGCAGAATGGAGTCAAGGCCACAGGGAGATGGGGTCAAATCTGGTGCACAGTTGGGACCCCAGTGAGCAAGCCTGTTAGTGGGGCATATGTCTGTCTTTTCAAAGCAGCCTCCTCAGTCTTGGAGCCCCCATTTGTATTTCACAACTTCTTTCCTCGATTCCCAAGTTCCCACAAAGGTGCTTTTGTCCATGGATGGCTGCTAAATCATTATGTCTGTGGGGAGGACATGAGCCGGAAATCTCCTATTTTGTCCTTGTGCTGATGTCCCCGAACTACTTTCTAAGGGTTCTTTTATTTTATTTTTTATTTTTTTTAAGATTTATTTATTTATTTATACAAGCTCTGGGTACAGTCAGAAGCACGGGAGGGTGAGAGGATTCACCAGAGCCAGAGCGGGGAGCAGAGCAGGCAGACTGACAAAGCACACTGCTGAGGGGAGCAGCGGGCATGGCAGAAGAGGCCTATGTGCCATGTGGGACCCTTGCAGGTGGCCGGGGATTGAACCGGCACTGCAGAGGCTGCGGGCAGCTTCACAGCCCAGCGCTCAACCGCTGCGCCACCAGGGGAGGCCCTCTAAGCAAAATTTGACTTCTTATTTTCCTCCTCACTTTAAAATTCCTTTCTATCAATTGTCTTCTTTGGCCTGCATGGTGGTGTGTGGTATTTATTTTGTGTATATGGTTCCTCACTGCATCTGAGAGGCCATTTCATTAAACAAAGTTTCTAAACACATATTACCAAAGAAAACTGGACCTGAGCTGGTCTTCTCTAACAATGAGCAGACATTAGATAATTTGAACACAGTTGCCAATTATAGTCTCCTAGTTTGATGTTATATTGTCTAGTGTTTTAACACTAAAATTTGATTTTTACTATCTTCCCCCATTATTACTACTATTTTATACAGCTTATATTCAAATTTTTGTCATTTATTTACCATTTTCTTTGCTTATCATTCTCTCTTATATTTCATATTTTCTTTTGGATCAGTTCCCCTCTTATTGAAGCACATTCCTTAATCAGCAACTGTTATTGGACATACTCAGTTTTATGTTTGAAAATGTCTTTATTCTGCTCTCATTCTGCCATGTGCAGATACACTGAGAAGTTAGCAGCCTGGAACCCAAAAACGGGACCTCACCAGATCCCAGCCATGCTGGCACCCTGATCTCAGGCTTCCAACACCAGAATTGTGAGTCTAAATCTCTGCTATTTAAAAAACCACCCATCTACAGTAGTTTATTATAGCAGCCCGAGTAGACTGTGTCAACACTTCATCCATTTGTCAACAAAACGAATCATGAAAATTCAGGGTGGATGAAGAGGAACTTCCATATTTCATCATTGTTTTTACTAAGAACACTGGTCTGGCAGAGAGAGAAACAGATTGGCCTGATGTGCATCATCCTTGATTGAGGGCTGTTCCAGTGCTTTCCCTCTGCAGTTGCTCTGAGGCTGACATACAATCTCCTCCTGGCCTCCTAACCAGTGACAGGACAGTGAGGTGTCTGGTATTGGCAGCACTGTTTTTCATGCCAACGTGTCCATTAACACTAAACCTTTAGTGACCTCTGGGTGGTGCCCAGATGGTGCAACTGAATCATTCACAGAATCACACTGATAACAGTCACAACCTCTACTTGGAAACTCATTGATGCCCAAGCACTGTGGAACTTTTTTCACTATTTCCTCATGATTATCATCATACCCACAAAAGTTCAAGGGAAAGGGTGGAGTCAGGGAAATTTCCAAAGGCTTTTGGTCTCCTTTATGTGCAAGGCCCTTCCCTCAGCACTGTAGCATAATAATTGTATTAGGAGGTCCCTTCCATTTCACAAGTTTGAATGGAGCTTCCTATCTAAAAGATGATAATGTTTATTGAACACTTTTGCAGTGGGAGACTTATCGACATACACAATCTCATGAGAGCATTATTTTAGTGGCTTGTCTAATCACTAATGTTGTTACAGGGCAGCCCCATGTAAAACGGTTGCCTGACTGTGGGTCCTCACCCACGTGCTTAAAAGGGACTTAATACTCCGCACAGGCACTCACAAAAGGTTAATAAAAGATTTATTCATGAGGGAAGGGGAAATGAGGAAATGTACAACTCAGGGAGAAAAGTAGGAGATAAAGTCTTAAATGTGTCCTACCCGATCCACTGATCTAGAATCCCAAATGGCACTCTGAGAGCTGGCCGTGAGCCACGAGCTGTGAAGCCAAGAGGCGAGAGAGCCCCCAAGGCCCATGTGTCTGGTTTTTATACCAACCCTGGCTGCTTAACTCCACCCTCAGGTCCCAGCAACCTTCCCTTTGGTGGTGATGGGATTTGTCTTTCCCAATGTCCTGATGGCTTTGGTCTGGAGTGGGGGTGGAGTCCACAAAGCCTGTATGGAATTAACTCAGGACATCATTTCCCCCTAACAATGTCACTACCTGGGTAGGTAGACATTGGCACATACATATATACAGGTTGTCTAAGTCCACTTCAAATTCACCTGGATGGGCTTCTTACCCAAACTTTGGTGATGCTATAGCTGCTGGAGGAGGCAGTGGTAGATGTTGAGCTCACAGATATGGTAGCATGGAACACTGCCATGGCGTGTCACCGTGAATGTCAGCTTTCAAGTGTTGCTGTCTTGATTTATTCATATGATCTTTGATTCTCAAATGGCTACTTTATTCATTATATTAGTTATACTAAATTCTCATGGATTCGAGTCCCCCAAAGTGACAAGTTCATTTTGACTCTGAGAAAAGAGTCTAGAAACTTGGAACTTCAATTGTGTCTGGCTGACACCTAGTAAGTTATAATGGAGAAGTTCCTTAATCCACTAGGGCCAATTTTCTCATCTATGTGAAAGACATGGCCTAGCTCAATGATTTTTATTTTATTTTTTTAAATTATTAAAAAAAAAGATTTATTTATTTATTTATACAAGCACTGGGTACAGTCAGAAGCGCAGGAGGGTGAGAGAATTCACCAGAGCCAGAGGGGAGAGCAGAGCAGGCAGAAGGACTGAGGTACACAGCTGTGGGGAGCAGCGGGTGGCAGGAGAGGTCTGTGCACCATGTGGGACCCTCACTGCTGGTGGCCGGGGATTGAACCGGCGCTGCAGAGGCTGCGGGCAGCTTCGCAACCCAGCCCTCAACCGCTGCGCCACCAGGGGAGGCCCTCAATGATTTTTAGCAGCCCATTTTTAATCATAAGAACTCTCCTCCCTCACCAAATGAAATCTGAAGTCAGTGTTTAAAACAGAAAAAATTTAATTTAGTTGAAGCAAGAATGGGATTCAGAGTGTGGCTCTTTTGGCCTCCTTTTTTTCCATCCTGACTCCTGAGACACAGGTCTTCACCTGAGACCAGATGATGATTGCTAAATAACTATTTTTGGTGGCCACAGGGCTTTTGCTGTTTATCTAGTGTCTAATGCTGGGGAAACATTTCCACATCTGCAAAGGACTGCAGCTGGAGCTGATGCAGGGTTTTGAATTCCAACCCTATCTCCTTATTGTCTGTGTCACCTTTGTCAAGTCACCTAATCTCTGTGTATCTTTAAAATAAGCATAATAATAATACTTGCCTCAGAGGGTTATTGTGAAGATTAAAATAGTTCATATGTGCAAAGCATTTAGAATAGTAGCTGGCACTATCTAAATATAAATGGTAGCTATTATTTTTATCCTTTTGAGGATCTAGCAGCAAGGCTTTGCAGGGAGTGGAAGCTTAATAGTGACCATTAATTAACTGGCTTCTGCAGAATGCAGACCAGGAAGAACTTTGAAATGTCAGGTGGTTCAGGTCTCCTGAATTTGCCTTTATAGAGACATTCTTGAGCAGCCTATTAAAATATAGAATCCCGGACCACAGCTAGAGTTACCAGGATCTCCAGGGAAGCAGCCTGGAAATCTGTATTTATGAACAAATAAGTTTGGCAGATACTGTGGCAACTGGTGCATTTTATAGATGAGAAAACTGAGTGCCTATGAGGAAAAAAAAGCTCACTCAAGGTCAGAGTTAGTGTGGAACTGGGACTGGAACCCATGGTTTGGTTGTATAGAAGGAACAGTTTCCCGACAGCTTTAGAAAAGGAGCATTTGGCTGTGGGTACAAGATTCCTGCCAGAGGGGCACCTGGGTCCCCTTCCATAGGCAGATTCTGAGTTCCCATGTTGATCTTTGACATTCTGCTTCTAGGATAAAGACCTCTGGGAAGCTGCATGTTTTCAATGATCTCAAGTCTAGTAAAAGTTCTCTCTGTCCAGGTCGTACAGGAACAGCAGTGCATTTCAAAGTGCAGGTGGGTGCCAAGAATGGGGAGTGGGCAGGGAGATTAAATGAAAATGCCAAAATGCTGAGTACGCTCAGCCAATTTGCATCATGTGAACCACTTTGGAGCCTGAGGACAGAAACCAAAAATATGCCTCTGTCAGAGACAGCCAACAGCATCAATTACTAGCGTTATTATTGTTATTATCCACATCACTACCATCATTCTTCTCATGAATTTAAAGGTAGGTGGCTGGGCTCTGTCTCTTGGAACAATCCTGCAGGAAGTAAGAGCTGTGATGAATTTTTAACTGTGGGGCATGTGTGGCCCAGTAACTAAACCTCCCCAGCTAGAAACACACTCTTAGCTCTTTACCACCCACAAAATATTCAATCTTGTTATCACTGTGTGGCCAGTTTTCCATGCCCAGGGCTTGTTTTTAACAAATAAAGATGTTAAAAAATTGTGTAACCCTGCTGGGGAATTAGACCCTGTCTAGAAGAAGAGAAGAGAACAGAGGCTGGAGCAGGAAGGACTTGAGGAGGGGCTTGGTGACCAGGGAAGTGCAGCCCTTCATCCCTGGTGGAGGGTAGGTGGAGTCCTTGAACTTGATGAGATTTAGAGATCAAGAGATAAGATGTAATTGGAGTCTAGGTCCCCAGGGCAAGTGCAATTTAAACTCTGCAGGTGGGATTGGACCTTATTTACAGGTAGAAGATAAAATTCAATTGAATGCCTTAAAAAAAGAACAAAACAATCTGTGTAAGTGCCCACTCCTTTACTCACCTAGCCTAGCCCTGCTGCTTTGGGTTGCAAATCCAGTCCAGCAGAAGACACCAGAGTCCAGGTGGAAATTCATTTAATTTTTTTTTAAAGGCAAAGTCCTTGTTTCTTGCTTGATTCTTATGGCTAGAGCCTAAATCTATTCCAAGGCAGAGCTAAGAAATTTCAGGGAGATTCCTAGAGTGTAAAGTTCTCTTAGCTTCCCCTTGTTCTCTACCTAAAAATTCATTTTAAGCATCTTTAACAATTTGTTTTATTTTTTCAATTGAGTAAACATTTGATATGGCCTGAATTATGAGGAAGCAAATACAGGATGTACAATTACATAATTCTAATAAAACAATCCCAGATTAAGCAACATTTTCTCATCTCTACAATGCAATTATTTTTGATGCTCATGTTGTTGTGACAGTTAGGCACTAGGAGATTCCAAAATGCTTTCTTATTCTTTAGGCCATAGCAAATTATATCCATTCTAATTTTATTGTGAATTAATAAATATTTTAAAATGGATTGGAAATCAGAGTCACGGTAGCTTCCACCCACCCACAATTTTTCAGACAGAACTGAGATTGTAATTTAGGTCTTGTGATTCATGTATATGTTCTAGTTCTTTAAATTTCACCAGTGCATAAGTGCTGTGTTTCCTGTTTTGAAGGTTTGATTTGTGTTTATGTGCTCAGCACTGAATTGTTTGATCTACTGAATGAATTGTGTGTATGAGAGAGTGGATGTGGCTATTTGTGAGTGTGTGAAGTGTGGGTGTGTAAGAACAGAAGAAACATAAGAAATGTTACTAGTTCTCCAAGTACTTGCAACCTAGTTAGGGGTATGAGACCCTGAAAGGTAAAACAATAATGAAAGGCACAATTCTGTGGTGTTTAGCAAATACATTGTGTGAAAAATCTTCTGTAAATCTTGTGAAGATGCAGATTCTGATTCAGAAGTTCTGGGGAGAAGCCCTAATGTTCTGCATTTCTTACAAATTCTCAGGTAATACACATGCTGTTAGAAGAGACACACTTTGTGTAATAAGGCAGGGCGGGAGATAATAAGAGGTAAATTATACAGTGTAATTATAAAACTTGAAGGAGTTGAGAGTAATAAATAGTCATCAGGGAAAGCTTCATGGATCATGTGGGATTTGAACTCATCTTGAAAGTGATCTGACTTTGAATTGGTAAAGGAGTTACACAAAGGAATCAAGTGAATTAAGAGTAAAGGTATATGAAGCAATCTGCAGCCTCTGCAGCACAAGTTCAATCCCCAGGCAGCCAGGGAGCAACCCACATGGTGCAGCAGGCCCCGCTGCTCCCCTCAGCAGTGTATTTCAGTCAGTCTGCCTGTTCTGTTCCCCACTCTGTCTCTGGTGAATCCTCTCACCCCCCACATCTCTGGCCTGTACCTCAGCTCTTCTATGCATAAATAAATAAATCTTAAAAAAAAAAGAGTAAAGACATGAGGCAGTCAGGATGGAGGAAATGTGCGTTTTAGCTATGAGAAAACCACCTGCGTGGCTCAGGCATGGGGTGCTACGGGAGGCAGCCTTTGTGGGCATCCTCACTGAGTCCTCCCACTGTTACTTATGCCCAGTGCAATGCCCACCCCCAGATGTGACTTGGGTCCAGTGACTTGCTTCTGAGGAATAGAAAACAACAAAAATGTTGGAATATCCTTTCCAAGATTAGGTTGCAAAGAAACTGCTCACTCCGCACCATCACTTTCTCCGAAGGCAGCTGCTGACGTGATGAGCTGCCGTGTGGAGGGGCCCTTGGGGCAAGGAACTGATGGAACATCTCCAATAATAGCCAGTGAGACTGACGTAGTAGAGTTGGAAATAGATTTCTTCCTGAGTGAAACCTTGAGATGACTGTTGCCTGGTTCTCACTGAGAAGGTTGAGCCACTCCCAGATCTCTGGCCCTCAGAAGCTGTGATAATTAATATGTGCTGTTTTAAGTTGCTAAATTTGTGGGTACTTTATTATACAGTCACAGATAACTCCATCCTGACTGCCCCATGCCTTTACTCTTTTTATTTTTTTAAAGATTTATTTATTTATGCATAGAAGAGCTGGGGTACAGGCCAGAGATGCGGGAAGTGAGAGGATTCACCAGAGACAGAGTGGGGAACAGAACAGGCAGACTGACTGAAACACACTGCTGAGGGGAGCAGCAGGGGAGACAGGAGAGGTCTGCTGCACCATGTGGGTTGCTCCCTGGCTGGCTGGGGATTGAACTTGTGCTGCAGAGGCTGCAGATTGCTTCATATACCTTTACTCTTAATTCACTTGATTCCTTTGTGTAACTCCTTCACCAATTCAAAGTCAGACCACTTTCAAGATGTGTTGAAATCCCACAGTCACTAGTTATGCAGTCACTATGAACTACAGTTGATAATAATTCTGAAAGGAGAACGAGGTGGGGCTACTGTAAGTTCTAAGTTCTTGTTTTTCTTCTTGTACTTCTCTCCTTTTCCTCTTGCTCCCCCTCACCCTCTCTCTCTCCTTTAGCTTAGTGGAGATGTAATTCACATATCAAATAATTCACTCATTAAAAGTATGCAACTCATGTTCATAAGTCGTTTTAATGTGTGTGTGAAGTGGTTTATCTTTATGGTTGTGATTTGTATGTCTAATAACTACTGATTTCAGGCTTGCTTTTATGTGCTTATTTACCATTTGGATATTATCCTTGGAGAAAGACACTTTCTTTATTCTTAAACAAGTCCTGTATCCATTAGCAATCACATCCCATTTCTTCCCAACCCTCCCAGCCCAGAGCAACCACAAATGTACTTTCTATCTCTATGGATTTTCCTATTCTGTACATTTCAGATTAATAGAATAATACAATATATGGTCTTTGTGTCTGACTTTTTTACTTAGCTTAACATTTTTTTTAAAGATTTGTTTATTTATGCATATAAGGGCTGGGGTACAGGCCAGAGATGTGGGGGGGTGGTGAGAGGATTCACCAGAGACAGAGCAGGGAACAGAACAGGCAGACTGACTGAAATATACTGCTGAGGGGAGCAGCAGGTGAGACAGGAGAGGTCTGCTGCACCATGTGGGTTGCTCTCTGGCTGGCTGGGGATCGAACTCTTGCTGCAGAGGCTGTGGATTGCTTCATAGTGAGGTGCTTAACCCCTTGTGCCACCAGGAAGGCCCTTTAGCTTAACATTTTTAAGGTTTACCTGTGTGATAATATTATAGTATATTGAGGTTTTTAAAATGCTAAATACTATTATTTGTATGGATATATACATATTTTGTTTATCCTTGATCAGTTCATGGATATTTTGGCTATTACAAATGATGTTGTTGTGAATATTCATCTGTAAGATTTTGGGGTAGACTATGTTTTCATAGAGAGTAAATTCCTGAGTCATGTCATAATTCTGTGTTTAATGTTTTGAGGAACTGTCAATTTGTTTTCCAAAATGGCTATACCATTTTACATTTCAACTAGCAGGAAAGGATTCCCTCCAATTTCTAAATGCCTTCCCCAACCCTTGCTATTACCTGTTTGCTAAATTTTAGTCATTCTAATGTGTGTGTGTGAAGTGGTGAGTCTTTGTGATCTTGATTTGCATGCCTCTCATAACTACTGATTTCAGGTTTACTTTTATGTGTTTGATTACCATTTGCACATTGTCCTTGGAGAAATGTGTATTCAGATCTTTTGTCCATTTTTAAAATTGGGTTATTTGTCTTATTATTGAGCAATGAAAGTACTTTTTATATTTTACAAATAAGTCTCTTACAGGATCTATGCTTTGCAAAAATATTCTATCAGTCAGTGGATTGTCTTTTGAAATGTCCTTCAAAACACAACTGGTTTTAATTTTGCTGATGTCTAATTTGTAAATTTTTTTCTTTAGTCATCTTGGAGTTTGGTGTTGTATCTAAGAAAGTTTTGCCTCAGCTAAGGTCATTAATATTTAATCCTATGTCTTTTAATTTTTTTTTTTTTTTACAGTTTTAGCTCATATATGTAGGCCGAACATCCATTTGGAGTTACTTTTTGTAGATGGTAAAGGAAGTAGATTAATTTCATTCGTTTCCATAAAGTTGTCCCAGCACCATTTCTTGAAAAGATTATTTTTCCTCATTGAGTTGTCTTGGAATCCTTGTTGAAAAGCAATTGACCTTGGCATAGCAGACCTCTACTATTTTGCCTGTTGCTCTCCTCAGCAGTGTATTTCAGTAGATCTGCCTTTTTCGCTCCCCACTCTGTCTCTGGTGAATCCTCTCACCTCTGGCTTACACCCCAGTTCTTCTATGCAAAAATACATAAAATATTTTTTAAAAAAAGCAAAAAGAAAGCAATTGACCTTAAATGTGAGGATTTAGTTTTAATACTGTTAAAATATTGAATGTATTTTTATCTAATTTTATTAATTTTATTCTACTGATCTACATATCTCCTTTTATACTAGTACTGCTCTAGTATCAGTATTTCTTTTATGTATTTGAGACTTTGCTGTAAAATGCATATGTTTATAATTAAATATTTTGATGAGTTGACTATTTTATCATTACAAAATGTATGTTTTTATCTCTAGTAACTTTTTGTTAAAGTCTGTTTTGGCTGATGGTGGTATAGCTACTTCATCTCTTACGTGGTTGTTGTTAGCAACATAGATCTTCTCGGATCCTTTTCTCTTTTAGTCTTTTGTATTTTGGATCCACAGTATATTTCCCACAGAGCACTATTTGGACCTTGTTCTCCCTCTCTCTTTTTTTTTATCCAGTCTGACAATCTCTGACCTTGATGGAGTTGTTTAATTCATTTACGTCTACTGTTATTATCAATATAATTGAATTTATATCTGGTATTTTACTTTTTGTTTTCTGTATATCTCATGTCCTTTCTAGTCCTTTTGTCCTCCTTTACTGCTTTTATTTGGCATTAAAGGAATAGTTGCCAGTGTTATATTTTCATTCCTTGAATGAGTCTTTTCACTATTTTAAGTATTTTCTGATAAAAGAGAGAAAGCAGTTTCTTATGGGTGGGGAACTAGCTCTATTGGATAGGTTGGCCGATGTTTTCTTTAGCATCAAGTGTGGGGAAGCATGAGTAAGCGTGTCTGATGTGTGTATGTGGAGTTTCTTGTAGAAACATTATTGAAAGTAGAGCTGTGCAAAGTTGAGAGCACAACTTTGGAAGACTGTGAAAGTACTTCAAACACTGAAACCTAATTTCGCATCATAGCCAAGTAAGGACTCTTTTAGTAAGCTTACATCTAACAGAGTAGCTCACTGATTGCAAAAGTAATTATTAGGTTGGTAATTAACAAGAAAGAGCCTTTATGTGTGTGTTGAAATTTCAAACTTTCCCCTTCCCCTGGAGTAAGCTTAATTTGTCAAGGTCACTTCTGTTGGATTACAGAGTTATTTCCATGATTGAATCTGATATTGATCTACCAATACCTGCTTAATTTACATTGTTAGGACTTTTCCCTCATATTGAGTCCATCCAGTCATGATTATTTTCCACATTTTTTCCCCAGGGAAAGAATCTATATTTGTATTATTGAGTTCAAGGCAGTCACAAGGCAATTGACTGCTGTTCATAGCTATTTGTCCTTTAAGATTATCAAAACCAGTTCTTACTCAAGCAAAAGCCACCTTTTCCATATCTGATTAGTGCTAAACTTTGGAGCTTATAATTCTAACATCATGCAAATTCAGGGTAAACTATGGTGAGGCTTAAGAAGTTTTATACTTGAAAGGAAGCTTATTTGTTAAAGTAGCTCATGGTTGATTTTACGTCTTTGTCTTTCATATAAACTTTCAAACTTAGCTTTTGTGGCTATTTTGTTTTCTGCATATGCTCCATCTCATCTTTCACCATTCATATTCAGCTTTAGTTTTAGTGAAGTTCTCTATTAGACTAAAGGAAAGACCATTGTGTGTTTGAAGAAGAGAGAAACTTAAAGAAAATTAAACCATTTTGATTTAGAAATCCCAAATTTTAATAATAGCAATGAAAACGTTATTCAAGAAGTGAGTCAGTGCTTTGTTATTTTCTATTTGACATTATCAGCTAGGGACAATCAAAATAAATCAAGGTCAGCATAAGACATTTATATAATGCTTAATTGAAGAAACCAGATTTAAAATTCAGGTCCTTGTATACTGGCACTTGCTTATTGTCTGAATCATCTTTCCTTCTGTAGGAAGGAGCACTAGCCAATACATTATCAGCTTGACCTATATTTGTTTCTCTCTTGACAGAAGTAAGAGGGAAAAAGATTCATATTACTTGCTGTAGGGTGGTTTGATAATTGATCACATGAATGCTAAGTGTGTGTGTGGGAAGGAAATGAAAGGTAATTCCTCTGGAAAGATATCAGGACTCCACATTACGCTTGTGGCATTTCAATGCTGGCCATTGCTCCCAGCCCTTCATCTCTCTGATGCATGATTTTCCATGAGTGAAATGGAGTGCATCACAGATACATGATTGTGAGGCAGTAGTGTCAGGAATGCGGTATTATAATCATATCAATGAAACCTGTGTTTGAAGGGTGGTAGAGGAAACACAAAAGATATTCATCAACTTGACCATGGACCTTCCAATCTTAACTACTTGTGTCCTCATAAATCCCAACATGAATTCTTTTTTATCCTCTTATTGGAAAAAAAATCTTGATTATAAGATGTAGCAACTTTTAAGATTCATTGTAATAAAATTAATAATAATAATAATAATCAGGGGACAAGTTTCTATATGCAGGTACCTCTGGAAAGAGGTATCTATATATCAGAAACATTGAAATGGAAGAATGTAGCTTAGAAGCAAGGTACTTGTTCAAAATGTCTCTACCAGTTTCTCTACTGGAATCTGCCTCCTCAAGCCCCGTAGGGAAGCAATACGAAGGGAATCCTTTTCTTGGTCCCTGTTCACTAGCAGTTGCTTGCACAGGTTGTCCCAACTCAAGATGTGCTTGCACAGGTTGTTCCAACTCAAGATATGGCGCTCTCTTGACATCTATAGCCAGTGCTCTGTTGTGACTGTGTGTTCCTTTCAGTAGTAAATGAATTTCAACTCAGCAATTAGAATGTATTAAGCTCAGAATTAAGCCTATAAAGATAAAAGACAAAGACAAAAGCCCTAAATACTTGACTAAAACTTACAGTTAATGAAATAATTCATTTACTTGACTAAAGGATGAAGAGTTCATCTATTTTTATTGGTTTCTATTTGAGGTTCTTTCAGTGAGATTTTTTTTCTTTTCCACTTAGTAAATCTTGGAAGAAATACATGATCTCAGAATTATGCAAAAATCTGTGTCATAGAAAATTAACATAGGCTATAATCTCTGCAGTGTCTCTGACCTCTGACTCTCATTTAAGTAGGTTTTTTTTTTTTTGAGTTTTTTTTTTTATTGTTCGTGATAGCTGATTTTATTATGTTCCCATGATGTCACATTGCTGAACCTCAGTTGCTTGCCTCTGGTTGAGATGTTTGGATTTGTTGCAGCAACTTAAAATAGAACTCAAGCCAAATGATTGCAGGAATAGTAGGATGTGGCGAGAGCGTTCTGTGCATCTACATTCCAGGCACATTGGGTAAGAAACAATATTGTTTCTACAGTGTAGTGTTGATGAAAGTGGCCATTATGTGGTCTTACAAGTCCTTCCATTATGGTTCTCATCTGAAGTTTGGTGTACGTAAAGCTTTTCCAATTAGGCTTCCAATATTCCCTTCCAACGACTCTGGCACATGGCCGTAGAGGGGTGTTTTAGACAACAAATATAGGCATAGGTTATATGCAAAAGCTCTGTGAACCATTCTGATATTCTTTCTTGTCTTACCTTGTTTTGGTTGAAAACTAAGGCCTACAATCAAAGTGAATTTCCACAGTGTGATTTCCTTGGTATTAAACAAAGTGGTATTTTATGACACCTTACGTGCTGAGAATTACAGCTGCTTTCAAGTCATATTTACTAGGCTTTATCTTAGGTTTCTAACAGTTGTTCCCATTTTAGTACTGGGAACTTTTGACCCTGTGGTGTGATATTGTCTTTTGCTGGAACGTAGCCTGTTTTTTGTGGTCAATTTCTTCATCATCCTCTCCCAACCAGACATAGGTTCCATGTCTGGACCTACTCATTCTATTTCCTTGTCTGGGTTATGTTCTAAGATTTCTAAATAATGTTTTTACTTTTTAAAGGTCATCTTTAGTCCCTGAAACTTTTCTCAAATAATTTCAAATATGGTGACATGGAGATGCCACCCTATTTTAGAGATAGTTAAATTCTCCATTTATTGCTTTTTCTCATATTTGACATTTACTCATTTACTAGTTTTGCTGTTTTCCAGTTGTTTCCTGTGTTTGTTCTGCATTTTCAGTGACCTTTCAAACTCACTCAGAGAGAGCATATAAGTTATTTTTATATTGCTTTTGTAAAGTTGATAGCACTTAACATACTATTGAATATATAGTAACATCCTAGTAATGATTGGTTGTTTGAATTGAACTTGTTCTTCAGATTTTGATTTTACAGTAATGTTCTTCTTAAAATTGTCTAACCACTGGCATGGAAAATCATCAACCCCCAAAATATTTAAATATAAACAAGTCAGAATCATTGTAACTTATGTCTCAAAGAATAATGTCAAATGCCTGCATATGCTTGGATTAGACCAGGCATAACTTTCTCAAAAGTCAAAATTTCTGCATCCAAGTAGATTATATTGATTTCAACATTGTATCTAATGACTATAATCTTCTACAAAGGCCCATATTTATCATAAATTATGACATTTGACTATAAAATAGTGTGGAAAGCTATAAAATGATTTTATTGTGCAAATGTAATAAATATATTCATAAATTCTTGGTGATATTCTGTGTATGCATGTACTTTAGAAAATGTATGATGAAAAGACCTTAATTGAAACAACTGATTTATGAAAACAAACATAGAATGAAGAAATAGAGTGGAAAAAAAGGCCCTGCAATAGAAATGTGTTTTAACTATTTATGTTTTACTAACATTTTTTAGTAAAATATTTATTTGGTTCATAAAATATTCAGAATTTTATCATTATTAGATCATATTAATTGATTAGAAACCAATGCTTTTCTTTCTTTTATTATAGGAATGACACATTTTAGTGTTAAATTTGTAACATTCCTCTATTTTGATATCAATTACTTGACTATGATTTGTATTCATCAGAGCATTTTCTTATAAGAACTGAAGCAATTAATTCAGTCTGTATTTAGATGCTTGAGAATATAAGAAACTTGATGAAAATGCAGTTAACTCATTCTTTTTAATATCAGTCAGTCAGAAAATTAAAGTATAAAGGATAACTTGATCCTCCTTCAGTTTTACCCTTGCTCCTGGGCACAATCATGTAAAGATTGGTTTGGGAAGGAAAGGTTATTGCTTGCTTCAACTACTTATGAGATTTAAAGCTTTCTGACTTGCCTTCCCAGTATTATCAGGAAAGGGAGACTGCTTTATCACAATATCAAAATGTGTTTTTCAAGAGTGAGAAGAAAAGGTTCAAGAGATGAAGAGAAATCCAGACATTTACAATTTCTCATTGTGCTTTCAGACATTTCTGTTTGTCCTAATTAGATTTCCTGATTTTTTTCAACTATCTCAATCATTTAAGGTAGACAAACTCCTTAATAGTAAACATATCTCCTTTTTACTATATTTTTTCCCCTTAGGCATTAGAGATGATTTTTAGCTTCTGTTTTGATCCCATTCTCCCATCATTACTATTTTTTTTCTCAATCTACTTTATTATTCAGTGTGTTCATTTCTCTGTAGTCTCTAGAGAGCTCATTAAGGACTAATCAATCTTTCCCACTGAGTTACGTTTAGTCACTTTACTCTCTTTATGAATCCAATGCAAGGAGTAAGAGATAATATTCTTCTAGGAAAATTCAAGGGCAAATTTCTTAGTCATTTAGTCATTTTGGACTCAGTGACCCCTTTGAGACTATAAAAAGTGCTATAGTTCCTCTCTGCATTACAAAGAACAATTGAAAATTTTGACATTCTATTTCCTGGGCTGTAAAGACTTTCTACTCTTCTAAACTCAGTTCACAGATCCCATCAAGAAGCCTCATGTAGCCTTATGTTATAAAGGTCTTTATTTTTCTTCCTGGTGGATTTGATTCTAAGATGGCAATCCAGGAATTAGATAAGCAGTTAGTTAAGATAAGCAGAAAGAAGCCAATTTCATAAAAGTGTCTTTGTGCCTGTGATGGAATAATAGCAGTCTCTAGAGAAGGGGTGGGGCAGTCTCTTAAAACAGTTTTTCTTTATGTATTTGTGTTTAGTGTGGATTATTTCAGTGATAACAAAGACTCCACAGTGGTATGCCATATAGAAAATATCAGTTCCCCACATATGACACCTTATATCTCACTGGATTAATGTAATAAAAGAAAAGTGATATGATGTTTTCAGTTTATATTAAATATCATAGTAGAATGATTGACTCATGGCAGAAAACAATATTATATCTTGAAATACAAGCACTTATTCATATAATAAAGATAACTCACAGTCTAGTTAGGATTCTGAAAAAAAAGTCACCCAGAGGCAGTATTAAAAAGTTCATTCAGAACTTCCTTCAAAGCAAAGAGACCTATTTCAACAGAAAGAGGTTATTTCTTGAAGAAAGAGTCCTGGGCTGAATACTACTCGATTGCCACTATCAGTGCAGGGTGACCAATTGGTCATGGATTGTCCAGAATGTCCCCAGTTTTAGCACTGAGAACTCCCTTCCTCCAGTCAGTCACCCCCTGCCCATTCCAGTCCCTGGCAATCTGGGATGGCTGATCTTAATTAGGTGCATTGTTATAGAGGATCTCCATAAAAGGGGGAGGTTCCACGTTCCCTGCCCCACCTAAAGGAGGGTAGAGCTAGCAGTGAGGAGAAGCTGAAGAAGACTTGGAAGAGACTTGGAAAAGAAGAGACTTGGAAACACAGAGAGAAGACTTGGAAGAAGACTTGGCGATGCACATGGAACAGAGACATGAGGAAGAAGGCACACTTGCTTCTTGGTTTTGGACTTGCAGAGTCTTAGGGAATTTGGAAGCAGGCACAAGGAGTTGAGATATATAGAGCCACCTGGAAGAGATGGATGAGAGACCTCTGGGGAGAGTGACAATGGCAGCTGTTACCTTGATTTGTATTGTTGTTAGTGGGCAGACTGAGGGGGCACACTGAGACCCCCAAACTTGCATGCTCTAAATGGGTTCTGCCATCCTCTGCATAAAGATAAAGCACATTCTTAGTGTGTAAGACCTCTAATAGATAACAGTTTTAATAGGATTAGTGTGCATAGCATAGAGAGAGAAGAGATGGAAGGGTAATAGCATTAATGAAAAAAGCCAAGTTACCCATCCCCTTGTGGGTAAATACCCAGCCAAACAGTGTTGGCCCAAAGTGGGGCCACTGAGGCCTGAAAGCCTGCCATAAGTCTAAGGCACTTTCTGAGCGGACCCATGGGGAATGGCCAGAATGGGCCACAGATGTTTGGGCCAACTCTGAATTATCTAACCCCTTAAAGACAGAACCCCGGGGAATCCAGGTGTCTTATCTGTCACATCCTTCCAGGAGCCTTGACATGCTATCCTCTGTTTTTTTTTTAGAGCAAGTAATTCTCAACACAAAAAATGTTTTAAGAGAGATCCATATTGCCCTGCCTCCTTCTCATTCTTTTGAGTATCTCCCCACAAACCCTCTTTTCTTCTTGTCATTTGACCTTCAGCTGGATTCCAACCTCTCATCAATAAAAGCTTAGACAGCACTTTGTAAGTGGAAAGATGAATTCTGATGGCATGGAATCCATTTCTGTAGACTTCACGATTGCTTCCTGCTGACTTTAGTTATTTTGTGCTGTTTGTAAGCAGAGAAAGGAAGAGAAATGTGAAACCCAGCAGTGTTGCCCATTGGGTAGCTTATGAGAGCACTGCAGTCCTAGTAACTGTCTACAGTGAACCTGGCAGTTCCAGGAATGTGGTCTATCCTGGTGAGCAGAGAGGAAGAAGATTCCCCCAAGTCCTATCCACCCACCACCTAACTTTCTAAGGAGATCTATGTTCACTGTTATTCAACGCACTGAAATGTTTATTATTGGAAATTCCTGATCTTGCATTCACACTGTACTTTGTTTAAGCATCCAGAGAGACATTATTTGAAGGCCTGGTATCATTGAGAATGAATCTGATGTAGCTATAATTAGATCACTCTCCTGGGAGAAATGGAAATAATGGTTCTTTCAATGACCTCCTTTAGGTTGCCAACTGGTGATGGCCAAAGCAGAAGCTGGTTCTTTGGCTAGCTTCTGCTTGGGATGCCTTCAGACAAGGCAGTAATTTTTGGAATTAAGGATAATATCCAAGCAATAAGAAAATGTCTACTGCTAATTCCCTGAAACATGTTCAGGAAGCCCAAATTAATAGAAGATATTTTTTCAAATGAATTTCAATCAGAATAAAGTCTTAAAATGGGATGAGAAGAAGAATTGAATAGAAGGATGAGATTCTTTTGCAAAAGGATCATAAGGGAATAAAAAAAAAACAAACACACGCCCGAAAGGTGCTGTGACAGACTTGAAGAAGTTATATGTCTCTTTGTAAATAACTAAAAAGAACTGACTACATGATGAAATAATATTTTTGAATGTATTAGTTTAAATAGAGTACATCTTAAAAGGTAATTTCACTTGTTTCTTTTTGTTTACTGGAAAGTTTAAAATTATGCACGTGGCTCACTTTTGTGGCTTGCATCCTGTGGCTATTAGCCGTGCTGATAAGCCTCCTGTACAGGTGGTTAACTTCCGGGGCAGTGGGGCATGCATCTGTGCATTTGTGGAAGGCGGGAGATAAAGGTGGCTGGCTGGATCTGTTCTTGGATGCTTTGACAATGCCTGACTTCTGGGAGGAATTGAAGCACTGAAGAGCTCTTTGTTAGGCACCACTGGACTGTTTCCTGTTTCTTAACTTGTGTCACAGTTTGTAGCCATTTAGGTTCCACAACTTTAACTAATTTGCAAGTAACCTTGAAATATGGCTCATTGCCCAGCACTGGTAAAGAAGAGTGTACCCCAATTTCTTGGGAAGCCCACAGGTGGAGAGTGTAGGGCAAGGGCCACAGAATGAGTCAGAGCCTGGGCTAGGACTAACATTCCTATGACTCACAGTCACATTTTAGCCATTAGACAATTCTCTTGGGAAATACCGAGGAGTGGTAATCCTTCTATATGGCCACGGACTGCAGAACCAGTGTTTGACAAGCTGACTGCTTAAGTGATAACACTGGATGGGATGGGTGAGATGGGTGCATATGAACTCAGGCCATAGGGGTGATAGCGCTGAGACTTAACCCCTAGGCCACCAGGGAGGCCCCACTGTGCTATCTTTGTGTGAACTGTAGAGGATGCATCACTGGTTTGGTCCACACAAGAATCAAAGGAAAACACCTTTTGTTATATCTTTAGTGAAATATGGAGGACATGCCACTGCAGAAGTGAAATTGTTACTTCCTATTTTAAATAATATTTTCAAAATGGAAACGGTATATTTAGAGAAATACTGAAAATAAGCCTGATGTAGTTTATCACAAGACTGCAGCTTTGCACAATTGGGTGGGAGTTCGAAGAATTTGCATAGAGTCATCTTTATGCCAAAAGGTATTTCTGGAGGGGCTTTGTCACTTGACCACAGGAATCATACCTGCGCTGTAGACAGATTTAAATTTTTTTTTAAAGATTTATTTATTTATACAAGCACTGGGTACAGTCAGAAGCGCGGGAGGGTGAGAGAATTCACCAGAGCCAGAGGGGGGAACAGAACAGACAGTCTGATGAAATACACTGCTGAGGGGAGCAGTGGGAGGCAGGAGAGGTCTGCGTGCCATGTGGGACCCTCGCCCGGTGGCCGGGTATCAAACCGGCGCTGCAGAGGCTGCGGGCAGCTTCACAGCCCAGCACTCAACCACTATGCCACCAGGGGAGGCCACAGATTTAAATTTTTGACAGGGTTTAGCTTTATTCCCATAACACAACATTCTTGTGGCAATGATCACAGCGTTTTGGCATTATCTGTCAGCAACCATGTGTCTAGTTCCTAGCTAGCTCCTCAAGGGATGGGACTGTGTGCATTACTGCTGTCCCGCTAGTCAGTAGCTGCAGAGGTATAGACAGCAGTTAATAAGGGTTTGATGTATTAAGGAGGTCGTACTTATTTAGATATAAGAGGCAGAAAGAGTAAAAGAAAACTCACAATATACAGGAACTTTTACTGAAAGAGACTAGTTAGGTAAGGAATCTAGATCATTTTTTGAGGCCTAGGTATCTGTAAAGGATTCCTGCCTATCACAATACTTAACCGCCTCACTTTGTGTTCATGGTAAACTTGATCCCTACACCCTTCAAACTGGTCAGAGTGGGCAAATGTTTCATCGTTATCAGAATCACTTATTCCAAGCGAATAATCTTCTTGGATTATGGTTGTGGACATAATTGAAATCCACAGGCAGTTCCTACTTGAAGAAAAGTCATTCATGATGAAATCAGGGGATGGCACTGGACGTCATAAAATTATTTTTCAGGTTTCAAAAATAAAGTGTTAGAAACATGTTTCATTATATAGTCACAGGGACCATGGTCAGATTTTTTTTTTCATGTTTTCTATTCTAATCTCCATTCCCAAGGCAATGAAGGCTATTAAGATATTTGTTTTATTTTAAATATAACATAATGATAACAATTACATGTATGTCAGTCTATCACCCTTCATTCGCCTTCTGTATCATTTGATTTCTCAATTGCTTTACAACCATTTTGCACAAATTCAGGGGCCACACATTCTAAATGTTTCTCAGAATGTAACTGCTCTTAAACACATGTATTGTATTTCTAGTGTTGCTTTTATGTTATGCCCACTGAACACATCTTTGGAGGACAAAGGCTGGGCTTTCCATTAATTATTTTGTTTTCATTACTGGTTACAATGAACAGTGGCTTAGACAGACATCTATGTGTTTTTCACACCCACACACAGACATCTAGGGGCAGGTAAGCAAGGGAATGCATAGACACACAGTCTGGTCCTATCTCTTTACTTGTCTCTTTAGTAATATGTAAGATTTCAGGTATGTGAAAATGGGTAAAGTGTAAATTGCCACAGGGAAGGTCAACCACGTCTCTATCTTGAATTCTTTACCTAAATCTCTACTCAGCAGCTTCTGTTTATGTCTTACTGCTTAGATCTCATATATCCAGGTCTCCAGGACAAGCATATTACTCTCCCAAATAAAATCAGGGTTCTCTTAGTCAGAAGGAGAACTCTCTCAATCAGGAAAAATGAACCTCTTTCTCTTCAAACATCAAATATTTTTAAGATTGTAAAATACTTATAATTATAAAAACCTGAGAGAACATGCAGATCAGAATTGCCTTCTCATTTTATAGATAAAGACACCAAAGACCAGAAATACTGAGTTTTCTAATTTGAATCAGGGAAGAGAGAAATGGAAAGTGTAATCTTTACATCTCTTATAGTGGGTATTACATTAGGTATTTTGCTACAATCATTAGGGTGTAAATTACTTGAATTATTTTTGTATATGGTATGTTATATTCATTTCTTGAATTTATTATATCTGGCATAATTAGTTTTGCATTTTGTATTTATTGCATTTTTTCTTTAAATTTATTATATGTTGTGTTTATTTATGTATGCATTTCTTTTGGTTTATGGTGTTTTATTTGTCTTGTATTATTTATTTTATATTGTATTTATTACTTACGTCAATTGTATGTATTTTATCGCATAGTCTATTTATTACTTCAATTTATTGTTTAATGTTTTATTGTATATGATAGAGTGAAGCAACTTGAAAGAAACACTGCCAAATTTATCTTTGCATATCCCTCAGAAAATGTCAGCAAATTCAATAGGCTTCTTTATAAGTATTATTTGAATTTATTGTATCATGAATATCATTAATACAACGACAGGGAAGAGAAGGAAGGAAACAGCTAAAAAGAAACAATTAAAAAAGTAGAAGAAACAGTAATACTAAAATTATTAATCAAAAATTTTTTTAATGAGTAGGTAGGAGCATAACTATTTTGGAGCTTTAGGTTTATGTGTGCCATATACTGCGTCATGAATGGAAGAGGAAGTGAGGAGGGATGATGCATCTGACATTAGATTCTTTTGAGGAGTCTCAGCTGCTTGAGACCTCTGGCTGGTGCTGTGTGGTAGACGTGCATATCTAATAGTCTTCTTCCTGGCTTTGTGTCTTATTTGTTCTTTAATTTTGTTAATCTCATCAGTCTCAGAGTTTTCTTTGTCTTCCTTGCATCTTTCACCAACCAGGAGTACTAAAAACTTCCCCTACAAGCAACAATTGTTCTAACTTTCTTTCTGAAAGCTGGTTTAGTTTGAAAAGATAGCACTAGACTGATTTGGTCCTGACCTTTACTTTTTGTGTCTCTTTCCCTAGGATACTTTCCATTGTGTGTCATGGGAATTCAGGTTTGTATGTCGCAACCTCTAAGTAGGGCATCTTTATTTGATTTCCCAATTGTTCTACAACCATTTTGCACAAGTTCAGGGGTCACACATTCTAAATGTTCCTCAGAATGTAACTGCTCTTAAACACACATCTTGGATATGTAGTGTTGCTTTTATGGTGTGGCCACTGAAAATGTCTTTGGAGGACAAAGGCTATGCTTTCCATTGATTATGCTATGTTGGAAGTCATCTTTCAATAAAGCTTGGAATTTCCTTTTATCTTTAGGGGGAAAAGTAGTATCTTTCTCTTAATACATAATCAAGTGCTTTAATATTCCAACACTATAGAAATAAGAGTTGGGTAAACTGCCTCTCTGAGAATTACCATGGTTTGAGTCATGCAAAGAGAACCTGGGGAAGTCATCAGTCACCCCCATGTCAGACAGCAGTTAACTAGCTTGGTTCAAGATATGTCAATTATCTCTGATTTTCAAGTGAGCTGAGGATTGGCAGTAACTTCTAATGGAAAAAAATGCACTTAGTGTGTACCCCAAAGGAGAAGATGAGATTCAAATTAAGGGGAGACTTGGATATAGACAGATGAGGTAGGATGGCATCTCCCTCACAGCCACACAGTTCCAGGGGAGCAGTAGGTGAAAAAGCTTGACTTTCCTAAAAGATAGTTTCCCTGAATCTGTGCTTCACGAATAAGCATGACAAAGTATTCTGGGGCTCAGTAATAGTGATCTTCAAGGGAGGAAAAAAGATAATTGTAAGTGATTTGCAGTTGAGAGAGAGAAACTTTTTTTGGCGGGGAGGGTGAGATTGAAACAGGATTGACAGAGGGGAAAGTAGATCAGAGCCAGAAATGTGGATCTTGGAAGTATTAGGAACAGAATTTAGATGCCTTTCTTAAGTTTATGGACCACTTGTATTCCACAAATAAATCTCTTCTTATGTCCCTGTGCTAGATTTCGTCTCTCTTCTCTTACACACTTAACACACTGGTTAAAATTCCTTTCCTAATCTTATCCCAGAAGAAGTCAAGATGCAGAGGTGCGCAGGTGGTATGCTTTTGTAGTGGGATGTATGGGCTTGGTTTTGTGGACATCTGCTTGGAAATGGGGCTAGAGGAATGTCAGTGGGCCTGGAAGAAAAGGAGAAAGCAGGAATATAAAGCAAAAGGACATACAGAAAAAAGAGGAAAAAAAAATCAATAGCAGTTTACCCATAGTGGCCAGAATATCACTTAGTTAAAAAAATCTTACATTCCTATCATTGGACAGCTCTGATAATTAGAATATTCTCTTAGGTTAGCTCTGTCCATTGAGTTATGTTTTGCCTCCAGCAAGGGTAGAAAAGATAAAGAATAAACAAAGTTGCTCTACAACAGGACAACTCATCAGACTCAAAGCTAGGATTATATATGCCACAGTACTGGGGAAACAAAAGGATGTGTTTAGAATCTAAAAAATTAAACTAAGAATTATTGATGATAATAATAAGCATACACTTGGTAATTTTATTAATTAAATCACATGCTACAAACATCTCCAAACAATGTTTTTTTTTTAAGATTTATTTATTCATTTACATAAGAACTGGGGTACAGGCCAGATGCACAGGAGGGTGAGAGGATTCACCAGAGACAGAGCAGGGAAAAGAATAGGCAGACTGACGAAATACACTGGTGAGGGGAGCAGTGGGGGTGGCAGGAGAAGTCTGTGTGCCATGTGGGACCCTCGCCAGCTGGCCAGGATTGAACCAGCACTGCAAAGGCTGGGACAGCTTCACAGTGTGGTGCTCAACCACCTGAGCTACCAGGGGAGGCCCTCCAAACAATGCTTTTCAAAATAATCTACCTTAACACTGTGTTCAGGAACAATTATCGGTAGGTTAAATTTCTCTTTTCTGACTTTGAAACTCAAAAAATAGAATAGATTTAAATGGAAGTATTTGCAATTCTAAGTACTAGAATATCTTGGTATGTGACTTAAAAGATTTTTCCTTACTTCAGGTTTCCTTTTCAAGGGAGGACTCTTCCACTATGGGTGGAGTTAAGATTGGAAGTTAAACCCAACCTAGACAAGGAACAAACCAACAAACAACAAAAATGAAAAGGAAATATTGACTTTCTCACCACACAAAAGACAAACACACAGCATGCACGCACACATGTGTGTACATGTGTACTGCTCCACCACTCTGACCTCGCTCTCCAGTAGCAAAGTTGAGTTAGGGCACTCAACTCTGTCCCACTGGCAGAGGTCTCTGAGCTCCATGTTGCCTTCCTTTAAGTCTGTCAACTAAATGAGGAATAGAGTTGAGTTAGTTTTGAAAATTATTCACATTAATTATGACAATTATTCTTTCCCATTTAGTTATGATACAGGCAACTCAACTTTAGACATTGCTGCCTAGAACAGTGTGATATTATATAGTTTCTAGGTAGCCAGAGGTTTGATTTCCTGGAGTGATTAGACAGCCAGTGGGGAATCCACATTGCAGGGGTAGACAGTAAGCACTGTGTGAGCAAAGCCACCTCTGACTGGCCGACCCTGGGGTATCAGCTGTCCATACCTTGATCAACACTCTTGGTCACACTTTGTTAATAAGCATGGTGGATGGCAGATATATATTTTATTTTGTGAAATTTTTGATTAACACGATGGATGCAAGAAATTGGTTCATACTGATACAGTTAAAAGGTATTTAAGACATGTGGAATAGCTAAAATATTTTTAAAGTTTTCACTTTTACATAAACAAATTCTAAGATATAATGAATTCTATAGTCTATTTCAAGGATGGTGCTTGAGACAGTACTGAAAAATCCTATGCTCAGCCATTACTTAGGATTCCTGGTTAATACTTGTGTCATAGCACCAGGAGCCTGCTTTCAGAATGTTATTTCCACCTTATAAAAACTGTCATGGAAAATAATGGCTTGACAGCAAGGACAGAGAGCTAGGACTTTCAGCTAACAGAACCATGTGCATCGACTATTTTGTTCTTGCAGACACTCAGTTGATGACGTTATTCGGTCAAGATGGTGACAGAACTGGGTGAGAAACTTAGTTTCATTGTAATCTGGCAGAAAACCTGTGGATAAGTAGCTAATCCATGAGTTCTTCCAACATTTTCAGTAATTCACATTATCTACCGTGAAGAATATGAGAGCCATACATGACCTAAATGGTTTGTGTCCATTTGCCACATACTCCAAAGTTATTTTTCAATTCCCAAGTTCACTACAATACCTTATTTAAAACATCTTTGGCAGATTGGGAGAGTGCAAGCAAGTCTAGTCAGTGGAATTTTCTGAAAACTCAGGTTGCCATGGACAACAAAGGAAGAAAGGTTGAGACGTGAAAGAAAGAGCGCACGGGTCACCCGGGCACTGTCTTCTGACAATGTGATGATCTTTTTTGAAGGGCCTGTGGGGACAGGGAACTAAAGCCCTTGCTGACTTGCAGGGAGGATGTGCTCCACAAGGCACATGTCACAAGTGAGGGGTTTTTATGTCCCCTGGCATTTGCAGCACAGGTCAAAGGCAAGGATGAAGCCCACATCATTTCCCTGAGCCGTGGGTCAGACATCATGTGTGGTTTTATGGGCAGAGCCTTTGGTAAGGTGGGGACTGTGGAATGAGTTCTCCCAGTGGGACGCAGATGCACATGAGTAAGGGGATGTTCTGGGGCAAATCAGTGACTCTATCTGTTGTTCCTCCTTTGTGGCCTCCTTACTTAAAGGAACTTTTAGATAGTCATATCATGACATAAACTGAGCAAACAGCAATAATTTTTTCCCCTTTGAATTTACTTTATTTTCAGTTTTTGGCGATGTCATCTGACAAGTCACTTCCCCAGTACCTTTTGGGCTTTTTGTTTCAAAAAGAGAGATGAGTAGCTCAGGGTAATGGAACAAGCAACTTTTGCTTTAGGTAGAATTCAAGAGAAAGGCAATAGTTAAATACCTTTGAGTGCCCCCCCCCCCCCACTCCACCTGCCCTGTGTTTTGTATGAAAGTAACCTGGATTATTTCCTCATCCTCTGTCTGTTGGAATTATGTTGGAGCCACAGCTGGAGTCAAGATTAAGGGTAGGAAGAGGGTCAAGGGCAGAGCCCCAGGAGGTCAGTCACTTAATCCAGCTACATCAGGGGCCACATAAACATAGACAGACACTGAGTTTCCTGGAAAAAGCCCATGTTATCTGGCAAATTGGAAGCTAAGACATCAGATATCTTTACAACTATCTACAATTTATAGTCCAGGTCAATTTAGGTGGATGATATGCTTCTTTGAAGATAAAAGCAGGTTTTGGTATGTGCAGTTATTGGTGGCTGTTATAACATGTTCAGGGCTGGGTGTGTGAGTTATTGAAACTCCCATTTTCTCTTCACCTGCAAGTCTAGTCATGAGTTGTTCTATTGATTTCATCTATGACTATTTATGGAGTTGGACGGGAGTTGAAGGTAGATATGGGAGGCTAGGTGATAATTATTTCTCTAATGTCAGAGACATTTTCAGTTTATCTCTTTTGGAATCACTGACAGTCAGTCATTGTTTTTTAGCTGTTAAATAATGTATGAAATTGTGGTATTTTTTGGTTTGTATCTCTTTCCACTTAATCTTCCAGCCCTGAGCAGGTGTTTTTGTCAGCTTTTCACTGTGTTTGTATGCTGTGGGCTCTGTGTGTGTGTGTGTCTGGGTAAGTTATGCAAATGTAGTATAGCTCTTCAGTATTTCAACTAAGTAGTGTCTTTACTATGACAGAATGGCAACAATTTGAAGTTATTATCATCTGACTGGTTCTAGTCAGAGAAAACCACTTTTAAAAAAATGCGGAAACCAACAGAGGGGGATGGAACTGAGTAAGCATAAGCAAGAGTGAGAGGGAACAGCTTGGTTTTTACCTTCTAACCCTTGGGTATTGAATTAAATTGTGGCTAATCATTGATGTATGGAAATAGGCAAGATTAGAAAGCAAAGTGAATTTGTCTCTAAGTGTGCAACGAAGGAGTGTCCCAACTAGGTTTTATGGCTTGGAACAATGAGTTCATTCATTACTCATTCATTCACTCAGTAGATAATTATTTTTGTGTCAACAGGTGTTTATTAGGTTCTGGGGTTACCACAGCAAATAGGATCAAGTCCTAGACCTTGTGGAATCTTCTGGCGAGAGAGAAAGCAGACAAGTCAACATATGAATAGAAAATATAATTTCAGGTAGGGTGGCAGGAGAAAAGTGATTAAATGAATCTGTGTGAAGTGCAAGAGGCAGCCTGATGAAACCCCGGGAGAGAGGAAGTGGAAGGAAAGGAAACCAGAGTGATAGGGCAGATGATAAATCTTTTAGGATTTTGAACCCTGCTGGCTAAGATTTGAAATAGAAGTGATGTCACTTGATTTATGGCTTTTACGCTGATGTGGGTGTGTGATCTCTTGCATATTTTACTGACTAGGGATCAGGTCTAGCACAGAATTACTTTCTTCTTAAAACGATGATTGAGCTGTCTCATGAAACTTTTCATGAAACTACAACTACAATGTTCTGGAATTCTAGAACTGCACATTTGTAATATTCACTTTCACTGGGGCCTGGAAAAAGGAACAATCAGGGCTGCCATGGAGTAGTCTATTAACCTAATAGTGTGTAACTGATAAAAAACATGTAAGAGATAATTTTTTTAAAAGGCAAGAAAAAAATCATTTTTAATTGATTTGCTTATGATGTGCTAGTTTTCTGTGATTAGATTTTTTAGTAGTGTCAGAAACCTGTCAGTTACTGAGCTATTTATCAGTTTCTGAGGAGTGTAGTGCAATGGGCGAGGATTAAGTGACATAAAATATAGGAATTGCTCCTTACATAAGTACACAGTGAAATTTAACTATCTGTATGATTATTGCTGATGCTAAGGAAATTCAAGTCATGAGAGACTTAAAATTTCACACACAACCTACATGCCCAAGGACAGAGGAATGGATTAGAAAAATGTGGCTTACATACACAATGCAATACTACTCAGCTTTAAAAAAAAGATGAACTCTTGTCTTTTTTGACAACATGGATGGAACTGGAGAGGATGATCCTAAGCAAAATAAGTCAGAAAGAAAAAGGGAAATACTGGATGTTTTCACTTTATGTGTGGAATATAGAGAACTGTGAGAAAGGGTCAGACAAAAATCAAATAGATAACAAACCCTAGATATCTGTCTGTGGAATTAAGACTACAAGATTAAACGGGGGAGGGGGAGAGAAAAGGTGAGGAGCGGAACAGGGACTATGGTGGAGCAGGGTGGCTACCTGGGAGATGGGTGTGTGGGGTGACATGCGTTTGAGGAGGTGTCATTCTATGCATTTGAATCACATAGAGTTTTGTAAAACAATGTTACCTCATAAAGGGGGAAAAAGAGACAAAGATAGTTTAATTGAAAATTTAATAACTTTGACTTCCTGAAAAAATAAAATAAAATAAAAATTTCTTAAGTGATATGTAATGTGGATGCTCAAAGAAAATTATGTATCTAGAATATGGTGTTTTGGGAGGTAATACCCATTGTTGGGGTGACATATATAATTATATAGTCATATATATAAATAAATATAAACATGTAGAAATAAAATATATATTACATATAAATATAATCTATTTTAATAGAGTGTTCTAGATTAGAGGTAGACTCTAGAAGACTGGCACTAGTGAAAGCCCCATTTCTGGTGCAGGTTTTATGATTTGAGGGTCATGGGAGAGATTTGTAACAATGGAAGAGGTTGAGAAAAATGTGGTAAAGGGAAAGAAAAGGAAACAAAGAAAAAGTGCCAATGGAATGAAGGGGTTGCAGGTAGGTTGGAGGAAGAGCTAGGACTGCCAGTGGGTATGCTTTAGACTTTAATTTTTAAATGCTATCACTGCAATCTCTTTTTAGAATAATTTTCAACTGAATTCACTGAAGGAAATTTTAAAATGTGAAATTTTTGGGCCTCCCCTGGTGGCGCAGGTGGTTAAGCACCGCGCTGTGAAGCTGTCTGCAGTCTCTGCAGCGCTGGTTCTATCCTAGACGGCCGGAGAGGGTCCCACATGTTGCAGCAGACCTCTCCTGTTGCGCCCAATGCTCCCCTCAGCAGTGTATTTCATCAGTCTGCCTGTTATGTTCCCCGCTCTGTCTCTGGTTAATCTTCTCACCCTCCCGTGCATCTGGCCTGTACCCCAGTTCTGTATAAAATAAATAAATAAATTTTTCAAAAAATAAATAAAATGTGAAATTTTGAATGTGAGATTTAAAATTATAAATCACTGGGAAAACAGAATTATTGCATGATATTTTATTTTATGTCCAATTTGCCAATACACTTATCCAACAAAATATGAAAAAACTGTTTTATAACCATATATATATATATATATATATACTTTAATGTATTGCTTGTCTTTGAAAATGACAGCAATTTAAATAGCTGCTTTAAAATAGATTTTAGCTTATATTTACCTTTGGTCTCAAGGCTTCCATATTTCTCCTTCATCTGAGGTATGTAATATTTCAAACAATTCAATTTACGGTGATAATAATCCCTTTTGCATGCATTTAAGGTTTTACTCCCAGTGGTGTGCTATCTCTTAGAAGTCTTGTTTAGGTAAAAAATAATCAACTCCTTCACCTTTTGTAAATCTCCTAATTCTTTTATCTTTGATCAGAGAAAAACTCCATTTGTTGAATAAACTCAATGTCCTATTTTCTTTCTTATATTTCTCTTTCCCTTCACTCTTTTTTTTTTCTCTTTTTGGATACTCACAGCAGGAGGAGGAGAGCACTGTATAGAGCAAATGGCTGTGGCTCCAGTCACTCCGCCACTCTTCTTCTAAGTCACATGCCCTCTTGTTAGACTCATGCACTGCATCTTATTTTTGAGGAGAGTGACCCTAACAATATTTTGTAAGAAGCTGAATTGACTAAAGGAATATAAGGGCTCAGGGGACAAGAGAACAAAACAGTATAAAATAGACTCTGCATCATGTTTTTTCTTTAATTGCTTTTTAAACAAAGCAGTTAAGAATTCTATTCTGGATAAAGTAAAGGAAGGAGATATAGGGCAGGAAAACTTATTACAAAGATAAAGCAGTGAATTTGAGAAGTTGTTGCTGAATAACTGTAAGATTAAGAGGGAAACATTGTATAGTATATAATATATATTATATATATGTATAGTATATAATATTATACATTATATAAAAACTTATTCTATATTGTTTTTGAGATTAAAATAAAAGAACCCCTCATTTTAATTGCAACTATAAATTTAATCTGTTGGTTCATGTTGGTTTAGAATGAATGTCAGCAACATAGGCATATTAGCCATGATTCCTAACCTTATTATAAGCACTCTATTAAAACATCAATAGAGTTAAAAAGAATCAGAACAATTAAAAAATTCCCATGATACTGACTCTGGACATACATCAAAACTCAAATCCTATGATACGTGGGTATTTGTGAAGGACAAATTTTGAGATCTCTGCCCCTCTATGAATGTTTTTTTCACAGAAAAATAAATTATATAAGGAGAAAAGAGGTCAGAGTTTTCTTTTGAATTTTCTTTCACCAGATGTAGCATTTGAATGGTTTTCTTATCATTAAGGGAAATGTGGTGCACCTCAGATTTAAGTGACAGGGTAGGTAAAAAATAGTTTGTGTGATGAATATTTTAGAAGCATTTAATTGCCTCTCAAGCACCTCTTCTAGAGGCCAGGGTATCAGATAAAATGCTCACAGGCACCACCTCTGCATTTCCTTTGGTTCCGAGATCTGTGGGTGGAGAAGTAAGGAAAGAAATGCCACCAGCACCCTTGGGTGAGACCTTAAAGGAGGATCTTTCTGATTATGTTGTTCGCACTGCCCTCTGAAGTCTATAACTTAATTTCACTAAAGCAAAATAAATGCAAATAAACCTCCAGGCAAATGAATACATTATCAGCAGCATTATAGAATAGGGAAGATACAATGGGATTTGGAATTCTGAGAGTCTTAGCTTGGAATCTTCCCTCATCACTCAAGAATTGCATGAAGCCAAGCAAGTTGGTGGTATGTTTGCTTCCCCTCACTATAAGTCCCTAGAAGGCAGAAATTTGTCTTTAAAAAAATGTTTTTCATAGTCAAAACATTCCAAGACATTGGCTTCAGAAATGTCTTTGGGGACTCAATCCCAAAGGCAAGGGAGACAAAAGCAAAAATAAGCTAATGAGATTATATAAAACTAAAAACCTTTTTCACAGCAAAGGAAACATCATTAAAACAAAAAGATGCCCTACTGAATAGAAGAAAATATTTGCACATCATACATCTGATAAGGGGATAATATCCAAGACCTACAAGGAACTCAACACCATAACCAGAAACAAATAACCTGTATTAAAAAATGGGCAGAAGAAGTAAATAGACACTTCTACAAAGACAACATACAGATGGCCGACAAGCACATAAAAAATACTCACCACTACTTATCATCAGGAAAATGCAAATCAAAACCATAAGATACTACCCCAACATTCATGAGAATGATCCATCTCAAAAAGACCAGAAACAGGTTTTAGTGAGGATATGGAGGAAAAGGAACTCTAGTACACTGTTGGTGGAATGTAGACTGATCCAACTCCTAGGGAAAACAGTGTGGCGGTTTCTCAAAGTATTAAAAATAGATCTATCATATGATCCAGCAATATCACTTCTAACTATCTGAAACATACAAAAACACTAAAATGAAGGTTTTATACACTCCTATGTTCATTGCAACCCTACTTACAATAATAACCAAGTTATAGAAACAACCCATGTCCACAGACAGATGAGTTGATTAAAAATATGTGGTATATATACACAATGGAATACTACTTGGCTGTATAAAAAATAAAATCTTGCCATTTGAGACACCTTGGATAGAACTGAGGCGTATACTAAGCCAAATAGTTCAGAAGGAGAAAAAAATATGCAAGATGATTTCACTCAGACATTGAATATAAAGAAATAAAACCAAGAAACAGACAAAACTAAACCAAAACAAACCCTAGAAATCTGACTGTAGATTTGGGCTACCAGCAGAGAAAGGAGAAGGGTGTAGAACAGAGAGGGAGAAGGGCTATGGACTATGGGGAAGACTGGGTGCTTTGGGGGTAGATGTGTGGTGCTATAGATAGGAGTAAGTGTGAACCTATTTCCCTAAATCTTATATAATTTTATAAACCAATAAATGATATTTCAATAAAAATAATATTGAATAAAAATGAAGTTTTTATAATTTAAAATATAAAAAATAAAGTTTTTATAATTTAAAACATCAATATTCATGGTAGTAAAATGGAAGAACAAAGTAGAAAGTAAAAGTCATCCTTTCTCAAATATTAATAGGTCTTAACATTTGATGACATCATATTTTTTCTTTTTTGTATCTGTATTTATTTATTTTTAAGGATTTATTTATTTATGCATACAAGAGCTGGGGTACAGGCCAAAGGTGCAGGGGTGAGAGGATTCACCAGATACAGAGTGGGGAACAGAACAGGCAGATTGACTGAAATACACAGCTGAGGGGAGCAGTGGGTGAGTTAGGAGAGGTCTGCTGCACCATGTGTATTGCTTCCTGGCTGGCCAGAGGATAGAACTTGTGCTGCAGTGGCTGCGGACAGCTTCATAGGTTGCGTCTTAACCCATTGAGCCACCAAGGAGGTCCTGTGTATCTATATTTAATTAAAACTGTTATTTTGCTCTTTTCTTTTCTGTTCTTTTTGGTTCTTTTTATTCCTAATGCGTGGCATATAGAGAAGTTTAATAAATGTATAATTGTGCAAATGACTTTGAACTTTTTGGCCCTCTGTTTCTCTCTAGAAAAACAATGAGAAGAATAATAGCAGCTATAGTGTCAGGAATTTGAGGGTTGAATGAGATACTGTATGTGTAGCTCTTGCTTAAATTTTATTTTATTGCTCATCAACAAGGTAAATATGCTAAATCATTTGCTCCAGAGTATTTGGAATCATTCATGATGGCCTTACTGTTCAGAGATGTGTTTTAAGTTTCATACAAGATGTTTATAATACCGGACAGAGCATGGGGGACATACTGTGTCTCCTACTCCAGGAGTGGGACTATATTGGAAACACTAGGCACTGAAGTCAGGGAGAGGAAATAGAGTTGGTTGCAGACTATTGTACTCTGACCATGGTGACTTTTATCATAAGCTATTTCTTTCACAATTATTGTCTTAACCTCTGATAACTGTGGTCCATAACTCAAACTCCATGATATTAAGTGTCTCAAACCTCTTTCCTTTCTTTTATGTCCCTTTCTATAGACAGGTTTGGACTTGGACTGTGGGTGGGGGCAGTGCATTGGAAATGCAGTTAGTTGAGCCATGAACAAGAATTGTCAGGGTCCTTGAGACTCCCTCACTAGGAGGTGCTCCTACATTTGGAGTCATAGCTGGGCAGTTTACTCAAGGGATGCTGTAGAGGAAGAGGTTCTCAGAAATCACACAACCTAGTAACTCTGTGGCTAAGGCCAAACAAATTATGTAAACTTCTTAAGGCCCACAGCTAACTGGTGCACAATTAGGCTTGGAACCAAATGTTCCCATGAAGCAGAAAAATCTGGAAAAAAAGAACACAGGTTAGTCATGTTGTTTTAGTTTGAACACTGATGTTGCCACACATAGATCCTTAGAGAATGTTATATTTCACACAAGTTCATTTGCATCTGTAAAACCAGAAAAAAATACCTAGTTGTAATAGCTTCCCTAAAGCTGTCTGTCATAGCAAATTACAACAAACTTAGAACCATAAAACATCATAAATTTATTTCTCCATAATTTGAAAGCCAGAAGTCCAGAATCAAAGTATCAGCAGGGAGATATTCCCTCTGAAGCCTCTAGGAAAGGATCCTCCCTTGGTTTCCCCTAGTTTGTGGTGGCTGCTGGCAGTCCTTGGGGTTCCCCTAGGATTCCTGAGTTTCCTTGGCCATAGCTACATCACTCCAAACTCTGCCTTTGTAGTCTTCCAGTGTGTGTTGTGTCTTCACATGGCCTTTCTACTAGAACATGTCACTGGATTTAGGGCTTACTCTAATATATGATCTAATCTTAACTATTTACCTTGGCAAAACTCTCTAAACAAGGTCACATTCTCACATTCTGAGATTTTGGGTACGGGGTACTATTTAGAAAGATCTATCCTTTATTGGACATAATTATTGCAAAGATAATATATTGTTTTTAAATTATCTAGTAGAGTTCCTGGCACATAGTACATGCTCAACAAATGTTAGTTTTCTTATTTCCTTTCCAACTTCTAGCTCTGTGGCCTCCCCACTTGGCTTCTTCAGAACTTCTCCAGACTCTGAACTCATTGTGTTTTCTGTCAACATCTCTCTTCTTCTGCAATTATTCTGGTATGTTCCTGGCCTTCCCCGCTGCTGGCTGGTTATAATTGTTTTGTGAATCAGTCCTTCCATTCAGATTCTATTTGTTTCCAGCTTTTCCTGTTCCAATTTTCAAAAAACTTTGCATATATTTGAAAAAAAAAAAACTAAAGGATTACAGACTTCTACTTAATTAGTAAGAACTAAAAGCATATCCAATTTTGACAAGGATGCCATGAAAAAGTGAATTATTAATACCTTTGGGCTCTGTAAACTGGCAAAATCTTTTCCAATATCAGTAAAAACATTGTACGTTTGCTTTATAAATCCCAGAACTGGGAATATGTTTTTTTTTAAAGATTAATTTAATTTATGTATTCATTCATTCATTCATTTATTTATTTATTTATTTATTTATTTATTTATTTATTTATTTATGCAAGCACTGGGTACAGTCAGAAGCGTGGGAGAGTGAGAGAATTCACCAGAGCCAGAGCGGGGAGCAGAGCAGGCAGAAGGACCGAAGTACACTGCTGAGGGGAGCAGCGGGCGGCAGGAGAGGTCTGCGCGCCACACGGGACCCTCCTCCGGTGGCCGGGGAGCAGCCGGGGATCGAACCGGTGCTGCAGAGGTTGCGGGCAGCTTCGCAACCCAGTGCTCAACCGCTGCGCCACCGGGGAGGCCCGGGAATATGTTTTTAAGATAATAATTCAAAATATAGGAATCACCATAAATATTTATGAAAATATGATTTATAATAGTAAAATTTTGGAACTGACACAATTGTTTAAAAAGGATAGTTTAGAGAAGTTATGCTTTGCTAGCTTGAAGGAGCATTATACAATTGTTAAGCAAATGTAGATATGAAAAATATATGTTACAAGGTGATTCATACACATTTGTAATAAGCACATGGGGTAATGTCAAAATGATTTAAAATTTTTTCCATGTTGTAAATTTCTTATAATTTACGTCTATTTATCATTTTGAATAGGAAGCCAATAGGGTAAGGGAATAATCTATAGGGTTAGGTAACTTGATGAGATCATAGATAACCCCATTTTTTTGTCGGGTGGCTGATGAGGTTGTGATGACTGCGGCCCTGCTATTAGTACCAGGAGGAAGAAAGAAACATTTATCAAAGAGACTGAGATAAAACAGTATGGTGGGAAGACTAACCAACGGGTGGCTTCCTACCTACACTACCAATGACCTGGACTTGTGAGCTATGGGACTGCTGACTGACCCCTGGCTGTAGATACCAAAGACCCCTTTGATGAAGACTTTGTGCAGATGGATGCTAATTCTTTTTTTTTTTTTAAGATTTATTTATTTATACAAGAACTGGGGTACAGGCCAGATGTGCGGGAGGGTGAGAAGATTCACCAGAGACAGACCAGGGAGCAGAACAGGCAGGATGACTGAAATACATTGCTGAGGGGAGCAGCAGGCGAGACAGGAGAGATCTGCCTCGCCATGTGGGTTGCTCCACGCCTGGGGGGGATCTAACCAGCACTGCAGAGACTGCGGACAGCATCACAGTGCTGCGCTCAACCGCCTGTGCCAATAAGATAACATACCAGCAATAAATTGCAAACTTTGCTTTGGTTTACATTTTATTTGTGTTTCCGATCAATACATAAGAGGTCCCCAACAAGTGAGAAAAAAAGACTAGCAGTGGAAAGCATAGATTTAAGATTAGTGTAGATTACTTTGGCCTGTGTAGGGTAAATGAGTTAAAAATCAGTTTTTTTTTTTTTTTTTTGCCTTCCCACCATTACTCTGTTATTATGGACACCTGGGTCCAGGGAGCACAGGGCATGTGTATATGTAAATGGGGACACCTGTGCCAAGGGGTGAGCGGATATAAGGGTGATGACTACATAGGGAAGACACAGCCAGAGAAATACTGAGAGAGGAAAGCTGGTCTGTCTTTAATTCATCATTAAAGGCCTGTAAAAATCTATTGAAGACTCCAAAATTATCTTTCATCTGCAGAAACTGAAGATGAACTACCTGGCCTGGGATGCTTGCAAAACAGCCTGTGAGTAGAAGTTCAATAGACTTGATACAGTTATAATAATTGATCTCTGTGATATTGGTAAAGCGAGAGAACTCATAGCTCATTGCCTCAATTTTATTTCCTTCTGTGTAAAACAGTTTTACTCATTTGTTTGAAAAATGTTTGATTCTTACTGTAGTTTCAGACTTGATTTCTTGTGAAATCAACATAATTCTCTGAATCTCATTTTATTGAGCTCACCATTAAATTAATTTTAAAGCCCTTCCAAAATAAATAAAAATATATCAAGTTTAAATTCCATTCTGTATTCTCAAAAAAGTGGTTCTCAGCATTAAGTATGCACAGAAATCACTAGGGAAACTTGTTGAAAATTCAGGTTTCTAGATCCTACCCTCAGAGGCTAGGGTCATATCTCCATTTGTCCTTTTTTTTTTTTTAGGATTTATTTATTTATGCAAGCACTGGGTACAGTCAGAAGCGTGGGAGGGTGAGAGAATTCACCAGAGCCAGGGCAGAGGGCAGACCAGGAAGTACAGAGAGGAAGTACAGAACAGGAGAGCAGACCGACAAGTCCACTGCTGAGGGGAGCAGCGGGCGGCAGGAGAGGTCTGCACGCCATGTGGGACCCTCACCCGCTGGCCGGGGATCGAACCAGCGCTGCAGAGGCTGTGGGCAGCCTCGCAACCCAGCGCTCAACCGCAGCACCACAGGGGAGGCCCAGGATATCTTCACTTGAAAGAAGGAAAACAAGATTTTTGATATAGGTGGGCTGAAAAAATGGAATGATAGCCACATTAAGACATATGTGCCAAAAATAATTTCCTTAAATATTTGAGGTTGAATATTAATGTATCATAGTAATAAAAAAACATCAGAAATCAGCAAAACCAATAAAAATGAAAAGTACATATTAAGAAATCTCTTGCATTGCCTACCCAAACATGACTTTCTGTTTCCTTTTTTGGAGGTATGTAAGGAAAACTCATCACAAGCTGTAGATGATGTCAACTCTTCTATTCCTAGCACGTTTTTGATATGTAACTCCTTTATTTCACAATAAACACGCTGAGGCAATGTTCCTTTTGTTTTAAGAGCTGATGATTGTCAGTTAATTATGTCATAAGATGAAGGATTAATAAGGAATGCATTCAGCCATAGCTACCATTTTCAATATTATTATCACATGTGAGTGCATTTCAAACACTCTAATATTTGGATCTAGAACCTAATAATAGTGTCTACAATGAAAACCATATATAATTGCGTCACTAAAACTGCATTACAACATTCATTCATGCTGGTGTCTGAGCTGTGAGATAATCCTTTTTTTGTTGTTAATAACTCTTTAGTAAACCTTCCTAGTTCTTTCTCTTTTTTTTTAATTTTAAAAAGTTCTTGAAAGTACTGACATTTTTTAGAAGAAACAAAATGGGGTGGGGGAAGCTTTAAAAGAAAGGAGACCTATTTCTTGAGAAGGCAAATGGTGATTTATTTTTAAGAAAATGTGATGATTTGCATTTAATACTTGGAGGATTTACTCTAAGGAATTTTGTCAAACACCTTAGAGGAGTTAATTTAAAACCATTGGTGGAACTTACTTTAAGTCTTAATTAAGGGGAGTTTAACAGTACAAATGATGTGCTGCTAAATTTTCCAAACACGGAGTCCACATTTGGGTGGCTACTGGGAATACGTCCATCACGATACAGCCATGTGTTGGAAATTGAGGTCTTTGGCAAGACCAAATATATCAGGATATCCCAAACCATGATGACTGAGAGAAGCAAAGGAATGACAAAGTATGATAGTGACCAATGACACTCCCCTACTCCAGACAGTACTCTCAGCTTCTGTGTATGAACTTGTTTGACTTCACAACTGTTGGATAGTAGTAGGATTACTTTGCTCCTTTAAAAAATGGGGAAATAGAGGCTATAAGAAGTAAATTGTCGCCATCTGTGATTTATGAGCAACAGTCATGATTTTCTGAACCTGGGCTGTCTAACAAGGGATTGGGCCTTCACTAGTAAAGGGCAGGCTCTCTCAGAAACTCATTTATCTTTTGACCAAACAGAGGACTTTTTATATCAGTATGAGTTCCTGCAACAGTTAACAATGAACTGCGTGCCAGCTAGAATATTTTGATTTCTAGTTCTTAAACTTTCTAGAGAAGACCAACAGAGAGAAAAATGAAAGCAATAACAAAGATATTTACATAATAGCTATTTTCTTTAACATTCACCCTCAGAGGTAGTAACTATAACTAAATGAATGCATAACTTCCTTCAGAGTCGTAGAGTCTATAGGAAAATTAAGGACTCATTTGGGTCAACAATAATTATTTCTTCAAAGAATGACTGATTCTACACAGGGCTCAAGGCTATTCTTATTTTTAAGAATAAGGTTTTTAAATAAGAATTCTTTTCTTAAGAATAAGATTTTAAAATATTTATTTTATTTATTTATACAAGAACCGGGGTACAGGCCAGATTCGTGGGAGAGTGAGATTATTCACCAGAGACAGAGCAGGGAGCAGAACAGGCAGACTGACGAAATACACTGCTGAGGGGAGCAGCAGTTGAGGTAGGAGAGGTCTGCCACGCCATGTGGGATTCTCGCTGGCTGGCCAGGATCCAACCCACGCTGCAGAGGCTGTGGACAACTTCACAGTGCAGCGCTCAACTGCCTGCGCCACCAGGGGAGGCCCAGCTTCAAGGCTATTCTGTAAGCTAATCAATACATTTTTATAAACATCCTTTGCATTGTGAAGAGAACATTAGAAGTAAAAGTGAGCTCTAGAGACGTCAGGTAGTGCAGATGTGGTGACACTAACCGCTGAGGAGCATGCAACAGAAAGACTGGGACCACATGGGCTTGTTTTGCACCAGTGGTTTTTTTTTGTTTGTTTTTTGTTTTTTGTATTTTTCTATCACTGCTGTAACAAATGACCACAATCTTAGAGGCTTGATAAAATGAAAATTCACAATTTCTCATCTCTGTGAGTCAGGAGTCACTGAAATCAAATCACAATGTCAGCAGAACAGTGTTCCCTTTTCCTGGCTCTAGGGGCAAAACTTCTTCCTTACCTGTTCCTCCTTTTAGAGACTGCCCACATTCCTTGGCTTGTGGCTGTCTTTCTTCATCATCAAAGCTAGAAGTGGAGATGGAGGTGTTCTCTTATTGCATCACTCTGATCTCCCTCTTTTACTCTTAAGAATCCACTTGGAAGATAATTGCTCATCAGCAACCGTAATTCTATCTGCAGCTGTAAATTCCCCCTTACCATGTAACTCAGCATATTTGCGGAGTCTAGGGAGTAGGACATGACTTGAATTTTTTTTTGGGGGGTAGGGAGGCTCTTTATTTTGTCTACCAGAGTTTCCTAAAGAGTAAAGTGACTGGGGAGAAGGAATATGTTCCAGGATGTAAGGATTGGTCATTCAGTTTTGGATGTTTGACTTGGAGGAAGCCTCCTGCTTCTGTTCTTGGCAGTTGCAGATGCTGGTCAAGCAGTAACGGTGGAAGGACCATGACTTGGTTGACAGGATGAGGAGAGAAGAGGATGTATCATACCTGAAAGTGCTGAAGACATAAAGGGAGGGGTGGGAGGAACATTTGTAGAGTTTGAATCCAAGTTAAAAGAGGTGGAAATATGAACCAAATATATCTTTGATTAAAACAGTCTTTTCTCTCTCCCCTTCCTTCCCACTTTCCCGCTATTCCTGCTTTTTTCTTTCCAGCTTGCAAATTTGTGCTGTTAATGTGCTTGGGGAACCTGTGGTTATAGGTTATACTACCTCTGAGGGTAGTATATAAGCACTGCTCTTATCTGAAAAGGTTATGTATTGGTAGGGTCAACGCTAGGTTTATTCTAACAGAAAACAGCACTAATAGTAAGAGCAAAACTTCATCCACATTCATATTTAAAAAATTTGTTAAATGCTGCCAGTGAGACCTAAAGCATAAAGTAAGAAGAACATGGTTTCTGAGTGAGGGGGTTGTTATAGAACCTACTTGAAAAAACGTTAACTGTTGGAAACCTTTGTTTTTTTAAGTTAAAGTGGAAGTGGTTGATCTGAACTGAACGGTAGAATAATGTGACCTTCTGCAAGAAAAGAAACCCAAGATTATTAGTCACATAGTTGATATTGTAAAAATCATGCAAGATGCTGCTTGTCTGCTGTTAAAGGTTTTCCATTTGTTGCTTGTAGATCAGGTTGATTGATACATTCATCAAATTCCTGTTATTTGGGTGTTTGCATGGACAGCTTGAGGGAAACACATGGAAACTTGCTTGACACAAAGCCAACAGTTGTTGGGGGAGTCCTTTAAACAAAGGCACAGTGGCCCCACAAGGGGAAGAGGAAGCCACAAAGAGTGAGATGTGTAGGTTACAACTGCCACCCCGGGCACAGCTCATGCCACAGGAAGCAGGAAGTATTCATACCAGGAGGCACATCACTCTTAACCACAAAGGTAGAAATGTGTGTGTCTGACTCTCTTGGAGATAGCTCTTTCATGCAAATATACTTTGGGGTAGGTTGGAGGGTGAGGGGTACAGAGTCTGGGGATCCCACAGGCTTTTGGCTGAGGGCTGCTCAATAGATTTTCAGTTTTTGTGGGTTCTTTAAAAACAAAGCAAATACAAAACTTCAATGTGCAAACCATTAAACTGAAGGTTTCTTGCCAACTTGTTTATTTCAGCATAAAGTAGAATGGCAAGGTTTAAAGGAAAGGTGAGTGGCAGTCTGATCACACTGTATCCTTGGACCTTCTTCACAGAGCCCTCTCTCTGGTTAATTCTTCCATAAACCAGAGGTAGTTAACTTATACCAATAGTGTCTTCTTAGACTCACTTCTTTATTTCTGTGCTTCCAGTTTACCTGACTTCAGGTGTTTTAGGTTGTTCCAAGAGGAGTTTTCCCTAAGTGCAATGGGTGTTTACAAAACAGGGAGATACTTCTTAAATTTTGGCAGGCTACCTTTTCCCCTCAAAGTCCCATATCTTCTGTTTGTGTGCTTCTTGCTAAATGCTTACATGACTTCAGGCTGGCAGTGCTATGTGCCCTCCCATTGTCTAGAAGCGTCCTTCATTCCTTGGCCACTTTTTGCTTCATCTGGGTCATCGGTGCTCCCATAGCTCCTCCCTGGTAAATGATCTAAGGTGGCATCTGGAGATCATGATTCATACCCTTATGTGTGGAGGAAATCAGAAACAGAAGATTGTTATCTGTATTCATAGTAATCCAAAACAGCAACTTCATCTGATAGTACTAACCTTTTATCTATTACTTTTTTATAAGTTCTACCTGTTTCAGTGCCATCTGATCAAAATTGAAACCAGAGGTTGGCAATCTGTGATCTGAAGATCAAATTCTGCCAGTTTTCCTTCCTGTAAAGAAAGACCGATTTTTATATTGTCAAGTTGTTGAAAAAAATTGAAAGAACAAGAATATTTTAGGACATATGAAAAAGTTATATGTAATTCAAGTTTTAGTGTCCACAAATAAAATTTTACTGGAACTCAGTTGCTCTCCTTCATTTATTTACTGTATGAAGCTGATTTGACACTCTTGAAAAAGCTATCTTGCAAAACCTGAAACATACTCAACCTAACCTTTAATAGAAAATTTGCCAACTCCTAATTAAAACCAATTTTGAAATTTACTCATTAACAAATCAATTTTTAACTACAGAAAAAGATATTCTAGGGCAGAAATGATATTTTTTATTTATTTATTTATTTATTTTTAAGATTTATTTTTTATTAATTTATTTATACAAGCACTGGGCACAGTCAGAAGCGCGGGAGGGCGAGAGAACCCACCCAAGCCAGAGCGGGGAGCAGAGCAGGCAGAAGGACCGAAGTACACTGCTGAGGGGAGCAGCGGGCAGCAGGAGAGGTCTGCGCACCATGTGGGACCCTCCTCCAGTGGCCGGGGAGCAGCCGGGGATCGAACCAGCACCGCAGAGGCTGCGGGCAGCTTCGCAACCCAGCGCTCAACCGCTGCACCACCGGGGAGGCCCAGAAATGATATTTTGATCATTGTTACAACCTTGGGGGTCAACACAGTGACTGACATGTAGCTGACTGACTCAATAAATATTTGTTGCAAACAAATACCCAGTTCACATACAACTTTCAGAAGTATAAATATTATATTTATTCCTTTGTGGCACACACACAGACTGTAATCTATTTTTTTAATTTGTTACTAAAGTTTGGAACAAATCAAGTTTTTATAATTGGATATTTTGTTTTTAAAATGATCTTGGCTCAGTGCAGTGTATATATTGCTGTATGCACACTCCACTAAAATCTGTTGATACTATATTGCGCAGTTTTATTGGTTGGGAATTCACGCAGGGATAGATGGGGTGATTCTTCTGCTCCTGTGAATTCAGCTGGTGTCTGGGCTGCTTTGATGAGCCATGTGCCAGCTGCCTTGGTGGGAATGGCTGGCATGCAGGGCTCAGCTCTCCTCCATTTAGTCCCAGACCTATTCAGCAGGCAGCTCAGCCGTCCTCCAAACTAAGGTGGAAACTGCCAGTTCTCTGAGAGTATGGCTCAGACTGGCACAGTCCTCATCCAATAGTTACCCGCCAGTCCAGATTCAAAGGAAGGGAAAGAGACCCTATCACTCAAAGAATTCCTGGTCATCTTTAGTCTGCTATAGGCTGCTTTTAGTTTGATTTCTTAATTTTAATAATCCCAACTGAGTAGAATCTTCTCTCCCCCCCCCACTAAGATTGTTTTTTAAAGCTTTTATATTCTTATCTGTGAGTACTGTAACTGCCAGGTTATCTAGGTAAGGAGAAGACTGATTCAGACCAGGCAGCTATGAAGGACCAGCCAAATGTACTATGTGTTTTCTTCAGAAAGTGATGCAGCCCCCAAACCATCCACACTGTCTCCTAAAATACCCCGAACAGCCTTTAGAAGGTTGTTAGGATTACTCCGGGTCTCAACTGCATGGGAAAGGAGTTCTAAACTTCATTCCCTTATATACAGTGACATCTTACATAACATAGATTGGAAGATATGCCAGTTTCTTCTCATTCATCATAAGGAAAAACCACCACAGCCCTTTCTGGATAGAAATAGGTAGCCAAAGAATAGCTAAACTAAGATAGTGTCTGCTCAGAGCCTTCTTTTTCTCCTCTGCCATCTTCATTCCTGGGTGTAGACTAGGTGCTATTCTTGTTGGCAGTAATTAAATAAGGTCTGATTTTCTAAAAATGTTTTTGTTTATGTTAATTCTCTGATCTAAAGATTAGAAATCAGAGAGATGTAACTTTGTCAAAGGATGTCTTTTACATATGACTATATGAGGGTGAACAATCTCAGCATTTTTTTCTAACAAATAATTTTTGAGCATTTGCTTGGCTTATATTACAGAATTTTGGAGAGAAAAATTTAGTTACTCAATAGGTTATGGAGTTGGAAGGCATTTAAATCAAAATTATATTTCCCTGTCTACTAAGACAATTCATCTGTTATATTTTGATGACACATGCAATCATCCAAAATATAAGGTTTTTGGGCCTCCCCTGTTGGTGCAGAGGTTGAGTGCTGGGCTGTGAAGCTACCTGCAGCCTCTGCAGTGCTGGTTTGATCCCTGGCTCGCCAGCGTGGGTCCCACATGGTGCCATGGTGCGCAGACCTCTCCTGCCACCTGCTGCTCCCCTCAGCAGTGCATTTCATCATTATGCCTGTTCTGTTCCCTGCTCTGGTGAATTCTCTCACCCTCCCGTGCTTCTGACTGTACCCAGTGCTTGTATAAATAAATAAATAATCTTTATTAAAAAAACCAAAAAAACAAAATACAAGGTTTTTGAAGGAAACTACACATTTTGAAGGAAAAAAAGAGATCAAGGTTTAATAACAGCAGATGTCAAGAAAGTGCCTTACAATGATCAATTCTATCAAGAAGGCACAAGGGAGAAAAAAGGTGCTTCATAGAAAACCACTTTGCCAAAAACACCAAAACTCCTCTGCTGGTGAAGTCTCACCATAGAAATTTTTTCAGGTCTCTGGAGAAGAGTTGCTACTGGTTTAGCTCTCCACTGTATTATAAAGCATATATATGTATGTGTATCATACACACATATGCACCAAAAGCTGTTTTTCATCTCAAATTAGAGCTTTCTGTGTTTATTTATTTGTTTTAAAGATTTATTTATTTATTCATATAAGAACTAGGTGTAGGCCAGAGGTGTGGGGATTGGTGAGAGGATTCACCCAAGACAGAGTGGGGAGCAGAACAGGCAGATCTACAGAAACACACTGCTGAAGGGAGCATTGGGCAAGACAGGAGAGGTTTGCCTCACCATGTGGGTAGCTCCCTGGCTGGGCCAGGGATGGAACTTGTGCTGTAATGGCTGGCGATAGCTTGATAGCGGTGTGTCTTTAACCCCTGAGCCACCAGGGAGGCCCCACTTTCTGTATTTATATTATAAAATATTTTATAGATATATTATAAAACCTGGGTTCTCCAACTGAAAGAGTATTCTAGACCCTTGCATGCCCTCATCATGGGTTGGTCACTGTATTCCCTGTCTCTAGGTCACACGCTGCCGTACCACTTGGTTTCTCTCTTTTTCTGGTAGGGTATTCAATTCCCCCACACCTTTGAAGGCTGAAGGTAGAGAGCCTGTCAAGGTTTCCTCTGGTGGTCATAATCTGCCAGAAAACACCTTCCTGTGCCGTGCAAGATTCACACCAGCCCCCCAGGTGCTCGTGTGACAGGATCTAAGACTTCTTGTTCACAAAAAGTCACATAGGGTTGTTGGCCTGATTGCAAATTTTCTGTGAGCAACAAGAAACCTTTGATGTATTCATACAGAGAAAGGAAAGAGTCTGTCTGCTTTTCCTTTTCTTTATGGTACAAAATAGCAAGAAAGAGGTGAGTGCTCATGATGAAGCAGTGATTCAATGTTGAGAAAACGGTTCTGAGGTGCCTGTGTTTGTTGACGGTGTGTGTGTTTTGAGAAAATTAAGCTTTCAGTTGAGGGCCTGTACTTTCTGTGACTTGTCTGAGCTCAAACAAATTTACATTTTTGTGAAGGGTCTCTTGGCTAAAAATGAACTCTGTCCCATTGTTATCAGATATTATAAACAGAGATAACAACCCTTAGGAAAGTGTTATTCAGTGAAATTCAGTGAAAAACTGAAAGGGAGTAATTCTTCAGAGACCTGAAAATTCTCTGTGGTAAGAGCTTGCCAGGAGAGGACTTTTGATGTTTAAGGTGAAGTGCTTTTCCAAGAAGATTTTTTTTTTTTCCTTCATGGCAGAATTAATAGTGGTAGAATACCATCTTGACATTTGTTTTTGTGGCCCTTGGAACTACTTCTCCCTAAAAAAAATTGCAGTTACTACTACTGGTGCATTCTGCTCACTAACTTGCTGTTGAACTATGTAAATAGTACCACTATCCTTCAGTGGGGAGACTTTGGAAATCCCCTGACAAACTCGCATCTGGTTGCCTACCCACAATATTTTTTTCCTAATCTGTTCAACCATCTCTGACTTATATTAGCACCTGTGGTGTTTCATAGTTTGACATGGTAGCATGCTACACAGATTTGAAAAGAGACTTTCCAGTGGGGCAGTGGTCACAAGTCACCTCAAAGAACAATTACGGTTCTTTCAATGTGGGAAGATGGTGCTGGAGTACTAGACCTTCTCCCCTGCGGTGTTAAGTGGTTTTGAGATTAATCAGAAGCGTGAGGTGGCGCAGCTGGTTAAACGCTCCGCTGTGAAGCTGTCTGCAGCCTCTGCAGTGCAGGTTTGATTCCTGGCCAGCCAGGGAGAAACCCACAGGGTGCAGCAGACCTCTCCTGCTTTAGCAGTGTCTTCGGTCCATCTGCCTATTCTGCTCCCCGCTCTGTCTCTGGTGAATTCTCTCATCCTCCTGCGCCTCTGATATACCCCGGTTCTTGTACAAATAAATAAATCTTTAAAAAAAAAAAGAAACAAAAAACAGCACAAGGAAGTTTTAGCCAAACTTCTGGTTCTTCTAGATTTAGTGACAACATGGTTTTAAGAGGGTCAACAAAGTTATTAAACTTTTCAGGTATAGTCCTACATTTTCTTCTGTTCAAAATTATTTTTTTTTAAGATTTATTTATTTATGTATAAAAGAGCTGGGGCACAGGCCAGAGGTGTGGGGTGTGAGAGGATTCACCAGAGACAGTTGTGAACAGAACAGACAGATTGACCAAAGTACACTGCTGAGGGGAGCAGCAGGCGAGTCAGGAGAGGTCTGCTGCACCATGTGGGTTGCTCCCTGGCCAGCTGGGGGATCAAACTCAAGCTGCAGAGGTTGCAGACACCTTCATAGGTTGCGTCTTAACCCCTGCATCACCAGGGAGGCCCCAAAATTATTTTTGGAAGTTGAGTGCGTATACATTCAATCTATCTGTTAATTGGAAAATTTACCTTTCTTTTAGTTCTTATATTGTGTTTAAGAAGAGAAAGGGAACCAATATTTTTTGAGCACATGTTTCATAACAGGCAAGAACTAGGTACTTTTTCCATCCTGATGCTAAGGAGAATGAAAACCAATGGTTGCTGAGATTGTCAAAACTCAGTGGTGAAGGGTGGCTGAGCAATTAATGAAAGTTTGGGCCAAGGCATGGAAGAAGCATGACCAGTTGTAGGACTGGTTTATCTTTTGAAATAGGGACATATATTGAGCTGAAAGATTAGCAGGAAAAATCTGGTTTATGAGACAAGAACTATGTAGATTTTTTCCTTCTCAGTAGTAAGATTATCAAAAGATCTTTGTTCTAAGGTACTGTCAGTTTCCAATCATTGGGGGATAACCTTGGTAAAAGACCACAGCATGTGCTGATAAACATGACGAGATGGAATGTATAAAGCTAGCTAAGGTTAGTAATGCTAGATCTTAGGTTGTTGGGAAAATAAGAGTTTAATCAATGAAGTGACAGACTCTGAAGTTTATGGTTGTCTTCTGAATGTGCAAACCACATGTTCTTATTATGACACAGTGAATCCCCTGGACTGTAACTGTTTTTTTTTTTTCCTTTTAGGTTAAGTGATGTCCTCAGTTTTAAGTTACACAAGAGGTGTGAGTGTGTTAGATTTCAGAAAAGACCGCTCTGGGGATTATAAGGATTTTCTTGATACAGGAGAGAAAGGATAAGGACTGAAGCAGTAGTTCTTAGCTTGACATTTCTGAACACATTGGGGTCTAAGGACTTTAGAATTGATTGGCATTATAGCAATAAAAGCAAATTAAAAAAATAAAAAATAATGCCAATGATGACAATAATAGTAAAAGAAACAACAACAACATTAGAATACATTGGGTGCTTTTATTGTGCCTGTATTCTTCATTTATTAATTCATTTCATTTTTACAACTTCCTCTGGGGTTGACTTTATTATTCTCACCTTACAGATGGCAGAACTGAGACTTGAAGAAGTTATACCATTTGTTGATGATCACAGACCTTGCAGCGGCAGACCTAGAGTCTGAACTTCTGGCAGTGGGACTCCAAAGCCCATGGCTTGGGGCTAGCAGGTCACTAAGGTAACAACCGCAACATGTTGCTTTCTTTGCCTTTTTGTGTCCATTTAGGCCTGACCATAGAAGACGGTCAGTTTGAAGAAGTGGCAAGCAGCAGTCACTATTCTGGTCCCCTTCTGTGGCCATTTTGGTTGTGGAGAAATTATGGTTACCTGATTGTACCCTCTCTGTAGCATAGTTTTTATGCCTTTGGAGTTCTCATGGTGGGTTATGATCTGCAGGGATATTCTCCTGGTTGTGCTTGTCCTATTCATAACTGTAGCTGAAAGTTTGTCCCACTTTGCCAGTGTATTACTGTGTTTATACACCAGGACAGGGAAAACGGCTCCGAAATATTACTAATTAGGACAGATAAATTCTAGTCTATATTGGGCCATCATTGCTTTCAGCAGCTGAAAACAGGTCCTGAGCTCACCATCTGGACAATTGCTTCAGTATTGTTACTCTCAAATGGGTGCAACTTTGTGCCCCCCAGAGACAGCATCTGGGGACATATTTGACTATTACAAATGGGGAGGATGAGTTTTTCTGGCATTTAGTGGGTAGAACCCAGAGATGCTGCTGAACATCCTGCAGAGTGTTGCCTGATCCAGTAATGCCAAGTCTGAGAAACTGGACTAATAAAACACATTGGAAGCTAATATGATTTTTGCAGTTTTCTATATGGTAATCAGAGAAAAATGAATATATTTTGACATCCTCACTTGAAGGGATTGCCACTTGTACTTGCATGATTGTAATGCAAATTATATGTGAAAATGTGGCTATCTCAAAACATAGGTCTCTCTTTCCCTCTTCCTCCTGCTATTCTTCCCCTTCCCACTTTTACATGCATGGGCTGCATGTTTCCGAATGGATGATGGACCTTTCTCATGCTGGGTTGAAGAGTATCAGGAGTATAGTTAGACATCAGTGTTTTCCCTAGGTAGCATCTTGTTAAGCAAAATCTAGTTATTCAAAACTAATTTGGCATTAGTTCTTCTGTATCTTGTTTACCTGTGCACAGATACAAATAATGATTAGCAAGAGCAGGGCAAACAGATAAAAACAGTGTTGGGGTCATGTGGCCAACATGTGAGAGCACTTTACAGGAACATCACGAGTCCTTGGAAACATGCTTTCCTATCATAAAATAATAGTGGAGTCAGATGATAAAGTTTTCCAGGGAGTCTCCTTGTCTTCCCTTGTTTTGCTATGGAAACAACTCAGAACCAATACTTTATTTATAATCATTCCCAAAGAAATATCTGTAATTCCCATTTATTATTATTTGTCTAAGTAACATGAAACTTAGCTGATCTGGGGCATTCCCTGGTGGCTCAGCAGTTGAGCGCTGGGCTGTGAGGCTGCCCGCAGCCTCTGCAGTGCCGGTTTGTTCCCTGGCTGCCGGCGAGGGTCCCACAAAAAAAAAAAAAAAAAAAAAAAAATTAGTTGATCTGTCTTATCCAAATGTCTTGTGTTGCATTTTGAAGTTGTACCATCTAGTGTAAATAGAGACTTGTTCCTTTATTTTCTATAGATCTATATCTATAATCTGTAAGTACAATAATTGAAGAAATGAAATCCTATCTCTGTTTTGTGTAAACAACTCAAATTCTTTGGTTCTTTGTAGGCCCTACTTCCAACCCCTTTAATCACCTCTCTGTCATATTCCCAGAATACTTGTTATAAATGCAAATTCCTGGATCTTACTCTTTAGGCATCCTTAAGGGAGTGGGGCCCCAGGAATCTCTAGTTTTTATAAGAATCCCAGGTGGTTTTTATGCACTGCAGATTTTGAGAAGTACCAGAAGAGTAAGTAAGAGTGGCTTTCTTTTCCAGATTATTTTAATGAGCATTTCAAGGTTTTTTTTGGAGACTACCTCTACTTCCACCTTAGTGGGTTGTCTTACATAAGCAGGTATTTGTCCTCATTAGTCTTTGGTTATCCATAGACAAAATTCAAAGAGTAATCTTATCAACACATAATAGGAGGCTTCAGAGAAATTAAATATATAGTGTTATTGAAAGAGCATATAAAATGTTTAGAATATCTATTTTTTTTCTTTCAGGGAGATATAGCTGAAGGTAAACAAGTCTATCTTCATTTGAAATCCAGGCACTTCAATTAGATTTTGCTTTATAACTGGGCATTTGTCTTGTAACAGCGGACACACACTGTTCGTTAATATTAAAGAATACCTTATGAGATTTAGGTAGCTATACCTGTGCTTTATTTTGATTCTTACTCTGAAAATTATTAAAGAGAGAAAGATTTTTAAAAGATGTAAAGTCTTGCTTCAAGTCGGTTCTCTTCTGGGAATAATATTTTTTCTCTGATTTCCAATATCATTAGGGCAAAAAATGAAAGGTGTAGTTAACAGGAATGTGGAAGAAGCAGGATAGATTCACATACTGCCAAGCGGTCCTTCAGATCTGGGCATAGAAGGGCTCAAATCAAGGCCTTAGAGTAGAGTAGAGAATCAATTGGACCAAATTCACCAAAGTTCATGGGTGCTTGATGCTACATAGTCTTGGTTGAGAAGGACCCGGGAGTTGATGGCTTCAATTTTAGTATTCTAACCACCAATAATTCAAGCTGCCACAATGGCCCTAGGGATCTTATCCAAATGTGGTACGAGATCATGGGATATTGGCGCTTCAGGCTGAAAATATTAAAGACCCTGATATAAAGCAACCAAGAGGTCATGGGGATGACTTTACTTCCCGTTATTGCTCCCCCCCCACCCCACTTAAAAAATACATTGGGGGGAGGTTGTTTTTACTTTGGGACTTATCTTTGGTTTGATAATTTGAAGATCTAATCAACTATTGTGCACTGAACTTAATGTGTGCATCCGGAACCTGCTTCATGGAGTCATCAAGGTGCCTAATAAGGCTTCCTCCCCTTTGGATTCAGGAACAATTTGTTGTCAGGGCACAGGTACCAATAGAAAGAAGCAAAGTCAAATGTGTCAAGTGGGAAGGCATCACTGCTCTTGGAAACACCTTCACAATCATTTCCCCATTTGTTGCTTCACTTTGCACTTGATTCCCCACTCTCCCCCACCCCCAAACAGCTGCAGAGGGCAGTGCCTTGAGGACAAACACTTTCCATACCTTCCTGGATGGAGTTGAGGACTCAGTTGTGAAATCTACTTTCCTTGAACATCTACAGAAGTGCTAGTTTGGGAAATGACTTTGCCAGAACTTGACTCATGGAGGAAATAGAGGCATGCATCTTCTCAAAGTGAGCAGCAGTGCAGGAGCTCTATGGGGCTACCTAGCATAGAGGAACTAGGGAGTACTATACATCAATATCTGAATTCATTTAAGAAAGAGCATAGTAAGAAGGGCAAGAAAATACTAAAAATGTTTTCTTGACTGCACTTTCTCTCCATGCCAGTGATCGCCACTGGCACTACATACCCCTTGCTAAGAAAACCACAAGCTAATCATGGCCAATGTTGTTGAACTATATTACCATATGGCCTCCAATTTTTAATCTCACAACAATCCCTACTTGTACTTTCCGACTATATCCTCCCTTTTGCAGACGAGGAAATTGAAGTTCAGCAATATTAACTCTTTAAATAACACAGCCAGCAAAAGTGAGGCTTCAGAGTTTATGTAACAACCCATGATGTGTGCTGTCCCCTTAGAGGAGAACTGGGGAAACATGCACTTAGATAAATGTCATTGGGTGGGTATGGATTGTTTTCATAGGATTATTTAGGAAACTAGTTGATTTAACAAGACTATCAGCAAGGAGGTAGGAGTTCAGGGCTCTGAAAATTAAAAAAACCCTTTTTAAAATTATTTATTTGCAACTGGAGATAGTAAGTTGTACCACCAAACACTCCTCATTCCTTTACTTTGCCAGAGATAGACAGGCCATTTATTCACTGAATTCTCAGAAGGTTAGAATGACCCAAGACCTTTTGCTATTCCCTATTATTTAGCATTTTGCCAAGTCACGCCCAAATTGTCATGTAGTCTGTGTTGACCCTGTCTGGGTATTGTCTAGTAAGAAATGGTGTGGGAGCAAATGCACTTTATTACTGAGATGTTCTAATGCCATGGCAGGTGTCATCAGTGATGTTACCATGATTGGTGTCCTCAGTGGATGCCTTGATATTCTTTAGATTCATGATCCTGTTTATTCTTTCCTTCACATTCTATGTAATTATCATTGGTTCTGGATGAGCATTTGCTTTCCTTGATCATATATTTCCTGTTTAGCATTGATGAAATTACTGCTTACATTTCCTATTTAATCCTTGAAACTTAGATTAAGTCCATTAGAACAATATTTGTGTTTCCTGTTTGTTTTTTCCCCTTAAGTCAACCCTGTGTAATTATACATAAGGCTTCATCTAATGGTGATGGTTGTATGACATTTACCCCAGCTAATCATGGATGTTTTTATTTTCATTTCCTTATCTACCCGGTTGTTTTCAAAACAAACTTGGTCTGAATTTCTTTCCTAAATTCTGAGCTGGGTTAATATATTAGATATCATTCATTTTTGAATTCCTAATGCTTCAAATCCTACTTGTCAGATGCTTAGAAGATTTATTGAGCAAATGAATGAATCTAAGATGGATTAAAAGATTAAACTCTTTAGCTAAAAAACTTCACAGCCAACCACCAGTGGGAATTCTCCTTATGTTCAGAGTCTTATACTCTCTTGAAGGTCTACCCTGGTGTTGCATTCCAAGTACAGTTTTATCATGTTGATTTGCACAGGCTCCCATTGTACAGTTGAGTTTGAGTACTAATGTTTGGCAAATGGGAGGGATCCTTAATTTGCTTTGAATGATTCAAACATGTTTCCATAGCAGCTGTTTTTGTTTGCTTATTTGGTTTATTTTTAGTGATATATTTTTTGAGACTTTATTGGAGATCAGAATATCACATCTCACATATTTAAAATTTTATAGAGCTTCTTTTTTAGTGTATATTATTTGCCAATTTGTCTGTACAAGTGGAAGAGATGACTTCATAATTACCTAGGTATAAGTATGTGGGTCAATTTTATGTATTTTAGGAGGTGCTACTAACAATAGTAGAAATATATTTCCTGGATTTTGCTATTTCTTACACTTTTGAACAACATTCTGGGAAAATGTTAGCCAATGAGGTCTACAAAATTGGTTAATGAATTTCAATCCAAATGTACAATTTGTAGGTACAGTCTAAGGGATCTAAAGTTTACATAAGAAGGTTGAAAAACTCTGCAGCAATTACTTGACTGATTTATCTTTCCTTGATTAGAATCTTCCAGATGACTATATGAAGGAACCCAGTGTTCTTTCTCTGTATAAATAGGAGTTATTTGTCCAATATTTATTCTTATGCAAACCATTAATTATGAGTTATAAAGATGACTGGCATGTTTTATCAGTGGTTTGAGTTATAGCATCCTGGATTCATCCCAGACATGATCTCAATTATCATCTACTTCTCTTTGTTAACCATGTGCAGGATTGAAAATCTGGGATTTTTTTTCAGGGTTCCAATAAACAGTTTCCGTGGTGATTCGAGTGTAAAGAATGTTTGCCAGGAAATCCAGAAACCTGCTTTTTAGCCTCTGAGATGTATTAACTTGTATTCCTTAGAAAACCTCTTCACCACTAACCTTCATTTCCTTAATTGTTAACACAAAATAAAGGTTGAACTAGATGACCTCTCATGGTGCTTCAAGTACAGACATGCTATGAGTTAAATCTGTTTTATTTATATCCCCGTCACTGGAAAGATATTATCTTCTTAAGCAATGGAAACTCAAGCTACGTTTATATAGCAAAAGTGAACCTGGGGCTGTCCATTGCCTTTAATCCAATCAGGAAACCCTGGACACTGGCTTCTGAGAGCATAAAAAAGATAAAGTAGCAAATAATGGTGTGATTTATTATCAACTATTATGTTCCAGGGGATATACAGTTTCCAGATATTGCCTTATTTAGTCTCATCACAATCCTGTAAAATGGATTTCACATGTGAGAAAATTGAGGCTGTTAGAGAGTTTAATAACTTGCCCAAGATTGTAAACCTCATCATGGTCTGAATAAGAATTTTAATTCAGGTTCTTAAGCCCTTCTTGATCTCCACTGACAAATCTGCTGTCTCATTCTCCTTCATTTAACAAATATTTTTGTGTTATATTTATTTATACAGACTGTATTTGAAATCAAAACAGAAATATAGTGTACTACTTACAAGGCACTACTCTATTTTTTCATTTATATATATTTTACAGCATTGTTCATTTTGAAACAATGTTTGCTCCCCCCGCTCCCCAGGTGTAGTCCCCGTAGAATTTCCTTCACCAAGTCACCTGTGCACTACTCTGGAACAGGAGGTAAGCATAGGTCAGAGGACAAAACAGACAAAGGTGTTACTTCACGGAACTTACATTCTAACAAAGGGGATAGCATTGTTAGACAATCAGCAAATGAGTTAAATTGTTTTTTAGCAGGTGGTGAGTGCTATAGCTGAGGAAAGGCAAGGCTGGGAGAAGGACATTGCAAATATATGTGGATGGAGGGGGATGGATTGTGATTTTTTTTAAAGGTTTTTTAATTTATTATTTTAATTTTTTTAAATTTATTTATACAAGCACTGGGTACAGTCAGAAGCATGGGAGGGTGAGAGAATTCACCAGAAGCAGAGCAGGGAGCAGAACAGGCAGACTGATGAAGTACACTGCTGAGGGGAGCAGCGGGCGGCAGGAGAGGTCTGCGCGCCATGTGGGACCCTCCTCTGGTGGCCTGGGAGCAGCCGGGGATCGAACTGGCACTGCAGAGGCTGTGGGCAGCTTTGCAACCCAGCGCTCAACCGCTGCGCCACCGGGGAAGCCCTGGATTGTGATTTTGAGCTGGTAGTTAAGGTGGGTATCATTGAGGTGATAAATTTTTTAAAAAAGATTTATTTATTTATGCATACAAGAGCTGGGGTACAGGCCAGAGGTGCAGGGGTGAGAGGATTCACCAGAGACAGAGTGGGTGACAGAATAGGCAGACTGACTGAAATACACTACTGAGGGGAGCAGAGGGTGAGTCAGGAGAGGTCTGCTGCGCCATGTGGGTAGCTCCCTGGCCGGGGATAGAACTCCTGCTGCAGTGACTGCGGATAGCTTCATAGGTTGCGTCTTAACCCCTTGCGTCACCAGGGAGGCCCGAGGTGATAACTTTTGATAAAGGAATTGAGGAGAGGAAATTTGCTATGTGGAAGTTTGGTGAAAGAGCTCCCGGGGCACAGAGAACAGCAGGGTCTAAGTGAAGATTATACCTAATTTTGGCAATTTCGTTGCTTATGATAAATAGTCAGGGTTTTACTGAGATGACCCAGTGACTGAAATTTTTGTTTCTTGCTTGCAGTGCAGAGCAAAAAGAATTAAAATGAGTGTTTGACATCTCTCTCCCTCTCCTTCCCTTGAAGGGATGCATGTGCCTCAGTGAATGGGAAAGTCACTTTGCTAGAAGAGCCTCAGGTTCCAGTTAAGGGGGCATTGGTCGTGGGCTGTCCTCCCCTATCAACAGTTCAAGTTTGGCAAAGAGCTCTCCGTTCTCTGTATGCTAAGACAGACATGCTTACTGCTGTGCTGAACGGAATGTAAGTGGCCCCAGTAACTCTACTCTGAGCAGCTTCAACATCACTTGGAAACATGACATGCATATTCTCAGGTCTAGAGCTGAGGGGACAGTACCTGCTGCACAGAGCAACTAAACATTAGTGAGGTCTCTGACCGGCCCTCTAGAATAGGTGTTCTCAGCCCTGGCTCTATGTTAGAATCCCTAGAGAATTTGAAAAAGCAAAACAAAATGAACAACTAATGCCATGGGCTCTGTACCAGAGATTTCAATTTAATTAGTCTGTGGATAGCCCAAGGGCAAAGGGTGTCTTTTAACTCTGAGTGATTCTAATACAAGGGGTCACAATGATAAAACAGATTTCTCAGCCTAGTACTATTGATGTTTGAACTGGATCATTCTGTGTTGGAGGGTGGTTGTCCTGGGCATGATAGGGGTTTGGTAGCTTATCTGGCCTTTATTTATTAGGTGCACGTAGAACCCCATCCCCATTTGTGACAAGCAAGAATGTCTTCAGATATTGCCACATATTTCCTGAGGGCAAAACTGTCTCAGTTGAGAATAGTTGCTCTATAGTAATTATCACTGTTTAGTTTAGCAATGTTCTAATGTTAACCACATGTGTAAATTAAAATTTTTTAGTAGCCACATTAAAATAAGTAGACTAAAACAGATGAAACTAATGTTAATAGTACAGTTAGTCTGACCCAGCATATCTAGCAGAAGCTACACACAAGTATTTCAACATGCATTCAATATACAAAAATATGAATAAGGTATTTTATATTTTTTCCTAAGTCTTTGAAATCTGGTGAGTAATTTATACTTATAGCATGTTTCACTTCAGACTAGTTCAGTTTTGGGTGCTCAGTAGTCCTGTGTGACTAGTGACTACTCTATTGGGATTTCAGGCATCTAGAGGGTTGTTTAAAATACAGAAGGCTGGCCCTGCTCCCAGAGCTACTAATTCAGTAGGCCTAACTATTTGCATTTTACCAGCTCTAGGCAATGCTGAAGCTGCTGGTGTGGTGAGCACACTGAGAACCTTCAATACATAGAGTATCCACTGCCTTTTATATTAAAAAATGTGGTGTGTAAACCATAGCAAATCTTGGAAATTGTAAGACTTGCATAATCCCAGGACCCACCCTGGATCTATTAAATTAGAACCTGAATTTTATCAAAAATGTACATTAAAGTATGAAAATGACACTTTGCTGAGTAAAACTTCACTTGTTATTCTCCATAAATACATACATATATATATATAATCTCTATTTACATAATATATTTGTTCCTTTCTTACAAATTTCCTCAGTTCTTTTTCTCTATTTTTCCCATTTGGCTAAAAATGTTGGGTCTTTTTTGTTTTGATATCCTTTTTTTCCCCTTCTGTTAACTGTTTTCTATCCAGGGCTTAGTAAAATAGCTTGGATATAATAGACATTTAATATCTATGAAATTAATGTTTTTGTTGATATCATTGACTTTAGAAATTTAAATAAAAATTGTGTTGGGTTGATGAGTTGAGTGCTGATATAGAAGCCAGTTGTGTTGCCTCTGCTGGCCAGGAAGATAGAATGGTCCTTGCTGTGAACTTCCGTTGGACTGAGAGGGTATAGGTGACTCACCTTGAAAGAATCGCCTCATAGGAGGCTTGTCAGGTTCTTCTTCCTGGTAAAGTGGAGTCACATTCTGTTCCTTTTAAAGGAAGAGAAATGCTTTACCTGTTGGTGACATCATGCAGCACCCTGGAGGTGTTCCTGTGTTGGCCCTTGTTTGGGACTCCAAGTCCCAAACTATTTAAGTATTGATGACCTCACAGGAGCCTTCACACTTCTGTAGCCCCAACTGGCATTCCAGAGACATCACATTCAAGCTGACTCATTTCTAACCCAGCAGAGGTACTATTATAGAGTGGAAATTTGCTTCCCATAGGAAATTGACTGTTACGGTGCTTGACAAAGTATTTTTTTCACAAGTAAAAAGTTTCTTGATTCTTAGATTAGTTAGATCTAGATCAGTTAGATTAGTTAGATCTAGATCAGTTTCTCTTATTTTCTTATACTTAATAATGGAAAAGAGTTTCTCCATAATTATTTTGGGAAAAGATCTTTTCCAAAAAAGGTTTCCCAGTAAATATTTTTTCTCTCTTGATCATTAGTGTGAATTGTGAATTAACCAATGGATTTGTTGACTGTATAATGTACAAAAATTTGTGTGTAAACAAATGGAAGATGAAGTAATCCTGGGGTTAATATCAAAGGAGGGAAAACAGAAAAAAATAACAGCAGGAATGAACAATTTTATAACATTCTTTGTAATCTGCTTCATTGCCTTTTTTTCTAAGCTCCCTCCCTCTCATGTCAAGACTTTGAAAAAGTTGAGACTAAGAGTGAAATGCTAATTTCTATATTGTACAGAGGGTATAAATGAGAAACAAGGGCACTGACCAAGTTAATGAGCTTGATTACTATGGAACATTGGGTGGAAGCAGGAGCGCAAGTCTGCATGGGATGACACCATGGGCTGAGATGACACCCTATCTTTGTTAACTTCACTGCCCAAGAGATGTACAATCTTAAAGTTACACTTTTAAGAATATGCAATTTATTATTTGTTTTCAATTTCAAAGTATCTCTTAAATTTGAGAGTAGGTCAATAGGGACAGATACTTAGTGAAAGTTTCATAGGTGAAGTTTGTCTATGATTATGATAAAAAAAACTACTGAACCTGTGAAAACTATACTAGGAAGTGATATGAGATTTGCTCTATTTCACTCAATGAATTCGCAACTTTGGAAATAGTCCTGTTTTATAAGGTTCAGATCTCTAAAGTACTAATTTCTTTTTTTTTTTTTTTTTAGAGGCATGTATTTATTTATTTATTTATTTGTTTGTTTGTTTGTTTGTACATGCACTGGGTACAGTCAGAAGCACGGGAGGGCGAGAGAATTCACCAGAGCCAGAGCAGGGAGCAGAGCAGGCAGAGGGACCGAAGTACACTGCTGAGGGGAGCAGCGGGCGGCAGTAGAGTTCTGCGCGCCATGAGGGACCCTCCTCTGGTGGCCAGGGAGCAGCCGGGGATCGAACCGGTGCCGCAGAGGCCGTGGGCAGCTTCACAACCCAGCGCTCAACCACTGCGCCACAGGGGAGGCCCTAAAGGACTAATTTCTACAGAAGTTAAAAGGTTTCAGTTATTAGTCAAGCCAAATGTATATACCTACAATATTAATTTACCAGGGGAATCCATGTTATAATATAAGCATAGATTCAATTGTCAGTTAAAAGGACATCAAGATACATATGTCTTGGATAGGCTGGCAATACAGACTAGTTTGGGGCCATTCTGTAGAGATCCTGGTAGCCATCAGGGAAATTGTGTGTGTGGGGTCACTGATCAGAACAAAAGTCTCCCAGGCTTTAACCAAAACCTGAAGAACTTTTCAGGACCATGGGCATGGAGTCCAGATGCATCTCAAATTGGCTTAAATTCAGTGCTTTTCCGTAGCATGTTATTAGGACCACTGGTTAATTTTAATTTCAGTGGCACCTATAGGCACAGCACAGCAACTCTGTTAATCAGTGTCTTCCATAACAAGTAGTTGTTTTAATTGATTAAGTTGTTTTATCTCAATTTCCTTCACCCCTCAGTCAGTTAGGATCATTACAACATCAATAAGACCATTATTCTTGATTTCCTTATGGTTTAGTGGAAATACCTTTGTTTATAAAACATCTGATAAAAATTGTCTAATATACCTCTGGCAATTAAAAGCTAAATGATTCTATTCCACTACATTTTCTCTGACAACCATAGTTTAGCCACTTACCTGGCTGTGATCCCCAGGTAAGTGTGAAAATTCCTGACCAGACTATATCTCCCCTCCACTGTTACTCAATCAGTGAGCATAAAGGTCCTGTCAGCCAGTGATGGGGTACCTTCAAGAATGGGATACTATATTGGGGTAGTGATGGTGGCTATGTGGGGGAGAAAGAAAATTAAAGGATCTTTAATCATAAAGCACGAAGATCACAATATCATAAAAGGCTTTGGAAGAGATAAATTCAGACTAAATTGAAACTTGGACTAAAAATTACAGTGCTGATAGTGTTTAGCAGAAAAGCTATGGTAAAAGCAACATTATTTGAGATTGTACTGCCTCTGTAGCTTATCCATGTCTGTTGTAATCCTCCACGACACTTTGCATAGATGTTCTTCCCATTAAGGAGGTGAGGAAGCTGAGGCACATCACATTCAGCCACAGGACTGACTCAACGTGCATCCTCCTTGGGTTAGTTTTCAAGGTTGACTTCATTTCCCCATTCACCATTTATCAGCATCAATTTATCTGATGTTTTTAGCTGCTCTTGGGATAATAAAATCTGGAAGTTTACCATCCTTTCACCAAAGCAGTATTTTATAATACAATGGAATTGACAGATTCATTTGATTAGATTCTTTAAGCAATTCAGTCTGAATCTAATTTGGTTATAGAGCTGATGAGTTTGGTTCTGTGAAGGACATATAAGAAGACCCAGTCAGCTAATCATGACTCCAAGTAAGAAATTGACGGAAGTAAGTCACTATCACATAGCTGTATTTTGTTGTTGTCGTTTTTTAAAGATTTATTTACTTATTTATACAAGCCCTGGGTACAGTCAGAAGTGTGGGAGGGTGAGAGAATTCACCAGAGCGGGGAACAGAGCAGGCAGACTGATGAAATACACCGCTGAGGGGAGCAGCGGGGCAGCAGAAGAGGTCTGCACACGCCATGTGGGACCCTTGCTGGTGGCCAGGGATTGAACCGGTGCTGCAGAGGCTGCGGGCAGTTTCGCAGCCCAGTGCTCAACCACTGCGCCACCAGGGGAGGCCCCACATAGCTGTGGTTTTCATGTGAGTCTTTATGTGAAAGCTATGATTAGGTCCACAGGTCTACTTGTGGTTGTGGATACTTCACATAAACATAACAAGCATAATACAAAATACTGTCTTCATCAAATAATGTTTGTTCCAAAGCCACACCTTCCTTGGAATCTAATGGAGATTAACATAAAAAAAAGAAATAATTACCAGATTATGTCTGTAAGTAATTCATTCATTTTTTACTCAGATTTGAGGATAAAAGCCCAAAGAACTTTCAAGTATGTACAATTTGTTGCTTATAAGATGATAAAGAAAATAATTCATTGTATTTCAAGTCCCCATTTTTGCTTTTGAATTATTTTCTTTGTCACAAATTCCACCTGTGCCTTAGTCATTAGCCAGTTGGTATCCAGTTGCCTTCAATGTGTAGGTTGTATTACACATAAAATCAACTTGGTCTCATGTCTTACATGAACTTCCAGTAAGAAGGGAGCTGTCAAACTGGGAAATATTTACCATGAGTCATTCGTAGTAACAGTAATGTATAGATGTGCTCTTTGTATAATGAACCTGATGATGGGAGGAAGAGTTTGAGTGTTCTTGCATGCCCCAAATTCCATGTGAGCCTTAGTCATTTAGTCAGTCTCTCTGGCCACAGGTTTAGGAGGGCACAGAATCCATCCTCTGAATGTTGCTGTGTGAACCTCAAGTGAATCTTGTGAAGTGTAGTAAAAGAACTTCCAAGGATAGTACACCGGAGCTTCTTCACACTTAAGAACTATTTTTACTTGCTTCTCAAATAATAGTTTGAGACTTGTGTGGACATTTGATGGACACTTGAGGCATACACAATCAACATTTAGGTGCTGTCTACAAGGAAGTCCAGATATAGAACTCACTGAATTCTTACACCATGTTCAGGTAAAGATAGAGAGCATCTCTAACATACTTTAGCCAATTCGTGTATCTTGAATACTATTAGTTTCACCACTAAGAAACTCCAATTCTGTCATTTTTAATGCTAATTTTCAAGTCACTACCCTGTTATACAGCTTCATTACCTAGACTAACTTTATGCTATCCTGGGTAATTCCTAATCATCCCTTAATACATCAATGTAAGCACCATGCTTTGCTGAAGTGTTTTCTGGTCCTAATGGATTCTGCTGCTCATAATATGCTTCACAGCATTAGTAACTTGTTAGGACAATGCATATTCTCAGTCCCGTAAAGAGCTATTGACCCAGATTTTTTTTTTTTAAAGATTTATTTATTTATACAAGCACTGGGTACAGTCAGAAGCATGGGAGGGTGAGAGGATTCACCAGAGCCAGAGCAGGGAACAGAACAGGCAGAATGACGAATACATTGCTGACAGGAGCAGTGGGCATGGCAGCAGGGGTCTGTCTCGCCATGTGGGACCCTTGCCGGTGGCCTGGGATCGAACTGGTGCTGCGGAGGCTGCAGGCAGCTTTGCAGCCCATCACTCAACCACTGCGCCACCAGGGGAGGCCCTGACCCAGAATTTTAACATTCGTTTCAACAGTATTTTTAAAAAAAGATTCCTCGGTTGTAAAACCCCATTCTAGAAGTGAGGTGTTCCACATTTTTTCCTCCTTCTATATAATAAAATCATGATAATTAATCTTTGCCTGTTCTTCTAGGTTAGTCATCGCATCTTACTCATTTCTACCTTCCTATAACCTGGCACATTTTGCTTGCTTGATTCATGCTGAATGAATGAATGAATAAAGTTGTCCATGGAAAAATTAGTTGTTTATCTCTATATTAGACTTTTAGGCTTCCAACTGGTCTGTGTGTCCTCACACACTTAAAGTCAGGATAAGTAGAAGATAGGATATTGTCCAGCTCTCTACAGTGCTCAGTGAAAACAGGAGGTTTTGGCAGAGGGGCCAGATAGCTCTGGCATGATGGGAAATTTACGAGGGATGCTTTGGTCTCAAGATATATGAATGGACATAGGGAGAGGGAAGAGTCATCTAAGGGAGCCATGTGTCCCAGGAGTTCTGAATATTTTTTTCTGTTCCAACCTATGCAAGAGATTAGGCAGATTTCTAGCAGTAAGCAAGACTATTACAGAGGTTTTCACCAGAACCCTTGTGTCAATTATGTAATTCTGCTATAACCCATACCCCTCTTTCATTTTAGATCCACTGAGACAAATGGTAGCTCAGTGTCTATTGTTTTGAATGGGGCAGGAAGATACAGAGATGTAGTAGATACTAAGAATATATACTGAGTTTGGAAATAAGTGTTTGGAATGGGTGAATAGATTGATATAGCCAACCTGGTAGGTTACATGTAGATGTTAATAAGTCCCATCAGAATGAGTCCAAAAACCATCAGGCACTTCATCCCTGGGCAGTATTTACTTTCATTTAATCAAGTCTCTTGGATTGGGCTCTATTAACTAAGGACCTAAGGGTGGCTAAAGGTAGAGAGAGGACTTGGGGTTACCATGGAAGTACACAGAAGTTTTAGTATCTCCCCAGAATCCAGTGGTTCAAGGTAGGATAATACATATCCTATAAGTAAGAAGAAAATATTTTTCTTACATTACTTTGCTTGGTTCTTAGTGACAATTTATCACAATCTGGGGTGTGGGTGAGGGATAACATTTAGAGGGAGAAAGGTTTAAAAGCCATTGAAGGCTTTTGGTCTAGGCAGGAAAATTAAAACAGAATGCTTAGGGAAGCTGGCCTGTAAAGTTGTAAGTGGAAGCTGGGGTGGAGGAGACAGTGCTGTAATGAAGAGCAAACACTTGTTTGAAGGGTCAGCTCCAATTAATAGTGTATGTGGGAATCTGGACCCAGAGTTTCTCAAATATAGAGTGCAGAAATATATCTTCAAAAAGGATATGTTTATTGCTTGTCTTCTCTTACTATATTGTAAACTAGATGAGAGCAAGAGCTTCTTCATTTTTTTTCACTGTTACAATTTCAGATTTTCTTTTGTCTTTTTCTTTTTTTTCCTTTCCCCATAGTATGTAAAACCCTGAAAGCTTGCTTGATATAGTGTACTCACTATATCAGAGATACAGTGCTCTCTCTCTTTCTTTCACACACACACACACACACACACACACACACACACACACACAGAGTAAGCCAGCATTGTATTTGTTTTTTCTTAAAAGTCATGTAGTTCGGAAGTCTTTTTATTCAACCACCATCCCTTGTGTCCCCTCATCGCCTTTCCTGTCCCAACTCAGGATGTTTGTTGCTGTCCAGTAGATTTTGAAAGTGAGAATCTATCTTTTTTTTTTTATAAATTTTATTTTTATATTCCCCATACAATTTCAACCCCCCATTTTGACCCCAATCCCTCCCCTCCCTCCACCCACCCCCTCCAAAAGTGTCTCTGGTTCATAGATTTTTGTTGATTTTGATTTTCACTTTCTTATAGTTATTCATTTTCCTGGTCCCTTATTTAAGTTTTCTAGATTCCTGCTATGAGTGAGACCATCCGGTATTTTTCTTTTTCTTTCTGGCTTATTTCGCTGAGCATGATCCCTTCCAGCGCCATCCATGTTGCTGTAAATTGCATGTGTTTATCTTTTTTGAATGCTGAGTAATATTCCATGGTATATATGTACCACATCTTCTTGATCCAGTCATCTATTTTTGGGCATTTGGGCTGTTTCCAAAGCTTAGCTATTGTAAATAGTGCTGCTATAAACATAGGGGTGCAGGTGTTCTTTGGAATTGATGTTTCTGACAGAGAATCTATCTTTTTAAAAAAAGCACCTTCATTTTTAAACCTTGGCAACTTACTCCCAAGGTATATGATGATGTGAGGGCTATAGTTATTTTGATGGTTGCTAGTTGTGACAGATATTTAGAGAAATTTCAGAAAGTTAAAATAATCTTAACCAATGTTGAAATGATAATGTATTTTCAGGGGTCAAAATTCAAAAAGCAATAAAGCTGAAGGCCTCAGCATCACTCACCTTCTCAGCCACCAAGTTTTTCTCCCACATTCGCCCCTTGTTGCCAGTTTCTTGAATATCTCCCAAAGAAAACTGATGCGTGTGTAAGCACAAACCAACACATCTCCCCAGTTGCTTTAAAAAGTGCCTTTGATACAGACATGTCTTTTTTAATATTTCTTGGATCATGACAAAAGCATGTCTTATGTCTAGACATAGCACTGTGGGACTTACTTTATGACTCTAGTGTTTGTACCCAACCTTACTTAGTTGTATATTGAATTTATATGGCTGTTCAAATGGTTAGGCCTGGAGGGTAAAGAACTTGTGCTAAAGTAAACTGACAGGGTATGTGTGTCCCCAATGCAAATATATTTTCCTTAAAAAAGATTTGTCTGCTCTTGCAAGACATAGGAAATCAGAAATAAACTCTGTTTCCAAAGAGTCTCAAAACATAGTCCCTGAAATAAGGCAGAAAAACACTGGGGTGGATTTGTTGATCTGATACGATATTTTACGAACATCCTTCTTATCTATTCACTCTCTCCAGACTAAACATAATATTTCCAAACTAGAAGAGGTATCAGTTAGTGAGAAGTTAGTGGCAATCTCCATCCACAGCAGCATCCAAGCATTTTATTTTTAAGTATCAGGAAAGTGGGAAAACCTACTTGTTCCTATTAGTATGCTACTCACAGGGTCACATTCACCCTGCAGGCAAATGTTGTAGGATATGAAGTCGTGGGAATTGTAGTGAATTCTACAGGTGCACCATTGAGACCCCCCATTACCAGCTGGTGCACTTCCCCACTCCCCACCTAGTCACCCTGGTTACTAAAGTTTGCAGCTATTCCCTTCTCTGGAGATGTGCCCTCCATCAAGAGGGACACCCAACATGGAAGTTGCAGCTCTTACCTCCAGCAGCAGATGATAACCAGTGATGGACTCAGTTATTCCTTAAATCCATTCCCTGCCTCAAGGTGGAATAACTGAATAATTCATACTTCATTGTTACCCTCTGGGATCAGGTCAAAGCTGGGCACAACAGAAACCAGGAGAGAGAGGTAGAGACCTCACTTAATGTGGGATGGTTCTGCAGAAATCATGACAAAGCTCTTGAGCAAAAGTGACAGGAATGTTTCCTGCTCATTCTGCTTCTGCCTCAACCTTCCTATTCTAAACTAATGAGCCAACTTTCAACTTGATCTGACAAGAGCCCACTATCTCAGCACTGCTCAGTATTGTTCCAGAATTGCTACAATGCTCCTTGCACCACTAGGATCTTCAGGATATTTCCTGCTAATCCATGACTCAGGGACAATGACAGTGCTAAACGATTGGCTCTTCTTTTATCTAAAATTCAACAAGAAGACTTGAAAGAAGAGACCACCAGTGGCAATAAGAAGATAGGAACTCAGTGTTCTTCCTCCTCTCTTCTGTTTTAAACTCTTCATTTCGTGTTCTCAAGCAGATGAGGACCCCAGTGTTAGTTTGGTGGTATTTAGACATATTTTTATTTTTTTTATTTATGTTTTTTAAAAATATTTATTTATTTATTTATAAAAGTACTGGGTACAGTCAGAAGCGCGGGAGGGCGAGAGAATTCACCAGAGCCAGAGCGGGGAGCAGAGCAGGCAGAAGGACCAAAGTACACTGCTGAGGGAAGCAGCAGGCGGCAGGAGAGGTCTGCACGCCATGTGGGGACCCTCCTTCGGTGGCCGGAGAGCAGTCAGGGATCGAACCGGCACCGCAGAGGCTGTGTGCAGCTTCGCAACCCAGCGCTCAACCGCTGCGCCACCAGGGAGGCCCTAGACATATTTTTAAAGCAATAACTTCTACAGTGGGAAGGAAATAAAACAAATAGGCTTTAAGCCTCTTGGTCAAATTCATATAACTTGACATGCCTTTAGAACAGCCTGCTTCCTGGCACCCCAAATGTGTGGGCAACTCCAGGACCTAAAAGAGAGTGAGTGCTCATTTTTAATAAAACCTTAGAAAACAGAAAAAAAAGGACATTTGCTATGTCAGTAATTTATTAGGTATAAATAGGTGTAAGTCATAAGATCCCATGTTTAGAAACTCAAGCTGAACCAGGTCATTTTTTTAGCCTATAATTTTGAAGAGAAAACTAGCTAAGTGGTGCACAACTAGAGAGGGATAAGTTAGGGCTGGAGTTCAGCTTTCCTCCTAACCTGCGTGGGAACACTGCAAACTAATACCTGGAAAACTTCCCTACTTCAGACAGCCAGAAAAAAAAGTATAATGCAACAGTCACATTCTGAGGTGCATGTTGAACTGTCAAGAAAGTACATCTGAAGAAATTATGAAAAGCACACCAAAGCATTTAACAGTGTTATGTCTTCTGAAGAGTGGTTAAGAACATGGGCAGAATTAAGTATGAGGAAATTATAAGAAAGAATAGAGTGTTGTGATATTGAAGAGAGAGGGAGGGGTAAAGACGTACACAAAGCCCAAAGAATTAAAATACAAGGCAATAGAAATAATTCCAGTCAAGTCAATAATCATAAATGTGAAGGTTCTAAATCCAGCAATTTATAAAAGATCATCCAAATTAATTGTAAAAAAAAATATGTAGTTAAAAGAAACATACTTGCCTTTGACATAAGTGCAAACCAACATTGAACATTAAAGGATATAATGTATCAAGCAAATATTAAATAAAATAAAACTGATGCCAGTTATAAATCTATAGTATTTTCAGACAAAATAAGCTCTAAAGCAAAACTGTTATTAGAGATTAAAGTGATTAAATGATGAAATACACATCTCAGCAGTAAGATAGAGCAATTCTAAACTAGAATGCATTAATAACAACATTAAAATATATAAAACAAATCAACAAAATTGCAAGGAAAAACGGACAAGATTTATAGAAATGTGTCCGATCTAACAGACCATGGGACAGGAACAGGGAAAGGTAAAGGAGAGAGAATCTACTCTAGGAGAAATTGAACCACTTTGGAAACAGAGTGAGGATGAGTCAATCTTTTTGATTGAATCTGCTGTCTTTCACTCAGTTCTAGGATTACTGAAGATTGCTAGTCTTGGAATCTTTTATGATCCAATAGCACAATGGACTTGGTTATTTATCTGGCTGCCAATTTATATTCATCTTCCCTGGACCTCAAATTATTTACATTTCACTTTGTTGTCACTGTCTTCCCTGCTGCTTTCTCCATCTTTGTGGTTTATTTTTCCCCCCTTTATTTAGCAGAGGTGAGTAAAATTATATGCATGTCTTTAGTCTGTCATCATCTTTATAGATGTTCTATGATATTCTTCTTTGCTGTTTTTTTAAGAGATTTCATTATAGTTTTTATTCCTTATTTCTTCAATCATTTAAACATCTGATTTTATAGTTTTTTCATTGTAGAATATTCCAATTGCTGCAGTGAGACTTCATCAAGGTGGAAGTATTTCTTTATGTGGTTTGTAATTTTAAATCGTTAACTTCTCTCATCATGCAACATATCGCCTCCCCAACCCCGCTCTGTATTGTCCATGACAGGAATGTTGCCTGCATAATGGTTTTGTATTTTCATCTGCATTTTACCTGTTCCAGACCAGGTTTTATGGTTAATCTTATAGAATGTGGTGAGAATTTTTTCACCTCATAAATCATGCAAATTATGGTTCCACATGTGGGTGTTCTAGAGGTATGGATCTCACTCATCTATGGCAGAATTTTCTTTTTTATTATTTCCAGTCAGAAAGCTTTGTGTGGCTTGCTCAGGACGGTGGTGCTCCTTGCACAAAGTACTGTTCTTTCAGGCTCTTGGCTTTAGGTAGAACAGCCAGTTCAAGTCCTAGCTTGGAAGCACTCAAGCCTTGTGTCTGACATTGACTTCCCCAGAAACAGACTGAGGTGAAGATGTGTTTGAAAGTAATTTATTAGTAATTGTCCCCGGGAAAAATAGAGTTTTGGAGAAATGATACTGGGAAGAGAATTTGGCCAAGTAAGGACATGGTATCAAGCAAAGTCCCATCCAGAAAACTTGGACTTATGTCTGAGGTACAGATTTAAAATACATTAGAATCCTCTTTACTGGATAGGTGGGAACTGGAGTACTAAGATGCCAATCACATTCCACCTCACCCCCCACTCCCTATCAGTAAAGATGGACATTTCTAGGGGATTCTGACTTAACATGTCAAATGGATCCAGCAGTCTAAGGCCAGCTTCCTGGCAAGGTGTAGGTGATGACTATGGTAGTGAAAATACACAGCTGGGTGTACAAGTTGGTAAGTAACCGAAAAGACTGCAGGCCATGGGAGTCACTTCCTATGTCTGTGTTCAACTAGCCTGCAGGAGGTCTACTCTGTACCCTTCTCCTGCTGCTGTGCTGCACTTGCGGGGAGACCTTACTCTTCTGTCTTTATGGTCTCTCTTTTCTGGGATTTGTGCATTTTCTTTTTTCATATCAAAACTTTGCTTTCACCTGTGCTTATATTTAAAGTGAAAAGATGTTTTCATTTTAATGCATCCTATCTGGTATAAAATTTGGAGTCTATATTGTATCACTTAAAACAAATAATGACCACAATTTACTGTGTTAAGAGATGGCTTGGGTGGAGGAAAGAAATCCCGTGGATTCTCTTAGAAATTACATGCTAAAAGTGATAGAAAATATGCTGATTTGGTCTTAAGGTAATATATCATTTTTTAAAATAGTTTAGCATAGCTCAAGATTGATTTGAGGAGGCCTCTCTGGTGGCACAGGCGGTTGAGCGCAGCGCTGCGAAGCTGTCCACAGCCTCTGCAGCGCAGGATCGATTCCCAGCCAGCAGGGGAGATTGCCACATAGCGTGGCAGACCTCTCCTGTCTCAGCGGCTGCTTCTCCCCTCAGCAGTGCTTTCAGTCAGTTTGCCTGTTCTGCTTCCTGCTCTGTCTCTGGTGAATCCTCTCACCCTCCTGAGCATCTGACCTGTACCCCAGCTCTTGTATAAATAAAAAATAAATCTTAAAAAAAAAAGGTTGATTTGAAATTAGGAACTAATCTTATGAAACCACAAACTGGGATTTATTTTCTTTCTTTCTTTCTTTCTTTCTTTCTTTCTTTCTTTCTTTCTTTCTTTCTTTCTTTCTTTCTTTCTTTCTTTCTTTCTTTCTTTTTACAAAAAAACCATGTTTTTTTAAAACTTCATGTTTCATTTTACTCATGACATTTTGAGCATAATATAAACATATTTTATCATAATAGGACTTTTATAGGACTAAAAAGACTATTTTAGAAGATAGCAAATGTATATTTTTTCTTTTCTATTCCCTTTTCTTTCTAAGATATCACAGCAATCTGAGAGGCATGGGCAAGTTAAATAAGTAAAATAATGCACAAATGAAATCCAGAGTCCGATTATTATGGCATGACTCGTCTCTTACTGGGTTTGATCTGATTTCTGAGGATGGGCAGGAAGAGATGTTTTGTGTATGTTTGTATTAAACAGATTTGAATGAATCATAGGGTCCATAATAAATTTATCTCTGAAGGCTTAGGGCTTGACACAGAAGATGCTGTTCTTCTTAGAAATACTTTTAGCTATATACCTGTCTCCAAAATATAATAATAAGAATGAATACTAATGAATGAAAGAAATAAAATGAGCAGACAAGAATGTGATGAACATGAACTCTGGAGTCACACTTGGGAGGAGGGATTCTTGCTTTGCAGTTCCAGTTCTGCCACTGACTTAAAATTCCATAACCCACTTTCAGTTATATATTCTTCATCTGTACAATGTGCATGATATTGGTGCATGATGAGGATCAGGTTACACATGAATTACACCTACCAAAATGCCCAACCCCTGGCTAAAGCTCAATAAACACAGTGACTACAATTATTATTGCATCATTGGTGTCGAACTAAAAATAAGGACTCACGGAATCATATTTCTATTAGATAACTACTTTTCTTTTAAGGATTTATTAATTTATTTATACAAGAACCGGGGTACAGGCTAGATTCGCGGGAGGGTGAGAGGATTCACCAGAAACAGAGTGGGGGACAAAATAGGCAGAAGGACCGAAGTACACTGCTGAGGGGAGCAGCAGTTGAGACAGGAGAGGTCTGCCACACCATGTGGGACTCTCGCTGGCTGGCCGGGATCGAACCGGCGCTGCAGGGGCTGCGGACAGCTTCACAGAGCGGCGCTCAACTGCCTGCGCCACCAGGGGAGGCCCTAGATAACTACTTTAAAATCATTAACTTCATTTCCACACCGTACTGTAACAGCAAATTTAAATAATATTAATTCCCCCCTCCATCCCTCTTTTCTTTCCCTCCTTTTCTGAGATTGTATGACAGATCAGAATAATATTAAAATACTGCCCGCTCCATCTCAATTATATGCTTTATTAAATCTGGAAATATAATCTTTCTAAAATCCCAGTAAACTATATAAAAATTCACAAAGTTCCTTCTTAAAGCTGTTTCAGGTTTAACATGTTTTAGCTGCCCTCTTTCAGAAAACACTGCACCTGCTTCTTAAAAGTTACTCCACCCTCATTAAAATAGCAAAGGCAAACCATTTCCTAATCCAGACACTCTGGCACCTTGTGAATTTAGTCTGTTAATTAGCTATAAAACTTAGCTAAAGCACATACTTAAATAATCATTATAAAATGGACCACAGATTAAAAGCAAACAAGCAAAACAAATGCATAAACAAGAGTATTTGCATTATTCTCTGAGATAAACAAGGCTAATAATATGTTCATCTCTCAAATCATGGACAAGTCCTGCATAGTTTGGGTTATAATACTTATTGATTTTATTATGTAAAAGTTAACATTAGACAGTCAAGGAATGATCTGTCAGCTTAGTATATGCTTTAAAATCTTGTCCTTAAAGTCAGTCATTGGACATTTTTTTCTTCTAAGTAAATATTTTTTGATGATTTTACCATGCAAAGTAGATGCCATAGAGTTCTTCCCCAAATTTTTCTTGTGATGCCACTTTCCTATAGAATCATAGTATTCATATTTCTGGAACTTTCTTAAATCCCCCAGAGAGAGAATTTGTTTGCAAGAAGCAATACAAAACTTTTAAGAAGGTAAAATTGCTTCTGAGGTCTCATAATACTGCTCCATCTCACAGTCAAATTTCTAGAAATCATTGATTTCACTGTTTTCATCTTCTCACTTCTTGGTCACACTTAAATCTATCACTCTTTTTCTATCTATCATTCTAGTCTCCCAACAAACATTAATTTTCTTCACAAAATGTATTTCTATATGCAATTCTATAATGGGGTTTTTATTTTTTAATTTTAATTTTAATTAATTTATTTTTAAAGATTTATTTATTTATATAAGCACTGGATACAGTCAGAAGCGCAGGAGGGTGAGAGAATTCGCCAGAGCCAGAGCCGGGAGCAGAGCAGGCAGAGGGACCAAAGTACACTGCTGAGGGGAGCAGCGGGAGGCAGGAGAGGTCTGCGCGCCATGTGGGACCCTCCTCCGGTGGCCGGGGAGCATCTGGGGATCGAACGGGCGCCACAGAGGCTTACCGGCAGCTTCGCAACCCAGCGCTCAACCGCTGCGCCACCGGGGAGACCCTATAATGGGGTTTTTAATACCTGAAATCACCTCTACAAAGATAAGACCCATTTTCTTTTGCTAGCAATATGTCTCCAGTGCCTAATATGGTGTTTTATACATTGTCAGCATTCAATGAGTAATGGCTGAATGAATGGCTGAATAAATAATTGCTTATGAATGTGAGGTTGTGGAGGAGCCACAGTAACCACTCCTGAGGGGAGAAATTCTATACTATCAAAGTATTAACAAGGATGTAAAATAATGGTACTTCGTTAAAATAAATGCATAAACAATATATGAATATGAAGAGAATGGATAAGATAAAATTGCTCTGATAGGAATGTTTTATTCTTGTGATTGGATTTAAAAAATTGGAGGCTCTGTACTAGATTTTGATCTATTCATAGACAATTGCTGTCAACCTCATGCTGTGAAAAATAAAAACTCTTTTGACTTGTTTCACATTTTTACATTTAGATGGGTTACACAATATTTCTTCCCTTTCCCCCTCAGTTTCTGCAGAAAACCCTAGCCTGGATTTGGAGGGATATGTAAACTTGATTCATGAAATAAAAAATTGGTGCAGTGAAGTATGAGATAGTTGTAGGGACTTGTCTACAAATATCTGCAAATTCCATGTATTGTTATTCATATACTGCCATAAAATTATCTCCCCTCTGGGAGTTGCTGAGGCAAATTTAGAATTTAATGAAAGGTTGGCTCGATAAGTCATGTTTTCCAAATCAGAACACAAGACTTTAAGAGGAAGAGACTTGGACAACTATTCTGTGAGTTTGTAGACAATAGGAACTGGCATGAAGATCCCTTTAATTACTAAGCCTGTTGGAAGTAAGGTTAGTGAAAAGGGATACAATATGGACTTGAGACATTTAATATTGAAATGTTTCTAGTTATTAACATAAGGGTCAACAGTTACCCATCTACTAAACTATTTAGCAAAGTCTAAACATCTTATCTTCCCTTTTCCATGAAAGTAGAGAGGAAGCCATAGATAAAGAGAAAGCAGATGTTAATTTTTGTAACAAACAGCAATAATCTGGGGTTGGTTATTTTTCTGACATCCATTTTAAGAAAACATATTTTCCAGTAAAGTTGTCAATTCTCTTGGAATTTTTTCTGGAATAATTAGCTTGTTTATTTTATGATAACCCTACAATGTCTGGTTATCTTAGGCTTCTGTCTTCACCACAAGCAAAGTGTCATTGGGTTACCCACACCACCCATACAGACATAGTCCTGAACGTAGAAGCAGTATTTCTCTAGTAATGAACTAATCTTTTAATTTATCTGTGTAGTGTGGGAAACAGACTACTTTGATATGATGCCTCAATAAGTAAATGTCAATATACTGGCATATCCCTTTCTATTTTTCATTGTAAAAGAATGTCACAACATTACAGAAAGTTTGTTTCCCAAATAATGCACGTGGTTTCCCTTAAGCCCTAATTTCCTGTTTACATTTAAAATTCTGCTTTGTATTAACATACAATTGCACAAATTTTATGATGATATTCTACTTCATCAAATCTTAGTGCAATAATTTCATTAACTATTCCCTATTTGTTTAATTTATAGGTTACCTTGAATGTGTATAATTTTGTCTTTTGTTCAATTTGAGAAGTTTTCATCCTTTATATCCTCAAGTATTTTTCCTCACTAAACACTTCCTTTTCTTCTTTGACTTTGATGAAATAGTGTTAGTGATACTGTGACTGTACCATAGGTCTTTGAGATTCTGTTGTTAAAGCACATTCTTTCTAATTCTCAGCTGCTCAGAGTTCTACTGACCCAACTTTAAGTTTATCGATTCTTTCCTCAGTCATGACCATTCTCTATTGAGCATATGCAGTAAGTTTTAATTTTGGTTGTTCTGTATTTCAGTTCTAAAATTTCCATTGGTTTTTAATAGCTTATCTTTAAGGATTTGCAAACTTAAAGTAAAAAAAAATACACCTAATTTTATTCAAATTCTATTCTGTCTATAAAAATTTATTCATTTAAATAAATTAGTTATTAGTCACTGTTGGATGCAAAATTTAATTTTACATCTAACATTGAAGACTTTCCCTGCAATCTGATATACTGGAAATGTAAATAAGATTACTGAGATTTTATTTTCTAATAGCCTTAGGGAGGACTCTATAGGTTCTCTTGGCTATGAAAACATATTAAAGAATAAAACTTTTATGAACAGTGGATATAGTATATCTTCTAAAATGTTATGGTTATAATTTGTTAGTCTCTGTCTCTGAAAGAAGTTTTAAAATAATGCACTTAAATTTATATACTGTAAGTTTTTTGATTTTTGCCAATAAATGTTTCATATTTTCATGTAAGAAAATTCTTAGAAAAGTAATTTTTCGGGCCTCCCCAGTGGCGCAGCGGTTGAATGCTGGGTTGCGAAGCTGCCTGCAGCCTCTGCAGTGCTGGTTCGATCCCCGACCGCAGGGCGAGGGTCCCACATGGCGCGCAGACCTCTCCTGCCGCCCGCTGCTCCCCTGAGCAGTGTACTTTGTCACTCTGCCTGTTCTGCTCTCCGCTCTGGCTCTGCTGAATTCTCTCACCCTTCCGCACCTCTGACTGTACCCAGTGTTTGTATAAATAAATAAATAAATAAATCTTAAAAAAAAAAAAAGAAAAGTAATTTTTCTTATCATTCATTTAAGTCACATTATAATGTTCACACTATAAAAACAAAGAAGTTAATTTTTAATAATAATGAAAGCCAATATTATACAACCTTATGTGCCAAAGATTCCATCTCTTTTCTAAGGACTTTTCTAAGGATTTCATCTCTTCAGAGCCCTTAATTAAATGGAGGTTTAAAAAATAATTAAATAGGTTAATTGAATGAAGTAGATTCTTATTATCTCCATTTGAAAATCAGTACATTGAGGCACAGAGAACTTACTCAGTTGTCCTTGGTCACCTCATTGGTGAGTGGAGAAGCCAGTGTTCAATCTAATTATTTTGATTCCAGATACTTGTTTTCTTCTCATTCTTCTACAGTACCATTGAGGAGCTACTGTATGTATGCCAACTATGGGGGATACATAGATTAAAAAAATCAATGCCTTTCTAAAAGTCTATTTGGGAAACAAACATGGGCACAGACATGGAATACAGTGTAATGATTATTGTAGTGATGATATGTGCATATATGCTGTGGGAGGAAATCAAAAAAGTGCAAAATCAACTTGGGGAAGTTAGAGCAGGTTTGTCAGAGAAAGTAAACAATAGTTGTCTGTCAAATATTGAAAGGGGGTAATTGCATTTTGACCAAAACACATGTGTGGGTATGGTATCTTAAGAGAACGTGCCTGTAATTCTTCATAAAAATCAGAGCAATTCTGTCTCCCTATAAATGAACTATAACTTTTATATTTGCCCAGTGTCAATTACAGAAAACATAAGAACTAGTTTAACTAGAAAGAAGTTTAATAAAGAGATTTGGGTGCTTTCAATATCATTAGAAGAGCTGGAATATAGTTCTGGACAAAGCTTTCTGGAATGAGGTCTAGAAAAATACCATAGAGCTGGCCTTCTAAGGGGGTTGCATCTCCTGCTATAAAATGCATGTAGGGGTCATTATCCTTCAGCTTGGGAATTAGAAGCTGCTACCTAACTTCTTGTGTCAGCACACAGCTCAGCAACCATCCATGGGTCTGAAAATCACCTCCACAACTGTTGGCTCTGAAATGACACACTGTCATTCATGCCAACAAAATGGATTCAGACTGTCTCAACAGCCATGAATTCATTACAACTTCTGCGCTTGTGGAAATCTGAACATCTCCACACCAGACTTGCCATCTGTGGCCTCTGTCTCATTCTGGAAGCCAAGTCTCAATCACATTTGAGCCTAAATCATAGGCTCAAACTTTGCTGTAGCATAGTTTAAGAAACATCATTTTGGTATCTTGCTATTGCTTTAAAGATATTACTATGCAATACTGGTCCTATACCAGTATCTACCCCATAGCAGTATCTGCTATATTGATGGTAGAAATAAAAATACATGCATAGACTTATTCATCTATGTGTACTAATATCCTCAGTGTAATTTCCTTCTCAAGAGCTATTTTTTAAATTCAGTACTGTGTTGACCCTTAGATTTGCTTCTAGAGCTTATGTTATTTTCATTGAATTTTATTGACTATGATAGGTATTTGTCTATTAAAAGTGCTTTTGAATGCTGGATTTGGTACTAGATAGTGGTGCTCAAGTTAGGTTTACAAGTTGCGTGATACTGTTTAGACTGAAAACATTCATTCAAAAAATGTATTTTCAGCCAGAACATTGTCAGGGTGAAGGAAGCAGTCCTTGTATGGCAGTTCTGGTAAAGTACCTCATCCCTGATGACCTCAATGCCGCAGTCAACTCAGTTATTTATAGAATAGTTAACATGGGCTGTGGCTTTGTGATGTATTACGACATTTATAACTTGTATCTACGTGTGGCTTTATTGTATCTTTACAGTGTGGCTTCCTGTGCATTACTTAGTGTGCATACTTATTTCAAAAAGAGACTGAAACCTAGTTAAGGATGTAAACAAAGTCAACAGTGGCAATGGATATTTTATTTTGTTAAGTTCATTCAATGTGATCAATACCATTCACATTGCGAAGCTGAACCAATTTTTTCTCATGATTTTTGACATGTGTGCTTTCAGGGTTGGGTTAGAAATGAGAAAATTCTGGTTGAAGATCTTATTACATTTATATGAATTATCTAGAAAATGTCATATTTTATCACCAATGGCTATTATCTCTGAATGTTAAACAGCTTCTTTAGAAATATTTTTATAAAAGAGGTATCTTACATCTTATTTTGTTCACAATACATTGAACAAAACAATGATAATGAAATGGTGGCTCCAAGAGGGGACAGGGAATGGGGGTTGAAGGGTCAATTGTGTGGTGTTAGCTGGAAACTAGACTTTGAGAGGTCGTCATAATGTAGTATGTAGGTGTTGAATTACAAAGCTGTGCACATGAAACTTATAAAATAAAAACAAAATCGTAGTCACCAGAAGGGAAGGGAGAGAGGGGTGGGAAAATTAGGTCAGGGGAGTCAAAAAGAGCTATGGTGTTGAAGGGAAACTAAAAATCTTTTGATCATTCCATCATCCATTCACCTATTCTTTCCTTCAAATGTGTCCAATGGCCGAGTTTCCTTGTTTACTGTGGTAGTGATTTGAAGCATCCTAGATTTTACCAAAGGATAAATGACTATAAGAAAGAGTATGAAAATATATTATCAAAATGGAACACAATGGAAACAAAACAAGGAAACTAAGGACGTTATAAAACTGATATATATTGTATAAACAGAAATACATACTTTGCTAACAAATTCACACATATGTAAAACAAGATTAGGGTGGCAGATAAAACTGACTATATACTTTTCCTCAGTTGGTAAATACAATGAATTACCAAGGTCCACCTCAAGTCCTGAAGAACTTAGTTTGCTCTTTTACATACAAATGGTTAACCAGAAAGTTGTAAAATGATAGGAAAATTAACTATGTCCTAGTCTCAATTCTGCTTTGCTAGCTGTGGTTAATGTGGAGTGTCTTTCTGGTTGTTTTCATAATGGCCAGCATGACTGCCTGTTCAGGGTCTCTGTAATTCTATACACCTGGGGTCATATCCTAATCCTATTTCTTTTTTTTTTTTTAAGATTTATTTTATTTATATAAGAACCGGGCTATAGGCCACATGTGCGGGAGGGTGAGAGGATTCACCAGAGACAGAGCAGGGAACAGAACAGGCAGACTGACTGAAATACACTGCTGAGGGGAGCAGCAGGCGAGACAGGAGAGGTCTGCTAGCCATGTGGGTTGCTCCGAGGCTGGCGGGGAGCGAACCGGCTCTACAGAGGCTGTGGAAAGCTTCACAGCACTGCACTCAACCACCTGTGCCACCAGGGAGGCCCTCCTAATCCTATTTCAATTGATCAACTCAACTCCCAGTGAGGAGGGAATTAAAGAACTTAGTACCTTATCATTTTACATTATTCACAACAACATATGTAATGTTTACTATGCACCAGACACTAATAAGTGCATACTTAATTCTCAAAAAAACCCACACATGAAGTCAGTACCATTATTTATTATAATTGTGGAAACTAAAGCACAGAGAATGTAAGTAATTTGCTCATAGTCACACAGCTGCTAAGTCACAGAACCAGGATTCAAATCCAAACTGGGTGGGTTCAAAGTCCAGGATATTAATTTTGTAACATAAGGCTTTTCTATATTATATATATTTTTTTCCATTATGTCAGTCTCTTTGGTCTTACTCTTAACTTTTGCCGTAATTATAGTAGCTGTGCTCATAATACTTCTACTAATATTGATAGTATCTACTGTTTTATTATTAAAAGTAAGATATTTGCATGTGAAAGACAATGCATAATTTATTTATTTATTTATTTATTTTTATAGAGGCATGCTTTATTTATTTGTTTGCTGGTTTGTTTGTTTGTTTTTGTTTATACATGCACTGGGTACAGTCAGAAGTGCGGGAGGGTGAGAGAATTCACCAGAGCCAGAGCGGGGAGCAGAGCAGGCAGAAGGACCGAAGTACACTGCTGAGGGGAGCAGCGGGCGGCAGGAGAGGTCTGCACGCCATGTGGGACCCTCCTCCTGTGGCCGGAGAGCAGCCGGGGATCGAACCGGCGCCGCAGAGGCCGCGGGCAGCTTCGCAACCCAGCGCTCAACCGTTGCGCCACCGGGGAGGCCCGACAATGCATAATTTAAATACATAAATTGGTTGGTTCTCAAAGCAATTTATGGAGAGGTTAAGGTGAGTATTGTTATCTCTTTCTGCATAGATGAGAATCTGTGACTCAGAGAGATTGAGCTTCTTCGAGGACAAGCAAACAGGGACCTGTAAAACCAAGAGTTGGGCCAACGTCTTTTGACAGCACTGCAGGGTTCTTTGACCACATGGTATTTCTTCTCCGCAGTGGGATTTTCTTTGTGCAGGTTTTATTTTTGAGGATCTGGTTTAGGGACTCCTTCATGGGTATGTCTTCACCCAGGCTTATCCAATATCATCACCTCAGAAATCAAGGCCACATTCCTGCAAGAGGTGCTCAGACAGCAGCAGTCAGTCATTTTGTTTTACTTCTTATTATTGAATCTTGCAAATTTGGTACTCTTTTTCTTACTTTTTCTGAACTTGTCTTGGTCATCCCATAGTTTGCAAAGTATCTGACTGATTAGTTGTCATGAGTGTTACTGTCACTTAGAAAATCCCCCTCCCACCTTCTTTTGTTACAAAACTAATAGATACCGGGAAGAAAAAGCATAAAGTAGCACCCAAATCCTACCAGGTTGTTACTGGACTTCACAATCCTATTAGAGTCACCTTGTTGTCTTTAGAAACCCAACTTCTAGTAAGTAACACTGATTCCAGAGCAAAATACAACAATAAGAACTATTATCAGATTTTAGAAACTGAATTACCATCTACAGTATAACAGTTAACTTCTAGTTGATAAAGTTTTCTTATCAGTGAAATCATCAGTTACTAATGCTGATTGAACAATTTTGTGGAAATGTAAAAGAGAGAGAATGATGGGCTAGGAAATGTTGCATAAATGAGTGAATCCAAGAATAGCTGAATGAGTACAAATGTGCGTGGGGGTGAGGTGGAGAGTGGGGGTAGTGTCTGTAAAAACATCCAAGTGGAACTATAACAGGAATATGACTCTGAAGACATCAACAGGTGATAATGATAATAAGTACATAGGTATCATGGCCTTTGATTGCCAACTATGTGAGTCAACTCTACCACAGATTTAATTTAGTTTAGCATCTCTGCTGTATTTTGCTCAGACACACATGACAAGTTGTGATAAGTTATTAACGGTTCAAAAAGAACCACAAACACTGAAGAAGTCCTGAGAAAAGAAACATCTAAATTACTAGTTTACAGAGGTATTAGTTGATAACCAAAAATATAGATCTGGTGACATCCTATTGGCACTTAACTTTCTTCATACTGCTTCAGAATACCTGTGCCGATATAAAATTATTTAAGAGATTGTCATCTTTGTTTCTATGATATATTCTGTTATCTTTGCCTTCACAATTATAAAATGGTGTGCCTTTCATCTGGTATGTCATAATCAGGCAGAAGGCACAGTGACAGCATGGTGTAGTGCTTATATTCACTAGAGCATAGATGTCATGACATAGATATGTAAACATATATCTATCCCAGCATTTGCCATTTTTTTAGATATAACTTCTCATGTGGCATAAGTGGAACCAATTTTTCCCTTTTTATGTGAAACTTTGTTCCTCGTGCTATTTCTTTTATCAGTTTGCAAATACAATCTTGACTTGACGTGTCTTTTGGTCCTCTTTAAATTGGTTTTCTGCTTATTTACATAACTCTTATTCCATGTTTGTTTATTGGAATCCTTTCTATATTCTTTTGTTTTCCAGTGGTTCTTTCATATTTTTCTTTAGTCTGTCTCTGTGTCAATCAACATCACACATAAAATTCAACATGTCTCAAAATAAATTTGTGCTATACTTCAATAATTATAATTTTTTGGAAATTGACTCAATATTAAGCTCTTTATTGACGTGATTTCTCAGACAAACTCCTTGTTTTTAAATTTCCTAATTGACAACAAATTTCCCTTTAACAAAAATCCTATATAGAACCTGTCTGCTTTCAGGTCTCTGATTTTGTATGGCAGATTACGTTTACTAAACCTAAGTAGAAAACTAGTAATTTTTGTTGCTCAACATAGTTCATGATTCTTTAAGAACTTTTAGTTATCTCACTTGAATATTGAAAATTACTTCAATTTGCCTCATAAATGATGCATAATCCATAATTATTGTGGAATAACTTCCAGACTATGAATTCACTGATTGCAAATTTATTTATTTATGAATTAATTAATTAATTTATTTATAAGATTTATTTATTCATGCATACAAGAGCTGGGGTACAGGCCAGAGATACGGGAGGTGAGAGGATTCACCAGAGACAGAGTGGGGAACAGAACAGGCAGATTGACTGAAATACACTGCTGAGGGGAGCAGCAGGTGAGACAGGAGAGTTCTGCCATGCCATGTGGGTTGCTCCCTGGCCAGCTGGGGATCAAACTTGTGCTGCAGAGGCTGCTATTGCTTCATAGTGAGGTGGTTAACCCCTGTGCCACCAGCGAGGCCCTGGTTGCAATTTTATTATTGACTGATTCTATGTGTGATTTCATGCCTTTAAATAATCAGTTGCTAATATCCTTTTTGTTAAACAGTCTAGCAATTCAAGGGAAAATAGTTTTGGTTTTTCCAAGTTAATCTGGTCAAAACAGGTAAAGTATAAAAATTAAACACAAATGATTTTGAAATAGTGAATTTTTAACCTATAAATTGAGAAATTGTGACCCGTGTATATCCGCATTATTTAAAAGTGGATTTAGACCTACTGAAGCCTGGAAAGACCAAATATAAAGAAATATATAAAAACTACAGTGCCACCTGCTGGAAAGGTAGTCATTAGAATCTCTAGCTCTAAAGCAGTGTAGAGGACAGGATAAAAGATGTAACACAAGGCAACTAGAAACCTCAAAGTTATTGAATCTCAAGGAGAAAACAACTTTCCAGAATCCAACCAAAAAGTCATGGAAGATTTTGTTTTTCCATCAGATAGGATGTTCAAAACAGCAATGATGAAAAAATTCAAAGAAATAGAAGAAAATGCTGAAAAGTAAGTTAGTGATAGAAGAGAACTCTGAAAAGCAATCAAAGTGATACAACCAAATTCACAATTGTATGTCATGAGAAATACAATTTATGAACAGGAAATAAAAAGTAAAGGTTTAAATAAAAAATAATAGAGTTACAGAATATAAAAAGAAAAATAAAGAATAAAAGTTTCTATAGAAATCTATGGAGATTGGACCAAATGAAGACTCAAATCAATGACCCTGAGAGAGTGACCTTTATAGATATTACACAGAGGGATCAGGAGGAGGAAGAAAAGTAATATAGAAAGAAAAAAACAAACTTGAAGAAATAGCTGACTCTACTAGGAAAAGCAACATAAGGAAAATGGGTTGTCCATAAGAAGAGAGAAGGGAACACAGAACTTATTTACAGAAATAATAGAGGGAAATTTCCTAAACCTGGGGAAGGAACTAAATACACAATCCATGAAACTAAAGGAACACATGGTTACCTAAATGTAATGAGCCCTATATCCAGACACAGACACTTAAAAATTTTCTGTACCTTCCATGGATAAGGTAGGCATTAGGATTAATTCACAAGATCTCTAATTACTCTGAGATTCTGATTCTGTCCTCTGCCTTGTATTAGCTTCGTGTACTTGTTGATTGAGAGATGGTAGCAGTAGTTCAAGCAGCTCATCTAAATAGGAACACATGTGGAAGAAGAATTCATTCTCCTGTCTTTTCTCTGCTGAGGAAAAAGAAAATTATTTCCAGAAGTGTTCCAATTGGCTCTCTTCAGTTCTTATTGACTGAATTGTATTCAGTGTCTATTTCTAAGCCAACCATGACAAGGAGAATGGATCCTCATGACTGGCTTAGATTCTATACTTATTGTTTTTTTCCCATTATTTAAAAAATTCAAATTTTTATTTATACCTGCTCTTATTTTCCTGCATTTATATGACACTTTTAATGAATAAATGTTTAAAATCTTTTAAAATAAATGTGCTGCCTTTTTCTCTATGAATATTTAAAATACTTTTTATAATTTTTAGGTGGAATCTTTGAATATAAGTCACTTAAAGGGCATTTTTTTTCCCATGATGGGTTTTTTGGGGGCTGCCTTTCTTAGACTTAGATTTCATCCCAGGCGATGCAGGCTTATTTTTGATGGTGAAGATTTTATCCCTCTCTTTTCTCTTTTGTGTCCATCCCTCCTCTGCAGCTTGTCACCATCCAACGCTCTAGGCCTCCAGTTTGGAATCAGGCGCTTTCACGGGTGGGTGTTCTCTCTGTTGTGAGGCTTGTGCAGATCCAGTTTGGGAGCCTGTTCCTGAACATGGAGTTCTGCTTGGCCAACCAACTTGGCAGAACCCACAGTTTATAAAATCTTGGGCCCTGGATGGAAGCAGCTTTATTACCCTTCTCCTGTGAGTAGTGAGTGGGGCAGGGTGGACAGAGGTGAGTGTTTCCATCCCAGCTCCAGGCTTCAAGCAGCAAGCCTGGATCCTCTCCCCGGTCTGGTGTAGAATCTTCAGTCTTTCTTATGGGCAATCATTGGAATCTCTATCATCCCTGCATATTTCCAGATTCAGACCTTGCAGTTTCCAGCATTAGCCATATTTCCTGCTTTGCATTTCTGTTCCAATTGTAGTCTATAGCAATGTTTATTTTGTGAAAGGGGAAAGATTTCTGCAATGTAAAGCGAAACCAGAGCATGCATTGTTTATCATGTTAAGTGTAGTTATCTATTTTAGTTTTACTGTTTCTTGATTTTTTTTTCAGTAATTACTTATGAATATAAAGAGCATGTCAAAGCATGAACTTAATTCACCATCTTGACTGGAATTTTTCCATGGATTTTTACGATGAAATTTAGACTGCTGTTTTTGTGTAAATTTTGTCACGAGTCAAACTATAATTATCTTACCTGTTTGTTTTAGTCTTCTCTGTTGCTATAACAAAATACCACACATTGGGTGCTTAAACACCGGCACTTCTAATATTTCTGGGGACTAGGAAGTTCAAGATCAAGGTTCCAGCAAATTTTGTTGTTGGTGAGAATCCATTTCTTGGGTGTAGATTGTCATGATCTTTCTGTTTGCTTGCATTATACCTTGTTTGTGCTATCCCTGTGACAGACAGAAGACTCTAGTTCCTCCTTTTTTTCTTATAAGGGCACTGATCCTATTACAAGGATATGTTTCAGGACTTTTTCTAAACTTAATACTTCCCAGAAGTTAGGGCTTCATTGTATGAATTTGTGGGAGAAAAAACATTCAATCCATGACAGCAGGCAGTTGCTTCATTGCTGTCTTTCAGTTTGCTTCAGAAACAAAATTCATATAATTTCAATAGGTATGTTGCTAACACAGAGTGCCCCATTCAGATAAATAGGGGAAAATCTGGATTAAACCAAATAAACTTTTTTTTTCCCCCAGTGAAATTCTTCTCATAGTCTCAAATGTGCTTAGATATTACAAGTTACCTATAGGGAAGTTAAATGTGCATCATCTCCTAAATTCATTTCAACACGACTTATTTTGTTATACCCACTTACTTACTATGTCCTAGAAAAGTATTCCATGGAATACAATGTAAAAATGCTAATATTGACCAGAAAAGAATGTGTTGGTATATATTTCTATGTATATAAGAACTTGGATATATGTATGAATTTACATGTATAGTCTGAATACCTACAAAAAGAATTGTTTGTATATGTGAGATATATTATGCATCACATATATCCTTAACATCAACAAACACTGGTTTGCTCAAGTATTATGTAGAAATTTAACATGTGAAATAAAAGTAATGCCAGGTTCTTTTGTTGAAGGAGGAGAGGTATGTCAAGTGTCGGGTGGGAGACAGGTGGAATTGCACCCTCACGTGACACCTGCCAGTCTTCCACTGTGGCCTTAGTGGAAATGTTTAGAAATGACACACAACACTGAGCAGAAACAATGCACCCATCCTTTAAGCCAGGGAGGAAGCTTAATACACAAAGGAGGAAATATCTTGATACCCACTGGGTCTTACAATGCAAAAGTTTGTGACTCATGGCTAAGAGAAACGAAGTTTCTTCATTTAGCAAAGGGATTGTTCTTTGTCAAAGAATAAAATGGCAATGTTTTTTTGTTTTTATTTTAAAGGTGAAGACTAGAGAGTTCCTCTAAACTTTACCAAATGAGCTGGCATCAGAGTTTTCCATATCAGGGACTGAATGAATCCAGCTCTTGGGCCCCAGGGCACAAGCTTTTAGGATTTTGGTCATTATGTTAGTGATTCAGTTTGGTGAATCAGCTCCTTTCTATGATTTTAATTAATGACAACAGCCCTGCAACTGGCGGCTGCAATGTTCAGAGTAATAAGTGTCTCATTTGGGTGCTCACTTTTAGGAAGAGAAAAACATATGTAAATAGTCCTCATTAAAAGCAAAATTATGCCTTTGTCCTTATCAAGTGCTGTCAAATTATTCACACAAAGTTGAAAATGAGGCATATGTAAGATCCTGTGAAGTCTGTCTTATTCTTTTTATTTAGAGTGAAGATGAATTTGGGAATCTAATAGCTCTTTGCTGTTTAGTGACATATAAGAGATAAACTAAAAACTTTCTCTGCAAGCTCAACTCCAAGATAAGCAATGGGAGTGTGACTCCACTCCGGGCTGGGACATTCATGGCTATTTTTAGGAATCTTGCCCTTTCACACTTACAAAAATTGCCCATATCAAAAAGACCAAGAAGTGCTGGTGAGGATGTGGAGAAAAACCCTCCTTCTATTGGAATGTAGCCTTGTCCAGCCCCTATGGAAAAGAATATGGAAACTTCTCAAAATTTAAAAGTAGATATGCCATATGATCCAGCAATTCTCATAAGTATCTTCTGGAATAATGCATAAGCACTAATTCAAATGCAGCACTATTTATAATAGCTAAGTTATGGATATAACCTAAATACCCAAGGAAAGAGGAGTGGATCAGAAAATTGTGATACATACACACGCACACAAACACACACACACACACTAGCTAGCTAAATATAAATATGTTTAGAAGAACTACTTTTTTTCCACCCTATTAGAATCTCTGCAATACTGTTTTATATTTGCTTTCATTTTGGAACTCATTTTTAATTAGAAGACCTACATCTAAATCTGTTTCAATTCTCATGCAAAGTGATTCTGTAGAAACTAGAGACACATTCTGATAATGTTCTGAAACCAGACCTTACTAATAGTTATAAGGTACACATCCTCACTATCTCCACAATTGCTTCATTACTAGGCATAAAGTGTGTCTTTTCCTTAAAAACATAATATGATAACTGAACCAAAGGTGGCACACATTTCCAAACATGGGATTATATACTTCCTTTGGGTATTCTTGTTTCTTACTTTTTTGGAGATCTGTGAAATAAGTTGGCCTCTGTACAGTACTGTAAAGTTGTAAAACTTACATTTTCTTAATGCTGTGTATCGATTAGTGTTCTTTTTCCATGTAAATATTTCTACCACATTATAAACTTCAGTGTATGATTTAAACTATTGATTTGAATTTGAGGCACAGAAAACAAACCTTTTGGTTTACTTCTGTCCATCTAATAATAACTCCAAAGTCATGCCAAAACCTCCATTAAAGACACATGCTTTGACTCATTGATTGCAGTAGGAAAAGCAACATTTCCCAGCAGCTGGAGATTTAATGTTGCTTTCGCAAAGAAAAAAAAAGGATCCCATCAAAATATTTATATAGCTTGAGAACTCTAGAAGGCCCTCACTAGCAGGCAGGGATCTAGGTCCCCAGTAGACTAAGAGTCAGGAGCTCTTAAAGATGGTGTGAGTTGTTCATAGTAAAACCATGGCATAGATGAATGAAAACATAGACTGAAAGTCACACTTTAAGAAATAAAGTTGGGTTGCAAAGGCATGAAGAACAGAAGCTAAAGGAAAACAAATCTCAGAGCAAGAATAGCACTGATAATTAAAACTTAAACTTTATACTCAGATTTTCAGCAGCCCAGTTAAGAGGAAAGATGAATATAGTTCTCATTGTATAACAACAGGAAACATCATATATTTACTTATTAAAAGAAATAATTTTTCCTATCCTTTTGGTCTGAGGTGAATATCAGACCTTATATAGACAGTATTAAACAAAATTATGAATCATAGCTTTTAGAGTAGACACCATATTTTCAAATACATTAAAACACAACATGATGTATTAAATACAACATTTTAACTAAATATTTATATATTTACACAGCCATATAAATAATTATTCTGTAAAAATAAATTTACAGAGATTTGAGTAAGAGTTTGAGTGATATGTTGGAGATCCATGGCTGATATATATTTATATATATAATACATATTATATATATTTGGATACAGGACAAGAAATGTTTCTAATGTAAACTAACATGAATAAAAGGCTCAGTTGAAATATTAAAGATTTAAAACACATTGAAAGAAGATCAATAGAATGTGGTCAGTATCCACAGTAAACGAGAGTGTGAAATTGAGGATTCAAGGATCCCGTGAAAGGCATTGCCCTTGTCCAGCATTCTCTCAGTCTGTCTTCTTTCTTCTTCCTTTCTTCCCTATCAAAGTTTAGCTCATTGAGGTAGTGTTAATCAAGTGCTGAACATTAACACATTTTTTTTATAAATATTTTTCCTTCCAAAACTGACTCAGCTTTCTGTATTCCTTCCCTGAAGTCAGAAATGTCTTATGTGTTCTCTTTTTCTAATCACATGCAACCCATTAGATACCATGGCCTCCGTTCTGCAACACTGATAACTTTCAAACTTTGTTTTCTCATTCTATCTCTTTGTCACGTGTTAGTTTATTATTTCTCAACTATATTATTGTAACAGTATTTTAAATCTCCTCCAAATAAGTTTCTGTATATTTCCTAAAATGTCATTTTTGTCCTCAACTTACAACTATTTAGCACCTTCCTCAGTCTTAAACATAAAGTATGACAGATGATGACCCAGACCTTGCTGATATCCCCCAAAATATTTTTATATTCTTATATGCCCTTGGTATCTACTTGCATTTTACCATCTGAAGTTTCCTGGAACATATCATAATGTTGTTTGCTTCCTTTTCCTTTCACTTATGGCCATCTTTACCTGGAACACTTTTTTCTATTGCCATCCAATTTTTGCCTAATTTTTCCTTATCTTTCAAAATTAAACTTAGGTAGTCCCTTACATTCCCCATGTATTGTTAGCTTTATTGGCTTGGGATCTGGTAGTAGAATGTAATATACATGGTACAGGCCATTTTGGTGGAATGAAGGGAGTGGAGTGCTGTTAGGATCTAGAGAACCCTCCCAAGTCTTCTCTAGTTGCTGCATGTCATGGACTCTGAGTTGACAGCTACCCTCAGGGGGTGGAAATGGGTTTCTTGTGTTGAGAAAGAACTGTTTCTTAAAATAAATACACATTTTAGAGGAAGACCAGGGACTTCAAAGACCATACATCTGCCCCTGCTGGACATTGTCCAGCACCTTCAAATGGGCTAAAACCCAAGTGGGGAATCCCAATGGCTATATAGAGCTACTAGCTGCCAAGGGGCCCCTAGTGCACCTGGCTCTGAGAGGATGCCTGTGGCAGAAGCCAGGTATACCTCAGGAACTTGGTCTCCTTCCTGAAACAGAAGCAGGCTTCAAGGGTGAAGCAAGGCCTTAAGCCTGCTGGTAGGTGGGTACAATGGGAGAATAAGCACAAGTATGCTCTGTGCACTCCAGCCCTTTGACTATTCACAGCAGCACCTCAAGTCAGGACTAAGGACAAGCATCTGGAAAAACATATGGCTCTAGGTACAGTGAGAGACACTGCCTAGCCCAACTTTGATTTTTTGACTCTCTCTTTCCTGTTTCACAAAAGCAACTACTTTAAAATCCCATCCCCTCCCTATCCCATGCTTTGTTTCTTTTAGTTCATTTGAAGGGGGACTGAATGTTCTCTCCAGCACCAAAACTAAGTTTTTAGGTTTTGTTTTGTTTTTACAATCTTGAAAAGGGACTCCCATTGTGTTCATTTCTAGTGTATGAGATACTATCTGCTTTGTTATGTATATTTTTATATTATGTCCAACTATATAGAAAATTGTCAGTCAGGCCTCTGTCAGAGAAAGGATTAGAAAAATAATAACCCATAAGAGCATGATAGTGAAATGAGGTCATTCCAAAACCAAAAATGAGGGTGACCTGCTGGGTTGCAAAATTATAAGGAACTAGGAAGCAAGGAATGTGTTTGAAAAGCTTATTGCTGAGTCAGGAAGAAGGGTTGTGACTTCTTGGGAGCAATTTTCCAGGCAAATAACAGATCATGCACAGTCAGGTGATGGTTTGGCACTGCCCACTGACTAGAAGAGGGCCACGGTGTTAGGTAGCGACGGGCTCTAGAACATTCACAGCAACTCACACCATCAAGTAACTCACATATTTCTTATAGTAACAGCCACTCACTACATTAGGGAAATATGTGTAAATTATTGTATGCAATTAAGAATGAAGTTAAATAAAACAGTTTGTCTATTTTTTTTTCTCCAGAGACTGTGGTTCAAGAGGAAAAGATTATTTAAAGATAAATTAAGACATTAAAGTGGTAACATGATTTAAATTTATAACCATGGTTTATCCCCAGTGAGAAAAACAATATTTTAAAAGCACACATTAGTTATAAGGTGTATTTACCAAAGTGTGTGCAGAGAAGTTTCTTAAACTAGGTCTCCATGCACCAGCGACCTCGCAACAAATACTTTTTCTTCCCAAGGCTTTGTACTCATTGTTCTTCCCCTCACTGCTACATTGTTGTCTTTGTGATGCTGCTTATTCAATTTTATTCTTCAGTGATGATTCCAGGGAGTCTGTCATTTTTTGAAACCAGCGTTTTACCCTTGGCCTCCTGTTTCCTAGCCAGAAGTCCCTAGTTGCTAGGTATAAGAAAACATCATAATTATCCCATTAATATTTGGTCCTGGTCTTCCTGCTAATCAGTTTAGTATTGCTGGGAATTCAAGGGAAGAGAAAAGAAAGCTACTAAGAAGGAATAAATTGGCCCTCAGGCTATAGTTTCAGGAAGCTACACAGGGGCAAAAGTTTGCCTGCTGGTGAAACAAGACATCATGTAAAATGTAGATTTATGTGGAGATGTACCTCTAAGAATCTAATTTAGACTGGAGGCTTCTAGAAAGCAGAGAGCATGCTCTTTGTCCTACTTTCAGCACCTTATCAGTTGTAGGCTCTCAATTAGCTGACTGTGTCAGAGGTAAGCCAAGTCTGAAAGGAACTGTTTTTTCCCTTTTCTGAAATCCTTACTGCTTCTCAGTGTTTTCTGAGTGAAAAGCTTTCTGCACTGGATATGCCACATAGGCTATTGGAAATTTGGGGATAAGTTCCTGGTCTACTACCTACCATTTAGAGTGTACTATTATTATTATTATTATTATTATTATTAAAAGTTGTTGCTCACAGTATAAGAGAAATGCTTATTGAATGCTAAAATATGGTATTTGACATTCATAAATTACTCTATAATTTATTATAATGACTATAATGGGTAAAGCTGATTCAACTAAAAAACTTATCTGTGACTAAGGTAAATGAGAACCCAGAGAAACAACAGTTGCAACTTCCAAATCAAAGCCAATATATCTGGTCACTATGACTTTGAAATAAATTCTGAACTGTGACTCTTGCAATAGCTTTATAAAATATAAGGCAGCTGAAAAAGGAGATTCTCTTCTACTAGGTATAGTATTAGATAGAGGGCATTATGTAGCTATTCATATCAATGATAAAAATTTGAAATTTAGTGAATAGTGAATATATATATAGTGAATTTTGTACAGTATAGTGAATTTATGTATATAGTGTATAGTATAGTGAATTTTAATATATAATATAGTGAATTTTGACAGAATATGATTCATATGTCCTGTCCCACCCAGATGCTATTAGTCAATTTCTCTGTAAATGAAACTGGAAGTTCTTATGAATGAATTAAATCTATCTCCTTATTTACAAACTTTCTGGAACTTGTATCACAAAGATACAAGTTTTAGAAATAGCTATTCAAGAGAATAGTGCCTAGAAATCTTGTGCAGTAACACTAAATTTTGAACCAGAATTGAGCCAGAATAATATACAGCAATAGTTTTGAGTGAGAACACACCTGAGAATTGACTCCACACTTTTGATCTGCTAAGAATATTGGATTTGCTAGTTTGATATCTACTATTTTTAAAATTATAAGAGTTGTTACTTATTTATAGAAAATGCCATGACATAACCAAACTGTCATTTTAAATCTAATTATAAAATTTATTCTGATTCTGAGAACTGATTATTTTGTTTACCTACTGGAAACAAGCAATGTGAAGAATCGCTCTTCTGTGTGTTATTGATTGCCAGCTCATCCCCGATATGCTGTGGTTACAAAAGTGTCCTTTTGTAGAGTAGCAGTCCTTGGAGATGAATTTCTCAAGAAATCTCTTTGAACAGCCTTTATTTTCCTAAAAAGAAAGTAGACAATACCATAAGAAAATGTGCAATTTGTGGTTTTCCATTGAATCTAGAAATGTTAGAGCTAATGGAGGAATGAAAATAGAGTGTGTGGAACTGGAAATGAAATGTGCAGCAGGCTATTTCTTTTTGTTGTTACTCCAATTGGAAGGAAATGGCAGGTACTTAGTCATTGGTTTTCTGCAGCAAATTATTTTATATATGAAGGACACTGGGGTTGATATAGGCATGTCCATTACCTGCTGAAAAGTCTGTAAGTCATTTCCCTCTTCCATTGTTGTCCTTTTTTAGATCAACTATGGATCAAGGAAGCTTTTCTCCAATGTAATAGTGAGAGAAGAACTTGGATTTTCTGGTTTGCAACCTTTAAGAATGTTGCTTGGCTAAAATAGGTAATTTCTTGAGAAATGAAGATGTACTTTTTGACTTTTCATGGGGTGACATTGCCTCTTCTTAAGGTCTAGTTTCTAAGGAAAAGGTTTAATAGGTTTATTTTAAAGGAATCAATGAATAGGAAAAACACCTCTTGTCTTTCTTAGGCCTTTAATTTTCTCATTAACTCTTTGTGGATTTTTTTTTTTTTTGCTTGTGTATCAATGAAATTTTTGATGTCCATATTCTCTCTTTTGATCTTTTATTCTCTGTATTCTCACTCCAGGAAATCTCAACCACTGTCATTACTTCAGCCATTCTGAATAATTTGAAAACTATAATAACTAGTTCCACAGTTTTTTGTGCTCCAGACTTCCAAGAAAATAACAATGATAATATGCACTGTGTGCTTACTCTGTGCAAGGTATGGGGTTAACAATTGTATGATTTCATTTAGCACTAATAATCAGTACCAGTGAGAGAGATGCTATCATCGCCATTTCACAGGGGAGGAAAGCATAGGGATATCTCACTATTTGTCTAGGTTTACACAGATAGTGAAATGACTAACTTGGGTTTTAAATTCCTTCAATTTGACTCTAAAGCGAGTGCTTTTTAATCAGAGACTTGAATATCAACCTAAATCACTTACCTTGAATTTTTTACAAGCCTTTTAAAACCAATACAAACCTGCTTCCTCTTAAGCATTATTTGGAATTCTCTCTCATTACTGTGGTTTAGAGAAAGGTGGTAATCTTAAAAATGAAAAACACCCCAAATCTACCTTACCATCCAAATCAGACATTTTGAAGTCATCTAAACTTCATTCTTTCCCCTGCTTCTCCTACCAAGTGTTTTTTTTTTTTTTTTTTTTAAATTTTGGTATCTTTTCCATATCTTCTATTTTGGAGCTTTGTCAAAGCCATTTGTCTTTGAGGCTGTTGATCCTTTTTTCTTACTTCTTAATGCCATTGTAGACATTTCCCATCTCCAGGCAGTGGCCAGGTTGATCCCTTTTACCAGAACATTCATATGACCTCCTGGATCTCTAAAGTATAACTTCAGATCTATAGTTCCTTGAGGAAAGCTATTGTTTTGATATGTTTGATATATTTCCTATCTGCATCATTTGAATGTAACCAGAAGAGGCAGAGAGGATTGCAGTATTACTCTTCCTTCATGCTTTGCTTAGGATGGAAATGATGGTGTTACCGATTGTAAGAGGCATGGTCAGATTTTTGAAGAACTTGATAAATTCACTTTTCATATATGTTGAGATCTAGCTATCTCTATATATGCTAAGATCTCTCTAAATACAAACTGAGCTTATATAGAATATATAACAACTAACTGAAATTTCTAAGCTATTGATAAAATTTAGACAAAAGTGCTTATTAAAGCAGAGTTTATCGGAATTTAACTAAAATAAGTATACAGACTGAGGAGCAGGCTGATGTAGGAGCTCTGCAGGAGACACATTTGGGAAAGGGGAGTGGAAGGAAAGAATTCTGAATAGATATTTAATAAAAGTTTCCTGAGAGGTAAGAGAAAACCAGGTGTGGATAACCTTGTCATCATGTAAATGATAAGAGTTTGTTGTGTGCTTGGCAAAACTCTGTCTACATGGGCCCACCCCTGCTCTGTTCTTTGTAGCTCAAACAGTACAGTTAGTACCATGTTCATCCTGCATGATGTGACAAGAGCAACCTTGAAACTGAGATTTAATGAATCATAGCATGGAAATTTGGTCTTCATGAGAATTGGTCTAAATTGGTAGGAATATAATGGAAACAGAGTCTAAAGTCTTTTACATGAGAGTAGTTTTCTGAATTGTGTCAATGCATTTCTTTAAAAATGTCTATGGACATATAAGCCAACTATAAGTCTATAAATGAGTTATAGGAGCCAGATCCTAGAATCTACCATTTTATAATCTTAATTTTTCTATTTGAAGTCCATAGATAATATCCATTATCCATAGATAATAGTAGAGATATGTTATAATATTAAATTTTGAAATGAGACCATTATAATAAGAAAAGTCAAAGATGATTCATCAAAGAGCAAACTTTTCTGATCTAATCAAAATGGAGTGTTGGTCATTATGTAAAATTATGATATTTAATTCTTAGGACTATCTTTCAATTTCAAATGATCTCATTAACCATCTACAGTAATGAAAGAAAATGCCTTTATTTTGGATGATCAAAGGGATGATATCAACCCTTATTCTGAATATTTCACACATGGGATTTTTAATTTGTCTAAGGGAAATCTTGCAGTTATTTTTATTGAATCTTAATCTGCTTCATCTCAACTATAAGGAATCTGGAAGATGATGAGTGGCATAGACTTCATACTAAAAGGACCCTTACAGGTTATCTAATATGCTGATCCCATCCTTTTACAGATGAAGAGAATGAGGCTAACTTGCCCAAGGTCACTCACTTGGAGGCATATCAGGAACCTGTACCAATTCTCAGCTCAGAAAGAGTCTCGCCTTGCCATGTTGGTCTGAAATTATCCCTTCTTAAGCATCAAAGGGAGCACAACCAGTCTCTGACTTAAGAGGACTAGAATGACTTTATTATTAACTGTTTCAAGCTATAAGGTTAAGTAGGAGTTCATATAAATAATGTGATTAATACTTTTTGTGTCCATGTGCTTTGTCTCTGCATAATTAGATGCAAACACAGTTTGCAGTGGCTGAGACCCTGTTCTTTGTAAATGCTATGTAACAGCTGTACAGTGTCACCCTGACTCTTGAAAGTTTATGTAGTAAAGCAAACTACCAAAATAGCATTAACTTTATTTGGGTTTATGAGAATTTTTTTTGACTAATTGTATATTTTGACCAAGATTAGTAGCATTTCATAGTTTATATTCCTTGGCTATTTTTATAATCACTATTATGAATGGTGGTGTCCTCTCTGTGGCCCATTAATAATGAGATTATGGTAAATTGTCTGATATGTCCCATTTAATTCAATGTAATCTTGCAGACTTCCTCAAGGATGCACCAGAAAGCTTGGAGGATGGATTACAATGTGCTGTTTCAGATATCTGTAGTGTTTCCTGCTCAGTAGACTCCATAGAATAGTCTACAAGATAGTTGTTTATCACATAGACACCAAGACCAGAGTGGGCAGCCCCTAAAATGACCTGATGAACTTGAAAAGGGTTATCATGTACCAAATGTAAGCACTATCAACTTGTCGTGGCTATTGTCTTGCAAAGCCTCAGACCCCCTTTAATGAAGGATCTGTTAGGATCTATCAGCTGACATCCTTAAGTTGTCAATCCCTTAAGAGATTACTTCATAGTTCTAGGCAACCACTTGCCCAGGGTCATACTCTTTCTCAGATGATCCAAATCCAGTATTGATGGAGTATGTAAACATGATTATCTCAGTTCAACTCAGAACAATTCTAAAGGTTCATTTTAGTTCCAGAGATTTCCATGGCAGTGGACAAGGTTTTATTTTTTTTTGGGGGGGGTGGTCATCCTGGGGAGCTTACTATAGGTTGCCTTTTCTTTTTGCCTGTTTCTGTTTCTACTCCTTCCCTTCCCCAAATATACCAAGAGTGATCCTAGATAAACATCTTGAAAATGAAACTTGATCTCACAGTTTACTTCTCAGGGAATTCTACCTAAGACATAAACATTTGCTCTTTCCTATTAGCCCAAGTGTATTGTTCAACATCATCTTTTTTGCATGTTGGGCAATGCTATATATAGAAATGCATATTTATAAAAAGTCAACCAATTTTTTTTCAGAAGAATTAAAGGTAATGCAGAAGGAGGAAGGATGGAAAAAAAAATAGGCACTGGCCTCTGTATTTTACTAAAGCTTGTATCCCTACTATACCAGTTATAGGTATATAGCCAGTTACAGTCTCATTTCAGGTTCAAGGAACTCCACATAGGTGTGAATGGAAGTAATTTCTGCCATTTTTATTATAGTTAGGTAGTGTGGATGTTATGTGGCTGCAGGTGGAACAGGTGGAAAAGTGATCTGCTAGTCAGGTACTATCTGGCATTGCCACTTTGGTGCTTCGATGGTTGTTCTAGCCTGGTTCATTTAGTTCCAAAGTGGAACTAAAAAAGATTTAACACAATATTGGAAACTATGCAGAGCCTCCCAATGACACAGTGGGTTGAGCACAGTGCTGTGAAGCTGCCTCTGCAGCGTGGGTTCAATTCCTGGCCTGCCAGGGAGATACCCACATGGCATGGCAGACCTCTCCTGTCTCATCTGCTGCTCCCCTCAGCAGTGCTTTCGGTCCATCTGCCTGTTCTGCTCCCCATTCTGTCTCTGGTGGATTCTCTCACTCCCTTTGCCTCTGGCCTATACCCCAGTTCTTGTATAAATAAATAAATCTTAAAAAAATATTGGGAACTATGTATATATCTATGGACATTCTAACAGAGACATCTCAAGTATATTTCCATTAAGCTTACTTATATAGAATAGATAATAAAAAGGGCAATAATCACTACAATAACTTATTCAGCACATAGTTTGATTTTTATGATTTTATGATTCTAAAGTGTATGTATAAAAATTATTCAATTCTACAATTTCCTGTAACTTTAGATATTATTTGTATTTATGCCTGAGAAAAGAAGAGGACTAAAAAGTTAACATTTTTACAAGTTAACATTTTTTTAATCAGTAATGATGTTGGAAGATTTAAGTCCTCTCTTCTGAACTCCATGCCTCTTCCAGCTACCAGGCTTACAGGTGTTAATTGTTCTGGTAATTTTTAAAAAGCCCGCAGAGCTAACAAGTGACTTTGCCATTGCTATTCTTTTCCTTCTGCACATGTAGTATTGAGGGAGATGATTTCCAGGAATTGCTTCAGTTTACAATGCAGGGCAGCAAAACCCCTAGAACTGGTGCTGCTCTTCTCACCTTGTCCTTTTGGAAAGAAGGAGATGTCTCACACATCCTCAGAGCTCTGTGCCCAGGGAATGGCAGCACATGGGACTCACACTCTACCTCTCCCAGCTGTGGAGCATATTGGTAGCTACTCAGTGTTAATGTTCTTTCTGGGAATTTCCTTCATGTTTTGTCATTTCAGTCCCTCTGCAAGTCACATCTTACTTTACTTTCTTGAGTTTATCTTAGCATGGTCACACCAATTAATAACAGGAAACTCAAATAACAGGAAACTTAAGTAACAGGAAATTCAAGAAAATGGCAGTATAAATTAAAGGTATTCCCAGATTCTCTTATGCCAATGGCAAGAGACTCAAAGCCATTCATTTACAGTGTTTAGGTAAAAAAAAAAAAAAATCCCATGGGAATACTTTTCCAGCTGCCATGAGAACCACTGCAACTTCTTCAGAAGCATCTTTACCATCATTCTTTTTCTCTAACATATCAGAGGGCACTCGTATTTCTGCTGTTGAGTTGGAACACTGATGGGTAAGTCATTTTAATTAAAAGCAAAGCTCAATTAAAAGTTTATCTGAAATTCACATACTGCCTTTGAAGTCTGTTGTATACATGTAGAAGTATTAATGACTATCTTCAATTGTTCAAGATGACACCTAATTAATTTAAACCTGCTCTGGTAATTCCCATTGAGACTTGCTCCATAAACGTGGTAATTAAAGCATTGTTTTCATTGCTAAAAACTGAATATCATCTCTTTGTTCTCATCTCTTTTCCTCTTAGACAATCCAGTGTTATGTTTGGTTGTTTCTTACTTCTCAATGTTTCTTTAACATTGCATTTTCTAAATAGGATACATGCAATACTAGTGTACTATTAGACATTTACAGGTTTTCTCTTGGGTCAAATGAGTTAGGAAAATAATGTATTTTAGAAAGCTAAGCCTGTTATTTAACACAAGACTTCTCAGGTGATTATTTGTGTATATCTCAAAAGTTTAAGAAGGGTATATAATATATGACATTTCTGATGGTAAGAACAAAAACAATCCCCTACAATTTGCCAATTACATAAATATCCATGACATTGATAATAACTCATGGTCAAAGATGTTCTTTAGCAAATACAAGTGTTATTGTTTGGGAAGTACTGTTTAAATCTACACTCTTTATTTCCTTGACATTCTTCCAGATCCTGTCATCTGGTTCAAGAGTCCTGTAGTGAACCTTTAATTGCTATCCTTCTCCCTAATTTCTCATCTTTAAATTTAGATTTTTCTTTGCTTTTTTTTTTTTTAAAGATTTATTTATTTATACAAGCACTAGGTACAGTCAGCAGCGCAGGAGGGTGAGAGAATTCACCAGAGCCAGAGCGGGGAACAGAACAGGCAGACAAACGAAATACACTGCTGAGGGGAGCAGCGGGCGCGGCAGGAGAGGTCTGTGCACCTGCCATGCCTGGGGATCGAACCAGCGCTGCAGAAGCTGCAGGCAGCTTCACAGCCCAGCGCTCAACCATGGTGCCACTAGAGGAGGCCCTAAATTTAGATTTTTCAAAGTATGGAGGGGACTCAATGGATGATGGTGGGCATGGTGTGCTAACATACATCTGAAGAGGTGTGATCCTATAGCTCTGAATCAAATACAGTGTTGTCAATAAATGTCGCCACAATAAGAAAAAAAGAAGAAATCAGGAGAAAATAAAATGATTATTTTAAGTTAAAAATTTTAATTTTTTCATCTAATAGTGATAAATATCTCTTATGAGTTAAAATGCACAGAAGAAAGAGCATGTGTGTGTATAACAATGTGTAGAAAATGTGTAAAGGTTCATAGAAAGCAAGCAGTGTATATTCAAAAGTATAAAGTCATAGATTACTATAAATTAGTGGGACATTAGTATTATTAAAAATTCTCTACTAGAAGAGAATTTATCTCACTCTAGTCTGCTTTGTCAAAATATATACACAGATGTGTTTAGTTCTGAACTCTAAAACATCAAGAGCAATGAACTATATTACTATGTGTTTATAGAAAAGTGATCAGATTAGTGAATGAAGAAACAGGTGTAAGATCTGCCCTCAGGGAAGAGAACTATTATGGATACATGAAAATCATCTAATTTCTAAGTGACTGTCATATAAAAGAGACATTAGACTTACTGAATGTACTCAAAAATAGAAATTTAATAAAAATGTGAAAAGCCCAGGACCTCAGCTTTTTGGTTTAATATATAGAATGTACCATTATAAAATGTGATCACATAATTTGTATTAATGCAAAGACTCTCACATTTAGCTTTACAGTGAACAGTAAGCAAAATGACATATTTCTTCCCTTAATACCTTGATGATATGATACCTCAAAATATTAATTTTAGTGTTTATTGATTATTTAAATTAATATCTGAAAGTCACATACAGTTTTTCAAAATGATTATGCCAATTTATACTCCATATGTTATGTAAGCATATTCCTATAGATTCATGCCATTGGCAAATTTGCTATTGAAAATGATTTTTGTTTTTACCTCTTCAAGGTTGACACTGGTAACTGAAATATATGTAATTTGCATTTCTTTGAATAGGTTTTCATTTTTTATATTTTATTCATTTTTAATTGAGGTAATATTGGAATACACCCATTTGGTGTTACGATCATAGTGCACCTGCCAACAACTCACCCGTATTCTACCACCATAGTTGACTGTATTTCTTTCTCTCTCTCTTCTTATCCCTCCCCCACACCTTCCCCCCTTGGTACTTCATTTCTGTAGTTAGCTATCAAGGGTTATTTTCTCAGCTGTCTTTATCTGACTCTTAGTTTAGTTGTTTTACGTTCTACATATTGGTAGTGCCACTAATATGTTTCATATGTTTATTACATCCCTGGATCTTTTTTTTCCCTGAGAATCTTTTCTCTATTTTTTTTTAAATTTATTGATTTATGCATACAAGAGCTGGGGTACAGGCCAGAGGTATCTGGGGTGAGAGGATTCACCAGAGACAGAGTGGGGAACAGATGGGCAAATTGACTGAAATACACTGCTGAAGGGAGCAGCGGGCAAGAGAGGAGAGGTCTGCCTCGCCATGTGAGTTTCTCCCTGGCCAGCCAGGGATCGAGCTCATGCTGCAGAGGCTGCAGATTGCCTCATAGTGCGGTGCTTAATCCCTTGCGCCACCAGGGAAGCCCTCTTTTCTCTATTTTTAATGACTATATTTTTCATATTGATTTGGAATAGTTCTTTATATATTGTAGTTGCAAGACTTTTGTGTATTATTGCATTGAAATATCACTAATCTATAGGTTGACTTTTTGGTCTCTTTAGGCTATCTTTCCAATAACAGAAGTTTTAAAATTTAATGTAGTCATATTCCCAATCATCTGCTCTGTCCTATTTTAGAAATATTTCTCTATCCCAAAGTCACAAAGATATTTCTTATAGTAATTTCTAGAAGCTTATTGTTAGGTCATTTACATTTTGACCTTTCTACATTGATTTCCCCTGACAATAATTTTTGTGAAAGGTATGAGAAATAGGTCAAAATTTAATTTTTTCCTTATGGATATCTAATTTACTAAGCAGTTGTTAAAAAGATCATCTTTTCCCCAATACTCTGCAAGTCATCTTTATGATAAATCACATGTCAACAAATACGTGACTACTATTTGGGATGTTGTATTTGCTTTCCTAAGATTTTTTCTTTGGCCAATAGTCTTAATTACTGTAGCTTTAGAATTAGATTCATATCTGGTAGAGCATGCCAATTACCTTTTTCTTCTTTAAGTATGGTTTGACTATTGTTAAGTATTGCATTTTCATGTAAATTTTACAATTTCCTAAATTTTGCAGAAAAAGGCCTTGAGAACTTGATTAACATTTTAAAGAATTGATATATTTGAATTTTGAGTAATCTATCCTTGAAAGTGATGTATCTGTTTATTTAAAATCTGGGAAGGAAGGTTTTACAGCAGCTGATCTGTGTTCTATTTATTTTCCTTTGACTACTAACCTTATATACTCTCTATATAAATATAATAACTGGACCTTCAGACAAATAGAATGATGGCAGTTACCAAGAGAAACCTCCATATATACAGAATGATTTTGCACATGATATCCCTAATTTAGTATTATTTGTTATAAAATACCCTACAATTTATGGTTTATGAGTCTTGGCTCTTTGTAGAATGTCACAGAAGCTGTAAAATTCTCTGGGTTATAAAATGAGATGTTTCTCTGGGTTATGAAATGAGAGTTTAAAATTTTCCCACTGTATCAAGTGACTTGATACCGGATGGTTTCACTTATATGTGGTACATGGAGAAATAAAACAAGTGGTCAGACAGAATCAACCCAATAACAAACCTAGAAGTCTGACTGTGAAAGTGAGGGTATTAGAAAGGGTGGTGGAAGGTCAAGAGCGGGGTGTAGAGGAGCCAAGTGAAGTATGGTGGAGGACTCTGGGTGCCTTGGTGGTAGGTGTGGTATGGTAACACAACCAAAGTGTTGTGGACCATACTTCTGAATCACATACAGCGTTGGCAACCAATGTTACTTCATTTAAAGAAAAAAAATGAAAAAAAAAAATCCTACACACTGAATTCTCTTATTAAAAATTTTCATAAAAAAACGAAGTTAGCAAATTTTACAATCAATACTATACTAAATAATCCTTAAGGGTTAAAGATTTCCACAGAGAATTAAATACATTATCTGGGAGTAGGTGGGAGTGGAAACTATTAACTTTTGTACTATGTGGCTTCATTATAGGAGATTTTCACTGCCTTAAAACATGGCTTCCCTGAGACCAAGATTATTACCTGTGTTGTACAGGTGGAAATGAAAGCTTGGCAAAGGTAAGTGAGGGCCAGCAGTCTCATGCATTGTCAGTGCAGTGCCATCACTGTTGGAGCTGGTGACTGATCTCGGGCATGAGGTGCCAGAGTACAACTGAAAGCAGGAAGCCTGGAAACCCACCACAAGACAGGGGATTTCCTACTAGATGTATTCGTGTAAAGTCACTTAGACCAGCATAATGAAAACAAATATTCTGTAAGAACTCTAGAAGGGCAGAAATTTTTTTTCAGGGTCAATGTTCCTGTTGCAGTCAGTTAACTGGCAGTGTGAGAAAGCGGTTTGGTTTGTTGCCCACTGTGTTTTGACAACCACCTTACCATGTCCTGACAGGTTTCCTCATTTTACACCTGAATGGAGATTAAATTTCTTTCATTTTGGCTCTTTGGGGAATAAAGACACTTCCAGAGATAACAGAGATTGTCAGATACCAGTAAACCATTTGACCCTTCCATGGAAGGCAACTTATGTTAGAAAAAAATACCCAGTAACTTCTGAGGTTGGTCCTCGGCTATTTGTCTATGTGGTTGCCCATTTTCATTCTTGGCAGTTGTGACTCTACCCAGTCTGGAAAGAAGTCTGTCATCATTGCTCATGTTGCCTGAGGGCCGGGCTGTACCTTATCTTGAGAATCCATTAAGAATCTCAGTTAAGATTGTGGGTGTAGGGCCTCCCTGGTGGCATGGGTTTAAAGACAGCACCATCAAGCTGTCGCCAGCCACTGC